>NW_012267278.1:10986415-11022624 GCF_000151885.1 Dipodomys ordii | reverse complement strand
TCTTTCTATGTGGAGTCTTTTGAGGAACCTCCATACTACTTTCCAAAGTGGTTGAACAAGTTTACATTCCCACCAACAATGCAGTAAGGTTCCCTTCTGTCCACATCCCTTCCGTCATCTGTTGTTATTAATTCTTGATTATAGCCATTCTAGCTGGGGTGAGGTGGAATCTCGATGTTGTTTTGATTTGCATGTCTTTATGGCTAGAGAGGTTGAGCATTTCTTCATGTGTCTATTGACCATCCTTCTTTCCTCTTCAGAGAAGTTTCTCTTTAAGACTTTAGCCCACTTATTTATCAGACAGTTTTTTCTTTGAGGATTTGTTTTTGGGGGATTGAATTTTTTCAGTTCCAAGTATATTTTAGGGATGAGACCCTTATCCGTTTTATGGCTATTGAAGATCTTCTCCCAGTCCGTGGGCTTTCTGTTGATCTTGCTAGCTATGTCCTTTGTCATGCAGAAACTCTGCAGCTTCATGCAATCCCATTTGTCCAACCTTTCTTTGATTTGTTGTATTTCTGGGTCTGTGTCAAGGAGATCTAAGGTTTCTCCTGTTCTGTCCTGTAATGTTTTCAGGGTGTCTGCTTTGAACCTTATGAGGTAAGTTGTAAATCTTTTCCAATTAGTTTTTATTTTTATGAGAATTTTTTAATCAGAGTAAGTACCTTCACACATGATGTAAAACCTCAAGCTTGAGGTGAAGTATAGAAGAGCAGCTGCTTTCAATTATTTTTGCTATTTCTGTAGATATTTACCTTCCTATTTCTCAGTGACATGCTTATTTTGTCATTTCTTAATTTTTTTCAATTAGAGTCTACTGATACCCCATCACGATAAAAAGTTTGTCTTCTTCATTTGTTTCTTGTTATGAAGTTGCACACTCTTCCTCTCTTATTCTGACATTTTACTTAGGTGTTTTTATTCTATTTTTCTATGGCCATAACAATCTAGATGCTATCCATAGTCAGACATGATTGCTTTTCCTTTCTTCTGTGACTTTCATTTTTTCTATCAGTTATCTGTTAGCTTTACCTTCTGGAGTTAGTCTCTCTGAATTCAGGTTTCATCATCTGAACTGCTCTTTTCTGGGCATTCTTCATAGTTGCAGTCTGAGGATTTCCACTCATGTCCACCTGGGGATTATTCTCTCTCTGGAGAGCAAATACCTAGTGATAAGGAGCTATATAGTATAGGGGATGGGAGGGGACTTAGGAATTCTGATTTAAAACAGATATTCCTTTAGGATATTTTCTTTGTTGTTTTATTTCTTTGGTTTTTGTTGTTGTTGGAACAGAGTTTCAACAAGGTAGCCTAGGCTTGCCTGGAACACTTTGTGTGACCCAGACTGGACTCAAATCATGATCCTCTTGTTTTGGCCTCCTGAGTGCTGGCATTACAAATGTATATCACCATGCTCAGCAGCCTTTAATTTTTCTGTTGTCAGCTGTTGTATTCAATTTGGGAGGGTATAGAAAGTTACCATAGACTGAGCAACTTAAACACAAATATTCATTTTTCACAATTTTGGAGGATAAGAAGTCAAGAAAGAAAGGAAGGGAGGGAGGGAGAGAAGAAGGAAGAAAGAAAGGGAGGGAGAAGGAAGGAAGGAAGGAAGGAAGGAAGGAGGGAGGGAGGGAGAGAGGGAGGGAGGGAAAGAAGAAGGAATGTAGGGAAGAAGGAAGGAAGGGAAGAAGGAAGTAAGGGAAGAAGGAAAGAAGGGAAGAAGAAGAAGAAGGAAGGAAGGAAGGAAGGAAGGAAGGAAGGAAGGAAGGAAGGAAGGAAGGAAGGAAGCAAAGGTGGTAGCTGATCTTATGTCTGGTGAAGAATCCTTTCATGGTTTGTAAATGGTGGTTTTTTTTCTGGTTATGTTCTCATATGGTGGAGAGCAGACAGAAAAATCTCTCTCCTCTGTGTTCTTATGGAGACATTCACTCCATGGTGAGATCTCCACATTTTGACCCAATTAGTTGTCTGCTTGTTTTTACTTGCTCTCACACCACAGTCAACACAGTTGACTTCTGAGACCCTGAGAGGTATAAAAAAATATTTTTTCTCCGTCTGTAAGCCAGAAATAGCATCAGATACCAGCTGAGAATCCTGTAATGCAATTCATTTCTGACACTGTCTAACTGTAGATTGTGATAGATTCTACAAGTTGAAAGCTGAGTCTAAGAACTGCCTTTACCTCATTTGAGATGCTAAACACAAGTGCCAGCCTGTGATTTTGACCAATTGGCTCTTAATTAGGGTCCCTATAACCTCCTCCTGGGATTGGAATCATGTGTTCTACTGGCTCTCAGACTCAGTTTATTATAAGGGAAATTACAGATGAAGAGATGTACAGGAGGAGACAGAGTGTCCATGTGCTGTGTGGAAGTATCACTCTCTGGGAACACGTTCTGCTATCCAGAAGCCCTGAGAAGCTACCTTTTGGGTTTTATGGAGACTTCATTGCACAGATCCAGTGGAAACATGGACATCCATGTTGAAGTGTGATTGGACAAAAAGGGTGTGAACTAATGGTAATAACCTGCTTGAAGACTGAGCAAGGCCTGACTGCTTCAGCTTTCTCCTGTTTCTCTACACGCCATTCTCTTTTACATTACGATATATGACTGCCTTGGAATGAGGAGGGTCTTGTGAGCTACTGATCAGACAAGAGCACATCTGAGAATTTCATTATGATCAATTCAAAAAACAGAGTCACCGAAGATAAAAACTAGTTTCTATGACTTGCTTTATGGAAGAAGTTAGGTGCCACAATCTGTGAATGAAGACCTGATCAATATGTAATAGCAGGATACCTCCAAAGACTCAACTTCCAAAAGCCACCAAATGAGGTGTTGGGGATTTGACTTAGGAATTTTAGAAGGACACAAATCTTTCAGTCTGTAGCATCATCCTCATGCTGGTACCAACAGTTTCTGGATATATAAATACATATTTCTTTTATGCAATTTTTCCCCAGATTATAATTCACCTCTTTGCTTTACTTTTATCTTGCATCAATCTGTTCTTCAGCTTGAATAAGTTTTGTGGATTTTATTTCTTATTATCTTTGATTATTATTTTTCAATATGTTGTCTTTAACTGTTAGAGTTTTATTATGTTCCATGTGTACCCATCTTGCTAGTTAGGAAAGTGGGGCTAACTTCACAAAGGTCACACGGCAGTACTAAAGTCTGATTATAAACCTGGAACTCCCACCTCCAGAGACCACTCTTTTCCAGGTTGCTATACTATATCTACAGCTCGTGTGAGTTTCTCATTGTAAAAATATCTTCCAGTTAAAGATGGTAAAAAGAATCATTAGTCAAAGGAGAACGTCACATATTGTCTAAGAAATTTTTTATCCCAGATGTTCTAATGAAATAAAATAATAGCATGTGTGTAGCATACTCATGATTGCCCTGTTACAGGATACTATGTTATTAGTCACAAAGCTATCTACTAGTAAAATACTCAAGTTCTCTGTACTGCTATCTGTAAAGATGCTGGTGGGTAATTTAATTTAGTTTTAAGGAGTGTTAGAGCTATAAGAAATTCTTCAATAAAAAAGTTTTCATGGCAACATTTTTAAAAGACACCTCAGAATGTTATAATTGCAGGTTAGGGTATTTTGACAAGTCTATGTAACTGATCTAAGCATTTCATGTTTCTATTCATAGAACAGTGATGGAGCTAAAAATTTAAAGAGAGAGAGAGCAGAAAAGGGGTATTCTAAGGTGACTGGAAAATGGAAATGTGTTGTAGTTTGATTCTCAAGGTCTCTAGACAAATTCTTTAGGTTAATGGAATTCTTTGTCCTTTTTCTTATATAAAGAAAATTTTGCAAGAAAGTAGTCCAACATTGTGTTGCTTTTGGTAATTCATTTCATAACATAAGCAGAAACATTATGGCTTAAAATATGCAAAAAATCTGACTTTAACATCCAATGATATTCATTCTAAAATGGAAATGGTACTTTAACTCATTCTGCTTCTGAGGATTTTATGATAATTGTGGTAGATGGCCCTTGAAAAATTCAAAATAATGAGCAAGATCAATGTAGATCCTGACCACACAAGCAGGATCACTACATAATTTATCCTGTCTGGGAAACACAAGAGAATAAATAGTTTGTGATTAATAATGACACAAGAATAGTAATTGTGGCAAACTGAGAATTAGAGGTCACTCCACTTACAGACTTACTGTCTGGGGGAGGAATTATGAATAGAAATGAAGCTTTGGCAATAGATCCTGCCTCTAATTAGTCATTAGGTAGGGTGCCAATTATGCTGTACAGTGTCGAAGCATAATTGTCATTGGTATATGTCGGAAACTTGGGAGATGCATAGGAGCAAACTAGGCACAAGCAAGCTGGAAAGTTCTAAGCAGTGAAGAAAGTACTTGCCAGTGCCTGAAAGATAGAACTGTTGAGTGCAGAAAAGTAGTCTGCCTAACTGTGAACAGGACAGAGATTTGAGTAACAAAAAAAAATAAAAGGCTGGCAGTGGTATGGGTATCCCTTTAAGGTACGTGACTCTTTCACAACAGTTTTTAATGGGCCACTGAGATAAAGAAATAAACTAAGGGCCTTCACATCTATTTGGTTATCATGTAGTTGGAACCAGGTCTCCATGTCCTCCAGAACATAAGACTGGGCAGTGTTTTTATTTTTGTTTTTTCCTCCTCTGAGCAGATCGTATTGCATCCACCAGTTTCATCTCTGTGATCATAGGTGACAACAGACTGTGAAGTTACTCATGAAAGGCAGTTTGGCAGAAAACCTGCTATGGGAAAGTAAGTCACCTTAAGTTATACAAAAGTAAAGCAGATGAACAGCTCAGCATCAGGCCTGGAGTAGAAGGAGGTGACCAGAGACTTGGTATCCTAGAACAACCCTTTCTGCTTGGAACTCCACTGCCCTTCTGTACCCTGGGAAGGAATGGACTGGAGCAATAAACAAAACTGGAGGGAGTGTCTTTGAAGTGATGCATTCTAGCATCTGAAGGTAGATGGACACTGAAGAAGAGAGAGAGTGAGGCCATATGCTCTAAGGGAAAAAAAATCATGAAGAGGCAGCTGATTCAGGCTATGTGTAGGCCAAACATCTGTTGTGGCCATGTGTGATATAACTCAGGGCAGACCATAGTTTGTCACAGACCTGTCAGTAATGTGACCAGCAGGCCTGATGTAGCCTCCGAGCCACAGTAACTTGGAAGAAACTTGAGGCAGATGTCACCAGTGGTGGTGGCTTCAGGGATTTCACCATGGAATAGAGCAATGGTAGGAGGGCAGCTGGAGTATAGATTTCACCTTTCATGGTGACCACATGAATTAAGTAGGGCTGCCATTATAGCTGGTCTTCCATGTCTAAGTGTTCCATATATGGATTCCACACTCCCAGAGCTACATATATGCATATGTATATATATATATACATATACATATCTACATATATAGATACATGAGTGTATGTATATATGTATGTATAAGTGTATGTATGCATATATGAGTGTATGTATGTATGTATGTATGTATATATATGTATATATATATATATATATTTGAAAAATACAATAACACCTGTACCGGACATCTACAGACTTTCTTGTCACTATTCTCTAAACCATATGGAATAACAACCATGTATTTAGCATGTACATTGTGCTAGGTATTATAATAACCTAGCTATGGTTATGCAGGATAAGCAGAGATTGTAATGCAAGTGTAATCCAATTTTGTACAAAGACCTTGAACATCCATGGATTTTGTTATCTGAATAGGGTCCTCAGCCCAATCCCCACAAATGCCACAGGAAAACTGTGCTTGACCTCAATAGAATGGTTACTGTCAAAAAAATAGGTAGTGTTGTGCCTCATGAGTTAAATAATATATGGAAAAGTTAACTCTGGCCCAGAAACTTAGTGTCTAATGGACTTTGTCTTGTCATCTTCATCATTGTTATCATCAGCATCATTGCTGCTCTTTAGCTTTATCCTAACACCGGGAAAGCACTGCACGGTCACATACAGGATGACCCATGCAAGTGGGTACTAGCATTTCCCCCATTCTTCTATTGTTTCCTGAACATCTATCAGATTCCCCTACTAGCTTCTTTACAGGATGGACTTTTATTAGATTTTCTACTAGCTAGTAATAACAACCAGTGTCTGTGATATGCTTTTCACTTCTTTTTTCTTTTTCTTTCTTTTTAACTCTAATATTAACCCAGTTCATTAGTTTACCACTTATATATATGGAGGAACTGAGTGCTGAAATCAGTCAACTGGCCTCAGATTTGTGTGGCTGACAAGTACAGATTTAGATCAAAATACCCTTTTCATTTTTATGTTTTTCATTACATACATACAAAATACATGTGTATGGTAGAAACATCAGAAAATACAGATAATCAAAATTAAAAACTTGCGCAAGATGATCTTCATGTACTTTTAGAGAAAGAGGATTTATACAATGTAGTATATTGTTATCTTATTATTTGTTTTCCTCGAGACAGGCACATATTTTTTCAAGTGTATACTTACCTCATCGTTTTATTGCTAGGTTACTTCTTATTTTTTTCGTATTGAAGGAAATACGTTAGTTAACTCATCCTCTCATGTAGATTGCTTTTCTTTTCTTCTTGTATAAACACCCCAGTAATGTTCCTATACAGATTCCTATGCACATTTACATAATTATTTTGGTGGAGTGGATTTCCAGATATAGAATTTCTAGATAAGATTCTGGTACATAAGAACAACTTTCCTTTTGCCAACTTAAAAATGTGCCTGTGTATATGAGAGAGCTATTCCTGTTGGAAGAAATTGACATCTTGCTGAATTTTTTTGTCATTGTTATTACTAACTGGATTGACCTATTTTTGTTGTTGGTGTTGGTGTTGGTGGTGGTGGTCATGAGGACTGAACTCTGGGCCTGGGCGCTTTCCCTCAACTCTTCAGCTCAAGGCTAGTGCTCTATCACTTGAGCCACAGTGCCATTTCTGAGTTTTTTCTGCTTTTGTGGTGCTGAGAAATCGAACCCAGGGCCTCATGCATGCAAGGCAAGCACTCTACCACTGAGCCACCTTCCCAGTCCCTGGATTGACCATTTTTGTATGGTGATTGTTCCTTTATATTTCTATTTCAATGATGTGTTTATGTTGTTTATTAATTGTGTTCTGTGGAGTGGCTCATCTTACTCATCTCTGTGTTTAAATTCGAATGTTAGTAAATGCTCGTATGTCTTTGGACAGTTATCTATCATCATATAAATCATGGACTTGTTTTTATTTTTATTTATTTTATTTTCTTTATATATATTATATTTATTGTAAAGATGCTATACAGAGGGGTTACGGTTACATGAGTAAGGAAATGAGTACATTTCCTATTGAGCATTATTATTTCCCTCCTTTGTTTATCCCCTACCATCCCTTTCTTTCCATCTCTCCAACTCCTCCCTCTCCCCCAAGTTGTAAACTTTGTTTTCAACATAGTGTCTTGTACATCTCATTTTAAGCGAAATGAACCCCAAGATAAGGACACAAGTGGTTTTTTCTTTCTTGCTATTGTTTTTAATGTATTTATAATGTATTATGTGATTTTTTTTGTTTCTTTGGAATGTCCCTCTCCCAACCCTTGTTTTCACTGTATTTGATTCTGGTGTCCTACATCTTGTATATACATTTTTCTAATTTGGGGAGGGGAAAAGGAAAAAAAACCAAAATGCTTAAATAGGGATACAGGTTGACCTATTTTTTTTAAGACAGAGTCATATTATGAAGTCTAGACTTGTTTGAAGATCTTGATTTTCCTGCCTTAACCTCCTGATTGTTGGGATTACAGACTGCACCACCATGTCCAGCAAAGATGTTAGTGTGTGTGTGTGTGTGTGTGTGTGTTACTACTCTTGTAATACATGTTGTATCACATCTCTCCCATTTTGATTTTTTTCAGTGAAATACAGAAATATTTCTCTTTTTTATTATGAAAATACTGTACAGAGGGGTTACAATTACATGAGCAAGGTAATGAGTACATTTCTTATCAAGTATTGTTGCCTCCTCCTTTGTTTCCCCTTACCATCCTTTCTCATCTCTCCCCTCCCCCTCCCCCTGTTTCCCCCACCTCAAAATATTCAGTCCCTGTTACCCACATCTTACATGGTTCTCCCTAGGACTCTGTCATCCAATGTTTTTGTTATCTCTCACAACTTTTAATTTGAAATATACAATCAACAGGTGTACCTGTAATATTCCATCCAGGTAATGGGAAAGAGAATCTACTCATGTTTGTTGTACTGCATACTAGTTCACGAGTGTAACATTATTTATTGTTCTAGGTGCTTTCAAACATGTAAAATGTAAAGTGGCATAATAGAGAAGACCTTGACCCACTGCTTGGTGGTTCAGTGTCTTCCAAAATATTAAACTTTATTTTTACCTAATTGTCTGGCTTTTGTCTGTTTGTGCTGAGTCAACATGAACTAGTTGTCTATATGTCTTGACAACATTTAGTGAAGTCCAGCTACAAAATAATAATAATTTCCTTCTTGATGTTTTCCCTCTTAGGTAATTATAAGAGTGTATTAAAATATACATATTTGTGTCTTATAGTATTAAGAGCTTACTGCATTTTGCCTATAATTTTTATATAATCTATCATTGTTTTAATTGTTTAGACAGGTCTTTGAAAATAGTTTTAGAGCATTTTGCCAAATGTGGAATTAAAGCAGAATAATTAAGAATATAAATAGTCTTGATTTAATGATGATTCATTTACAATGATCATTTACTCATTCATTTTTATAGTGCCATGGAATGAACCTAGGGCCTTGTTCTTGCTATACAATTACCCTCATCCTGGGCTATGTCCTTAACCCTAGATTCTTTGAAACAAATTCTCTGACCAGACCCAAATTTAAGATCTTCATGCCTCTATCTCCCAACTGCTGGGATTAAAAATTGTTATTTGCATATATTTTTTTACTTTGCTATGTCATGAAAGAGATAATCAATCAGTAGGGACTATTATTTGACTTTTGAAATACGGTCATTACCCAGGATAGTGGTCAGCTGTCATAAATTCTCTCACTATACTGTGCTGAGGCAGTGAGTGCTAGTTCCCAGTCAGCCATGGGATCAGGAGGAGAAAGAATTGTTATTCACTGGTTACTAAGCTATTCTATTTTGTAGGGTAGATTATTAAGTGTATTTCTGACATATGTTATTTTCAATTTACAATGGCTTTATTGGGATATAACTCCATGGTAACTGAAGAGCCTCTATACAGACTAGAATTTAGTCTTTGACACTCCTAATTCCTAGTCCTCGGATTCTGGGTTTGTTGGAGTTGTTTTGTTTGTTTGTTTTTGTTGTTTGGTGCTGATACTAGGACTTGAGTGCAGGATCTAGGCATTATCCCTTAGCTTTTTTGGTCAAGGCTGGCATTCTACCATTTGAGCCACAGCTCTACTTCTGGCCCTTTGCTGATGAGTTGGAGATACCAGTCTCACGAATTTTTCTACTTGGGCTTTGAACCTCAGATCTCAGCCCTTTGAGTACCTAGCATATAGGTATGAGCCACTGGTGTCTGGTTCCAAGTTTGTTGGTTTTGTTTTTATTTTGTTTTACCAACAGAGGGAAAATAACATTATCTCCCACATCAATTTATGAGAATTAAATTAAATCACTTACACAAAGTGTTGTTTATTATAATGAGTCAAACAGAGTATTTGGTTATTGCAAATGTTTCTGAATTAAAATTTAAAATAGCAATTGTTTAATTACAATGGTTATAATTTCAAGAAGTTCTGAATAATCAGCTTTTATAGTGAAAGAGTTGTAGTCGGTACGAGTGGCTCACCCTTGTAGTCCTAGCTACTCAGGAGGCTCAGATATGAGGATTGCTGTACAAAACCAGATCGAGGGGAAAGTCCATGACGCTTACCTTCAATCAACCACCAAAAAAGTTGGAGCTGTGCTTCAAGGGGTACAGCACTAGCCTTGAGCAAAAAAGCTCAGGAACAGAACCCAGGCATGAGTTCAAGCCTCAAGACTGGCACAAACACATGAATAAAAAAGAGCTGCAGAGTTTTCTCCAAGTAACCACTCAAAAACCCGAAAGTAGAGTTGTGGCTCAAAGTAGTAGATGCTATGCTACCCTTGAGCAAAATGTCAGGAACAGCACCTAGGCTCTGAGTTTAAGATCTACAACTGCAAAAAAATAAAAATAAGATGACTGGGACCATTGCACAAGTCTCATTTCCTTTCAGAACTAAGAATTAGGAATTTGATGTTGAGTTGGGAACAAGAAGCCCTTGAGTATATTGAAGAATTATCTAGTAACTATATGGTAATTATCTAGTATTATGCACCTAATTTTTCTTCATTAAGATCTATACTTATCATTCATAATGAGTATAAAAGTCTCTGGACCTTTTCCTGGTGTACCACTTTTCCTATGTCTTACATGTTTACTCCAGAATGTTTAATGTCTTAATGATAATGCTTTTAATTACTATGAATTGCTATTGTCAGGAGTAAGTAATATTTTTAAAACATCAGTATTAGGAGTTTAATACTAAAGCACTAATAAACAAATTATGATGAGAATAAACAGATACATACTAATCCTATACTAATTCTATATAATCCTAATGAAGACATCATAATTTTGCAGATAATACATACCTGCATAAGGAGGGTATCTTAATTTTTATATCTTATGTTTGTTGATCATCTTTCTAATCTTTCTTCTTGAAGATATCAAGACCTCTAGGACATTTGCTTCTTTCCCCCTCCTTTCACACTTTTAGGGTTTAATAAGAAATCTAAAAGATTAGTGCCACATGCTGGTGGCTCACACTTGTAATCCTAGTTACTCAGAAGGCTGAAACCTAGGGATCTGTGTTCAAAGCCTGCCTGCACAGGAAAGTCCACGAGATGCTTATTTCCAACTCACCACCAAAAAGCCACAAACGAAGTTGTGGCTAGCAAAAATAGCAGAGGGACAGCACCCAGCACTGAATACAGGCCACAGACTGGCACATACAACAACAACAACAACCATAATAATAATTTATTATTATATTATGATAACAATATAACATAATATAATTATAATATAATAATATGTGATAATAATAATATATTAGTATTTGTCCTGTTAACTACATTGGCAATAAAGTAAAGCAAAAGTAAAAATCCATCTATATACCTATCACATCAGCAAATCAATACTCATTCCTATTTGTATATATAAATAATAAAGGAAAGCCCATTGGTGGAACCCTTGACTTCCTAATCCTTTATAAATGGAAATTTCGCTTACTGAAGAAAACTTGTGCCCTGTTTTTTAGAGCTTTTCCTGCATCTGCTAGTTCCCGGTGGTCTTAAGCTCAAAATAATCCCTATGCTAAAGAGGTATATTTTGAGATGGAACATTCTGGTACCTTTCCCTGCCTTGTTCATTTTTAGTAGTTATGTTTCAGAGAAAAATCTCCTCCTTCCTTCCCAGGTTCATTAAGCTGAGCTGAGAAGCTACTCCAATGATACTGAAAGTTTTAACATAGGCTTTCTCCATTATTCTTCTAAAAATCTTCATTTCTTTAAAAGATATTTAGTGATGTTCGTAAACTCTCTGGACACCAAAATAGTATTTTTATTTATTCATTAGTTGGTCACAAAGCTCTTGAAGACAAGCTCAAGAACAGGACCTATTTGGAAAAGAAGAGTTGGGTCAAGACAAAGACAAAGCTGAAGACAGGAGAATGGCCTGGATCTCCCTCAGTTCACAGAAGAATTGATAGTCTTGGGTTACGAAGGAATCTATGTTCCAGTCCTGGGGGAAAAAATGCAAGGAAGGATGCTGGTGGCAGGGGAGGAGGGCTGTGTCCTGCTGGAGCATACATACAGCCATGCTGTACACTGTACACTGTCAGGAAACTTTTAATAAAAATAAATGTGTTTGTCCATAAATCTTATTCCAATATGGTACATATTGATACGTATGATATATAATGCATAAGCTACTCATATATATGTGAAAAATTTTCAGTGTTGATTTATCTTTTTGTTCATCTATTTTTTTGCGGGGGCGGAGGTGGAGGTCCTGGGGATTGAACTCAGGGACTGGTTGTTGTCTCTGAGCTTTTGTGCTCAGAGCTAGCACTCAACCACTTGACCCACAGCTCTACTTCTAGTGACTTATCTTTAAGTCATTTTTAACTGACCTTTAAAGTAGTATCCTTGTGGGTACTTCTCCAAAAATAATGAATAAAGAAAATAGAGTTCACTAAATTCTGTATTTTATAGGAGATTATAATTAGGTAATTTGGGAGGAAAAGTAATTTAGTGTTAGGTCTCAAAACAATAAATGTCTGTGCAAGGAAATCCATTTTCTAAGTTTTAATATAATAACTATTACGTTTAAAATATCTGAAAAAATAGAATTTGATGTGTTCTTTAATTGTTTGGTGTTTTGCTTTGTGTTCTTTAATAATGAATCTAGTAAAATTTTAGTTTGCCTGGCTTAGGGTTTTTTTTTTTAATGAAGCTTTCAAAAGAACATTTTCACTTCTCTGTTATAAAAGATGGTCCTTATAACTTTAAACTACTGTTTATGTCTGTTATGCTTGTTTAATGCTATCACTGGCTGGAGTTTATAACCCAGATTCTGAAAGGAAACTGTAGCAACAACAGGTTGCTAAGCAAGTCTCTCAGCTAATTAAACAGCATGTCTAGAATTATTCTGGTTGTTCAGTCATGATGGATCACTGTTCAATCATAGTGCTCACTTCTAGATTTACATTAGAAATAAATGCACATATATCTATTCACATTATTTAAAAAGCAACAGAAGAATTGGAAGATACAATAGTAAGAAAAGTATTTGAAACAACATAATAATCGATAATAATGAAATACTAGGTTATTATGTATTACATGACATATAATTCAACCATACCAATGGAAGGTTTGTGTACAAAATTTAAATAGTGTATTTTAGTCAGATTGAAAAATTATAGCATTCTTTGTTATTCAAATGAGTAGAAATAGGCACAGTTTCACATATTCTTTTCATAAATGGTTTTACCCTGTTATTGCCTTTCAAAAATAAAATTGAGACAGAAGGAAATCTATTCGACTTTTCCAGATTGTAATTAATTTAGTCAGTTGCATGCATTAGAAAATGGAAGTAAGGCCCCCTCATATGAGTTTTAAGTACAGCCATGGACCAGGTCCCAGACTATTCAGATAATTCTTTTTCCTTTTAATGTTACACCAAATTAAAAACAAAGGCAAAGGTGGGGAATGGGGGCCAAATGAGTAAGACTACATAGCCAAGGAAAAATTTCAAGCCTGATAAGTACATCCTGTTCTATATTTCAATTATGCTAATCCTGAATCTCCTGTAGCAATGCATTTTCATTTCCTACTAATTTTCATTCTCTGTGTATGCTGTTTTTATTTTCATCTAGTTTTCAGAAACTTCCTGCTTGAACAGAAAAATATCTTTCTATATATGCTCAGCCAAGAGGTACCTGATCTTAACTTGATTTCATTAACATGTTTGGAAAGACAGTAAAATCTCTATGAAAGACAAATAACTAGTATTTATGATCATTATAGCTTTATCTTATCAAATTTTAATTTTCCTCTAAGGCTAGTTTGTTGTTGTTGGTGGTGGTGATGGTGATGGTTATGGGACTTGAACTGAACGCTTGCTTGGAAGCTGTCCCTGAGCTTTTGTGCTAAAGGCTAGCTCTCTATTATTTGAGCCACAACTCCACTTCCAGTTATCTGGTGGTTATTTGGAGATAATAGTCGTACAGACTTTCCTTCCCAGGCTGGCTTCGAACCATGATCCCCAGATCTCAGCCTCCTAAGTAACTAGAATTACAGATGTGAGCCACCAGCTCATATCTTAAGCTATTTGATATTTTTTAACTCCAATCTTTACTTAGCTATCATTGATTCTCAAATATATTTTGCTTCTTTATCCTTAATGTGAAAAACCTAAAATTTTAAGAACATAGAGGATCATTGCATGTTAAAAGAACATGGTTTCAGGATGTCATATGTTCATTGTAAAACTTTGCCACCTTTTTTCCTCAGGATTCTAAAGCTTTTACATCATGACTTTCTTTGCATTTAGCTCAATATTCTCTTCATTCTTGTCTTTCAGTCAAGCTGGAATGATTTCTGACTTCTCTGAAAACCTCTAAGTGTGAGACTCTGAGGAACTCAGGCTGGAGAATGCCATCTGAACACTGCCTCAGGTAGGTCTTGTAAGAAAACATCCTTGCTTAGTGTAGCAAACCCTAAAAGAATCAAACAACATATTTTAGAACCAAGCACAGACCAAGGGCTGAACATATATTTGAAGAAATGAACAAGCCAGTGGGAACATTTGTGATTTTAGTGTTGACTATAACCTACCTGTTCTAAAAATGTTTCACAGGTCTTTGAATGGTATGACCTTTTGATCTCTTATCTAGAATGTTAATCCCCTTAAGCAAAAAAATCCTAATATAAAGGTATTTGACTTCAAAAAATCAGATCCAGCCATTGGTGGCTCTGGTCTAAAATCCTAGCTACTTAGAAAACTGAGATCAGGCCATCCAAGTTCAAAGCCCTCTCTGGCAGAAATGTTCTTGAGACCCTTTCCCAAGCAAGAGCTGGGTAGAGTGCCATGCATCTGTTCTCTTAGCTATCATAGGAAGACCAAAATAGGTGGCCAGTGGCTCAGGCATGCACTTGGGGAGGAAGTAAGACATTATCTCAAAAATAACCAGTAGAAAAAGGTGTGCACCCATGGCTCAGCAATAAGCACCTGCTTACCAAGTGTAAAGTCCTGAGTTCAACCCCCAGTACTGTAGAAGAAGAAAAGTTAGAAAATTACCCATGTACCACAAACATTGTCCCTGTTAAATAATCACCCTGGAGAATGTAATACTTATTTTCAAAAGCTTGATGATAGTATTTTCTGGTTTCTCAAACAAGTATGGTATGATTTCTTTGAATCATTGAGTAGATGCTCCTTGAGCTAACTATTCTACTTGATGCAGAGGACCTAGCAATGAATAAAATAGGTTCTTCTATCAAACTTAATATTTCATAGGAAAAAAGACATTAAATAAATAACCATACCAATCCCAAGTAAGTGTACCTATAAAAATTTCTCTGAAGAAGTACTGGGTAACTACAGTAAGAAACTGCCTTTATGAACAAATGCTCTATACTCCCACATCTGAAGGATGAGATGATTGAGGAAATGCTCTTTTGGCACATTCTAAAAACTAAGGGATGGTTAGTAAAAAAATTATGGAATTGATTTGAATATTCTCATTGGAGATATGTCTTAATTATCATCTGAGGAAATAAGCAAAAGCTCTCCAGACAGAAGAAGAGATGTGATAAAGCTGAAGAATACAATTCTTTTAGCTGTTCTTTTTTTTTTTTAACAATTTTGTAACAGTATTAGAGCTTGAACTCAGGGGCTTGAATTAAACTTTCTTGTTCATTGCTGGTGCTCTGCCACTTGAACCATAACTCCAGCATTTTACTGGAAATGGAGTCACACAGACTTTTTCTGCCCTGGCTGGCTTTGAACCACAATCCTCCAGGTCTCAGCCTATTGAGTAACTAGGATTTTTGGTGCAAACCACCAGTGTCCAGCTGAGAATACACATCTTAAGAACTGGATATATTGGGTGCCAGGGACTTACACCTATAATCCTAGCTACTCAGGAAGTTCAGATCAGAGGATGGTGGTTTGAAGCCAACCTAGAAAGGAAAATTCATGAGAGCCAGAAGTGGAACTGTGGCTCAAGTGGTAAAGTGCTAGCCATTACCACTTCAAGGATAACACGCAGACCTCTGGGGTCAAGCCCCAGCATTGGCACACACACACACACACACACACACACACACACACACGATTCGGGAATGACTGTTAAGGTTAAGACCAGCTTTCTTCCATGTCTCTGAAACCATTAGACTTGATCAATTCTAAAAATATGTCCACAAATCATATTACTACAGCAAATGTCTAGCTTCTGTACTCCTCATTGAGCTTTGGCACTCAAGCAGTATTTCTCAATGGAGGATGTATTTTTTTGTTACCAGGAGCAAGGATACAATTGGCATTTAGTGGGTAGAGGCCAGGAGTCTGCAAAACATCTTGAAAATATGAGATAGGTCCCCACAGCCCAGACCAATCGAGCACAGAAGGTCAGTAATATTGAGGCAGAGAAACCCTACTGTAGATCTGGTGTCCAGCCGAACAGTGCATGAGTGGCCATGCTATCATCTGTCTGGCACACCTCAGCCAAGTCATTTGTCTCTGGCTTCCAGGATCACTGTGTACGACCTTTAAAATGACTTTTTGTTTTCAGTGTGCCATCTTGGTTTTTATTCATAACTCTCATACTACTATCATCTGTCCTCTATGGTACAATTATCTCTAGAATGGTTTTTCCTTCCCTGCTTCAAGGCAAAGCCTTCCCTACCCCACATCTCAACTCTACCCTGCAGTGTGGGACTACAACATGGACAGATGTGCCACTGGGCCCCCTCTCTCATCCACAAAGCTCTGCACACATCCTGACTTTCTTGAACTCTCCTGTGGCCTGAGGACCACTTCTCTTGCAGACCCTTCAGATGGTACCATTGTGACTTCTTCACATCCCATTGAGTTCATTCATTTGGTCCTGAGACCCAGCGTTTTCTAGATCATTCTTTATTCCCCAGATTTGTTGTTTGAGAAAGCCACAACAGAAAGCAAATATATGCTCTTTTAAAAGTGGCACACTTTATCTCTTTCTCTTCTTCTCCTAGCTAGGATCAAGGTCATTTCTCTTCCTGCACAGAGCAAGCACTTTAGCCCCTGGCTTTGCGGTCCTCCTCTTCACAAGTCCTTTAAAATCTTCTAGGCCCTTCTGAGTCAGCTTGGAAGAGCTGTCCACTACCACAGCCCTGGAATGCTCAATCAGCTTGTTTCCAAAACCCTTTGTGTCTTGTTAGCCACCCATGATCACACATTGGACCTTGTTGTCACTAATATTTGCCTCATTTGTACATTAACTATATCAACCCTTATCGTGGCCTCCTCTCCTTCTAGCTTGCAGTGTTGTCTGCCTCAGTGCAGAATTGTTCTCTGACCTCATTGCAATCTGTCGACTACTGAACATACTAGTTTCTATCAATCTATCAACACTTTCTCACATTGCCCTTACTAAATTCCTTATATCCTTATTCTTAATATTGTTTAAATATTATTCTTAATTTGTCTCAGAAAAATCCCAATCTAGACAAACCCAACTATCTGCCTATCGTATCATATCTGCCTATCAATTATTTGCCTGCCATAATGTCCAGTGGAGAATGGTTCATAAAATTTTTGTATTTATATAGCCAGAAATACAGTTTAAGCATGAATGTCTGGTGCATCTATTCCTATTTGGCACAGTCCTTTCCCAAAGTGAAGCCCGGTCTTGCTTCTGTGCTTTAAGTTTCCTCTTCTGAACAACTTTCGTTGGCTGTCATTTAAATATGCTCTTGAGGCACAGCTGTTTCTGCTACCCTTTCAGTACAGATGAGTCATTCATTTATATCTCTAGCCAAAACTTCCTGAGCTCCAAATTCATGAATCTAACTACATATTTCCACCTGCATTTGGGAATCTTTGAGACACCCAAAATTAACATGTTCCAAACTGAATTTAACATTTTCCTCTTCTACAGTTCAGATCTTCACTATTCATCTATCCTGGGAATATCATGTGGCACAAATCAGAAATATGTGTCTTTGTGGAGGTCTACTTTCTATTTACCACACATCTGATTCAACAGATCTAATCACCAAAGCTTGTAGGTTTCTCCTCTAAATAGCTTTCAATCCCTGCTCTGAAACTTGATTCCCGTGCTTTATTCTGAGGCTCAAGTCCATAATTCACCTGAACTACAGCCAGAGTCCAGAACTATTCTAGTCTGTTCCAGAACTGCTTTTGGTACTGCCACCTGAGTGACGTTTTCAATGACTTCTCATGGTTCTTAGGATATCCTTACGGAGACAACTTGCATGCATGGGCTCCAGGACATACTGAACAGGCCTTTATGCTTAGGGGTCTTTCAGCCGTTATCTTTTCTGTAAAATGAAAGGGCCATGTTCTCTCTTACCATAGAATCATAGTATTTTCTACTCTCCTAAATGGGAAATTTCCCCTCAGCCCTTGTTTATTTATTTTGCCAGGGCCACTTGTTCGATTCTTCAGCCTGTGTCTCAAGTATTTTTTCTTCAAGAAGGCTAGATTACTTCATGTGTAACTTCCCTGCTATAGTGAATTTTGCTGCCACCATGTCTTGGCTTGCTTATCATTTTATCCCCAGTATCTAGCGGAATACCTATTTGTCCAGTGAATGAATGAGGGGAGGATGAAAATCAATGCATTTACAGTCAAGTTCCTTTGTGTGTAATCTTTATTTTTTAGTCCTTTTCTAAACATATTGTAGCTTCTTAGCTTGTCAGTGTGGACATTGCAATTCATTGTTAGACTTCATTTTTTTTGGGGGGGGGGTCCCGTCGTGGGCCTGAACTCTGGCCTGGGCACTGTCCCTCAGCTCTTCAGCTCAAGGCTAGCGCTCTACCACTTGAGCCACAGCACCACTTACAGCTTTTTTCTTTTTGCTTATGTGGTGCTGAGGAATGAACCCAGGGCCTCATTCATGGAAGGCAAGTGCTTTACCACTGAGCCACCTTCCCAGCCCTAGACTTCATTTTTTAAAAGAATTTATAAAGTATAACGTGTTAGTTATTATACTTGTCACTGAGAAAATTCCCAAAATGCCCAACAGAGAAGGATTTATTTTGGCTCATGACTTCTGAATGTTCCATCCAGAGTAGCTGGGCCCAGGTGCCTGGGTAGAACATCATGACAGCAGATGTTTGTGGCAGAGAAGGTTCTTTACCTCTTTGTGGACAGGAAGCAGAGGAAACCATTCTAGAAAGGGACTAGGGCAAGCAGACCCCACACTGATAGACTTTCCCCAACTAGGCCCCAACTCCCACTTTTCAGTACTTCCCAACAAGGTTATAATGTCATAATATACATATATGGAATTTTTTGTGTTACTGGAGTTTAAACCTATTTGCCATGCAAGTACTCTACCACTTGAACCACTCACCAGCCCATTTTTGTGTTAGTTATTTTTTAAGATATTGTAAGATCACTACATGCTCACATTGGCTTACACTGCCTCCCGACAATGCTGGGATGTCAGTACACACCATCATACTCAACCATTAATGAGCATGAAGTCACACAGATTTTTGTTTTTGGCTTGAGCTGGCTTTGAATTACAGTCCCCTAATCTCCACCAGGCTGGAATCACTTTGCACAATTTCAAAACACTTTGAAGCCATATAAGGATTAATCCATTAGACCAGAGGGATTAATTTATTAGCAGCACCCCCATAATCTAATTTTTCTGGGAGTGAGGTATGAGATCTATCTCATGGACATATCCAAAGGTATATATTTTTTATCTCCTAAGCAATTCTCAATCTAATCAAATTGACAAACAAAATTAGCCATCACAAAATTTTATAAAAGTAAAATTAAGTTCCATTATAGGGTCTTTTAACAGTCTGTTTACTTAAATAGAATTCTTTTAACATTAAAATATTTGTATAAAATATTCTGACTTTTTGAAGTGATTAGAACATTCATGTGATAATTTATCAGCATATCAAATTGACATTATCAAACATAATTTTATAACCACTTAAGAAATGGTTATAAGAAATGAAACCAAAGGAAAGATTCTGGTTTTTATAAGAAAGAACTGAAGGCGTTTGTGTCATTTGACTGTTTTTGACATGTAAGAATATATGATACTTATTGATAGCATTATTTGAAATTTTCTCTCATTTTTTAAAATATTGAGTTCCTTGGGAACTTGAATAGTAGGTAAACACTGATATGGAAATTCACTTGAGTGGTACTTGAGTTGGGTGCTGGTGGCTCATACCTGTAATACTAGTTACTCAGGAAGCTGACATATGAGGATCATGATTTGAAGCCAGCCCACGCAGGAAGTTATGTGAGACTCTTATCTCCAATACTCAGAAACATGTGGAACGCTGTGGAAGAATTCTAGCCTTGAGCAAAAGAAGTTCAGGAACAGAACCCAGGTCCAGAGTTCAAGCATCAGGTCAGGCAAAAAAAATCATTTGAAATTTTTTTTTAATTTGAAGTGCAGATATTTAAAGGCATGTAGCTCTCTTGGAATTCATATCTTTCAAATTGAATGAACCCAGTCAAACTTTATTCTATGAAAATGAAATCGTGCAGAATTTCCATTATCAAAAATGTCAACTCTCCAAAATGAAAGTAGCAATTCTCAATAAAGTAGTGATTCTCTCTGAGCAGGGTGTACAATGTATGAACATCGTGCTCTGCATTTAATTTATTAGTTTTCGTGATTGGTTCCAGAATGAGTGTGACAGGCTTGAAGTCATGAATAGGCCTGTTCCCTGAGAACTCATTTATTAATCTCTCTATTACTGGATGCTGACTTATGGCTGATCAAGTGGTTTCTCCTTGGCATTTCTAAAAAGCAATCTACTGCTCAGGGAGTCTGAGACTTCCCACTGTGGCACCAGGGGCTGGGCTCAGCCCTGTGAAATGACTCAAACCGCAGTCCTCATGGGCAGTCTGATTGGGGTCACCTGAAGCCCTTATTGGGTTCGGGTGTAAAGAAATAGTAGAAAGCATATGTGTGTGTATTATATATATATATATAATATGTAATAATATATTAAATATGTTCTAATATAGCACAGCATTAAACAAATCATAAAAAGAAACAACCAAATTAATTTTAGCACTATATTACAGATAGCCCAGTGTGCCCAAGGTATCATAATTTAAACACACAATCACTTAAAAATATTAATAGTTTGTGTTCTTTTCCATATCACCTTTGACATCCAGTATGCATATTCCCCTCAGTTAAAGTTTAGTTCTTAACTGGTTAAATAAAAACATAGAAACTTAAATGTAACCCCTCTGTACATCACCTCTATAATAACAATAACATAAATTTAAAATATAGAGAGAAAATTTACATAATACCTGGCTATACATAATGTTTTGATCTATGTATATGTTGTATGATGTTTAGATCATATTAAACATCTTTATCTCCTCATTTCTCTGTGTACAGTGCAGTACTGTTATCTAGGGCACCCTACTGTGCAACAGTCCACCAGAGCTTCCTGCTCATTTCTAGCTGTAAATTAGCCTCATTTCTCAACTTTTCCCTATCCCACATCCTTTCCTATTTTCCCAACCTCTGGAGACTACAAATGTACTCTGAACTTCTTTGAGATCAAATTCTTTAACATCTACAATTAAGAGAGATCATGCAGTATTCTAATATACAACTAAGCACATCTACATTTGTGTGTGTGCATGTATGTGCACATGTGCTAGTACTTAGGCTTGAATTCAGGACCTGGGTGCAATCCCTTAGCTTTTTTCACTCAAGGCTGGTGCCCTAACACTTGAGCCACACTGCTACTTCCAACATTTTGGTAGTTAATTGGAAATAGTGAGTTTCGAGGACTTTCCTGCCCAGGCTGGTTTCAAACTGTGATCCTCAGATCTCAGCCTCCTGAGTAGCTAGGATTACAGGTGTGAGCCACCAGCACCAGGCTCCACATCTCAATTTGGACAAGCCATATTGGGAGTCTCCAGTGGCCAGGGGTTCCTGTAAGGGACAATGCATTTCTTTCTTTCTTTCTTTCTTTTTTAATGAGTTTTTTGATTGTGAAAATACCGTACAGAGGGGTTACAATTACATGAGCAAGGTAATGACTACATTTCTTATCAAGCATTGTTGCCTCCTCCTTTGTTTACCCCCTACCATGCATGCCCTCCCATCTCCACGACTATAATCCCTCCCCCGCACCCACAATGCATTTCTTGAGGCCATGAAAGAAGCACATATTGGAATTGCACTGGATAAGGGTGGGCACTTCTGGGGCTTGAACTCAGGGCTTGGACATGGTCCTTCATCTTTTGCTTGTACCATGTCAGCTACAGCTCTTCTTATAGCTTTTTGGTGGTTTCACAGACTTTCCTGCCAGGCTGGCTTCAAACATGATCTTCAGATCTCAAGCTAGATTGCGGTGAGCAACAGTGTCATTGTTACTTGTAAATGTGAAGAGGCAACCTTTCTGCCATAGATTTTTCCCAATTTTATATTGTACTCAAATTTGTACCCCTTCAAGAAATATAACTGCCTCTTTTATGTATTTTTAGTAATTTAGAAGTTATTTAGGAAGCTTCCTGACAGTTTTTCCTTTGTTTCCCAATTGGTAAAGGATAGTCCTCTAGTTTTCGAGATGTACTTTGCTAATTTGAATATGTTATAGATGCTAAAGGAACTGACTGTAACTGTGTGTCCTCTTTATACTTTTACTTAAGCATAATAATTGTAGTCTTTTATTCATTCCTGTCTCTGGTTTATAAATGAACTTTTGGCCTTCTAGCTGTGTTCTGTGGCCATTGAACCTTAGTTTCTAGAAATTTAAGGCCTTTGACAGATTTAAGTCTGAGAATTCAGTGTGGAGTTACTTTAAGAATTCAGTAATAACTTGTTGATTAATAGACCTTTATTTCTTGCCAAATGTTGGCGTATTTGTTTCTGCTTTTAAGAATTACTAACATATTGGTTCCAAAATATTTGAGATCTTGTGCCAAGTGTTGTCTTAAATATTTAGCTTGTTAGTTCCTTGAGCTTGAATATTTCCAGCCAAGCTGAATGATCCTGTGAAATTGGAGCATCATTATTATTTCTGATCTTAGCCTTTGTTCCTTGCCAAATTTCAGTTTATAGTTGCTCTTTCCCTACCAATATTTACTCATTCTCAACAGATATCTGAAATGCCAATAGTGACTCCGTCTCAATGATAAGGACATGAATTTTGGCACTGCATTTGGAAAATCAATAAGGAAATATTTCAAGGCAATTATTTTAATATGTTCATGTTCCACCACAAATGAACATTTAAACACATTTATGTAGCATTTAAGTTGCTACATGAGAAGAGAAAAAGAAGTCATAACGTTTACAATAATAATGTAGGGAGCCTGGGAATGTGGCTTAGTGATAGAATGCTTACCTAGCATGCATGAAGCCCTGGGTTCAATTCCTTAGTACCACATAAACAGGAAAAGCCGGAAGTGGCAGTGCTGTGGCTCAAGTAGTAGAGCGCTAGCCTTGAGCAAAAGAAACTTAGTGCCGAGGACCTGAATTCAAGTCTAGGACTGGTAGTAGTAATCATCATCATCATCATCATCTACAGTAATAAAAATCAATTCTCTATCCTCAAACTTTCACTCTAGTACCAAGATCAATGTTTCTGAAACATGATTTCAAAGTTATTATTTTTATTTCATATTATTATATTCATTAACTGATTTAAGATTGATAAAAACATTATACAGTTACAACATTAAGACAGAGTTTTGTGATTTGTCTCTACTTAAGCATCCATTTTGGAGAGCTTCTTGACAGAATATCTTTTTAAGTGGAAGAGGCATCATATTCTTATGTTCTTGGTTATACTTTCATTTTTAAATTAATTTTTGTTATCTTAGTAGTTGTGCAAAGGAGTTTTAACTCAAAATATCAGTTTATGAGCACAATGCATCTTGATCAATGTCACCCTTTCATTCTTCTCCCTCATGGTGTTATGATTTCAAATGCTTGATCTTAGATTTTTTTATTTTCTTGACTGTAAAATACAGATAACAATAGAACCTGTCTCCTAAGACTGTTATGCAAACTAAATAAATTAATCATTATAAATTATAAAGAATAGTTCCTTGACTATAACAAGCACTGTGTTTGTTAAATGCATAAAAATGATATTCTTTTAGGAAAGACTTTTCAGACTGTACTAAAGCTGCCCTGAACTAATACATTTCTGTTATACCCTGTTTCCTCTTTTCTTTGAGTAATGCTAATGAATCGTATTCTTGGCTCTATGAAAAAAATATAAAGAAAAACTATGTGTGCATCTGAAATTGCCTTCAATGACTGATTTTACAAGTTCTATCTACAGCTAAGCAATAGCTAAGCCATTGATGAATATGTCAGTGTCAGTAACCATTTCAGAATTCACTGCCCTAATGTAACTGAAAATAATCCTCCTACTTCCCATAAGACTTCCTATATCATCGCCTGTCAAGCTCCTTCCTTTCTGTACTGCTGAATTTCTGATGCTTCCCAGTCAAACGTGTCTTATTGATTACCATCTAGCACTTCATGGGAAGCTTGGTTAATTTTAAGGCGATTTGTACTTTACTATAACTAGCACACAGGCTAGGCAAAGCCAACTGTGTAAGCAAGGCTGAGGTTGATCTGGCTTCCCTGAGCAGCAGTTGAGTGATGGAGTGTAGGAAAAGCAATGTGCAATTATTTTCATTATATCTTTACTCAGCTCTTGGACATTCTGCTGTCCACATACAGGGCTGGAAGGCTCTCTGCTCTTTAGGAGAGAGCTCAACCAGTGCAACCCAGAAATATTGTTGATACAAGCTGAAATTGTCAATAGCTGTCTAAGTTCAGTTTGCATTTTGTGTTTATGGAATTATTTTTATAATGATTTGAGGAAATTCTTGTTTCTCCTAGGAATTTTGAAAGAACATAAAGATATTTGTTTTAGGATGAGGTACGACAGGGAAGGAATATATTTAACGTAAACGTTGGAAGTCGTAGAAAAATAAAAATGTAGAGTTCTTCATAAATTCATTACAATCATCATAAAATAGATATGAAGACTGGTAAGACTGTTGTATTTTAATTTCAACTTGTGATGCCTGGTTTCTTATGTTTAATAATAAGCTGGTTGTTTAGTTGCCTTTTATATGCAGTGATCACCTACAGCTATTTTTCCCTAGTCAGTATATGCTTAATTTTCATGTATTAATTGGAGATATTATGTGCTGGGAACATAATATTGATGTATTAAGGTAGACAAAGCATCAGAATCAGAAAGGGAATCTTGAAGTGGGAAATGTTCTGTCTCCATCTCTCTCTCTCTCTCTCTCTCTCTCTCTCTCTCACACACACACACACACACACACACACACATCCAAATACAAACACACAGACTCAGATCAGGAGACCCTAACAGAGAGAGAAAGATACCTCGTGGGGGAAAAGGAAAGAGTCCAGAGATGAGAAGAGGAAAACCTGTGGGGAAGCGCAGGCCAACTCAGGTGGTGGATTAGCATCTAAGTTTCTGGGGTCCATGTTGGAGGGGAGGGCTTGTGCCCGGAACACAGCTGACTTGATTGCACTCCCTTGCAGTATTCAGGAGATGCTGACAGGCCAGCGGCTCTGCCACTCGGAATCGCACAACGATAGCGTCCTGGCGGCGCTGAACCAGCAGAGGAGCGACGGCATCCTGTGCGATGTCACCCTGATCGCCGAGGAGCAGAAGTTCCACGCGCACAAGGCCGTGCTGGCCGCGTGCAGCGACTACTTCCGGGTAAGCAAGCGGAGCGGCGCCCGTTCTTGGGACGGCCGTGTTCCCTCTCCCCCTGTGCCGTGGACGTTCACAGAGGCCAGTGGCGGTCCTTTCCACACCTGAGATCTCCAACGAGATACGGGCTTGACAGGGACCCACGACGGCGACCCAAATGCGCTTTGTACGTGAGCCAAGTGGGCACTCTGTGGTCCTGGGTCTCCACTATTACATATGACCAGACGAGCTGATGCTAAGCGAAATGAACCCCAAGCTAGGGACGCAAGTGGTTTTTTTCCTTTCTTGTTTCTAACGTACTTATAAGGGACCATGTGATTTCTTTCTGGTTTTTTTTTCTTTTTTTGTATATTCCTCCCCCATGGTATAACTGCATTTGATGTTGATATAATTTGGGGAGGGGAAGGGAAAAAACAAAATGTTTAAATAGGGATACAGGTTGACCCATTGTTAACGATGAGATGTACAAGACAATGTTGAACAACGAACTTTACAGTTTTGGTAGGGGATTGGGGGTAGAGGGGTGGGGGTGTAGTTGTAGAGGTGGGAGGGAAGGAAGGATGGTAGGAAAAAGCAACAACAATGTTTGATAAGCAACAATGCTTGATAAGAAATGTACTCATTACCACGCTCATGTAACTGTAACCCCTCTGTACAGTATTTTCACAATAAAAAGCTTATTTAAAAAAAAAGAAAATGTGGTATTGGGTTGGGGTGTGACTCAAGCAATAATGTACCTGTCTGGTTAATGTGAGGCCCTGAATTCAATCACCAGAATAACACAGGAAGGGGAAGAATTTGTCGTTATGGGAGCAAATTATGGGAGTTGTCAGAAACTATGAAGAATCTGAGGTTATTCTCACCCTAGTGATGACCTGTTTTCATTCTATTGGAAGTTTATTACTCAAGATGCGTTATATTCATAAACTGAGATTGAATTAAAACCCTTTGGTATGCTGGGCACTTGGTTGCTCCTGTAGTTCTAGCCACTTGGGAGACTGACATCTGAAGATTACAACCAGCCAAGCAGGAAAGTCTATGAGACTCTTAATTCCAATTAACCACCCAAAAAGCCAGACATGGAGCTGTGGCTCAAGTGTGCTAGCCTTGCAAGCCAGCTGAGGGCCAGCACTATAAAACACTATAAAAAACAAAGTGGTTTTTAAGATAATAGAAAACTAATTTTTAAAAAGGAAGCTCATTCCTTTCCTCATGAACTTTCCTATCACCTTCACTATAAAAGAGAACTATCAAGCGTCTGATACTTTACTTTAGTTAAATACTTTAACCTCTTGTTTCCATACTTTGGAGTTCATTTCACTTAACATCATCTTATACGGTCATATATACATACCTATTGAGCCATTCTGCTTATCTGCTAGGACTATCCTAGTCATATACTAATTATTACAAATGAGGGAAACCATGGGATCTATGTTTCTTTGGATCTGGCTTACTTCACTTAATATGAATTTTTCCAAATCCTCCTTAGCTTTACAGATGTTGGTAGAACACATGGGACAGTTAATTGCTTATGAAAAAGCAACATATTTGAACCCTTATTCTGAGCCCAAGTCCCCACAAGAAGACAGGAAAAAAGGTGTTACTGCAGAGTGGATTGCATCCCAGGAGAGGATCATAGAGCTTAGGGAACTATAATATTTTATAATGGGTAGTAAACATCTGCCCCTTGCCCTGGAGGCAAGAATTATTGTATTGGACAGTCAGTAAGTGTTTCTACCCTTTACTCTGTAAAAAATCTATCATCCAAAATTGAAAGCAAATATGACCTTTTTTTCCCCCCAAAACTCAGATACTATTTTGTTTTCTGAGGATGTTTGCTATACAAATATCCTTGACAAAAGAATATAGGACAAATGGTAGCCATTATTTCATTCACAATATAGGTAGAAATGTTAAAAGCATAAGGAGAATGTTTTTCTAGAGGCACCTTCCCCTTAGTTAGAAATGTGTTGTTTTTTTCTTGCATCTTATGCTCTACCATTGGGCCATTTGAAATGGCCCTGTCTCAGTAATTTCTATGTTTCTATTATATCATTATTATATTATTGCCTGATGCTTTGCAAGTATTCAATAAAAGCTATTAAGTGAATGAGGAAATGTTTGATTATCATAGAATTCTACATGTATATTTTAATTCCTAGTATCTTGAATACTAAAAACAGGCAAATCATTTCCTGATTTGTTTTCCTTCTAGTGTGATCCTTTGAAGGTAATTACTTTGATATGAGAGGTGTTTCTGTACTCTGTACTCTGATATCTGGCAGATTATTTTCAGACTGAAGTTTCTTGTTCTGATACAGCAGAGGTGAAGCTGCAGGAGTGAAAAGCTTAAGCTTTGATGTTCTATTCCTTTATGTTGGTCTGCGAGCTAACACCAGCCTTTCCTTGCTTAAACTATGAATAATGAATGAGCCGTTCCTGCGATCATTGCCATTTTAGAAGAAAATATAAAAACACAAGACTGAGTCAAGAAGTGACTTCCTTTAGCAATGTGAGCACTGTATAGCATTGGCAAATGCTGTAACTGAGTCAGAACTGAGAGTTCTTTCATAAGAGTGGAAAGCTGTGGTGGAAAGAAGAAATGGACCAACTTGGGAGTGAGGTCTGAGTTTCAGAGCAGGGACTGTGTGTTCACTGTTGGCTGCCAGTGGGTTCTACTTCAATCAGTGTTTGCTAGGTTGTTCATCCTCACCAATTACAGTGTGGAACGTGGTCTTCTGACTTCCGTGTGTTTACAGTGTTTCATCTGTAAACTGCTGCCCATCAATCATCGCTCTCAGGATGGGCAAATAGAGAGTGAAATAAGATAAAATGAACAAAGGACCCCACCTCAGTATCCAACCCACAGCTGACGTCAATAGTGATTTCAATCCACGGACTAACTTGTGATGCTTGGACAGGCTCTGTCTGGGTATTGATGAGAAGAAAGGTCAGCTCCTCTTTGGGCCCAGTGAGTTGCAGGTACTCATCTTTGATCAGTCAGAATAACATTTGCTTCACCTTTCTCTATTTTTTTTTCATTTTATGAAGTTTTGTTATTGTAAAGAGGGGTTACAATTATATAAGTCAAATAAAGAGTACTTTTCTTTTTGAACAATGTCACCCCTTCCTTCACTCTCTCCCAGTGTTTCCCTCCTGTCCCTACCCACAAGTTGTATAGTTCAACATGGTGTCTACTGAGTGTCACTGCTGCATTTTTTCTCCTCTGTCTCACCATTTCTGAGCCTCCTTACCCTCCCCCAAACGAATAAACAAACAAGACAAAAGGAAAATAAGACATAAAACAGCAACAAAGGAAAAACCCCTTGTTTCCATTTCCTTCAGTTCATTTTGATAGATATTATTGTATATGATCATATGCGCACAGCTATTGTGACTTTGTGATCTTCTAAAAATATTCTCCTTTGGTCTCACTCTGTGTGAATGCCTAGAGACCTGTATAATTTATCATGTCCCAGTGTATTTTTTTCACCATCCAATGAGTTTGAACTCCTTTCCTTCTTGGTTAGAACATTCCAGTCATCGTTTCATGTTTCTCCTTTTCTAAGCTGTTCCTTTCTTACGCAGGACTGTGTGATTAATTGACAGTCCCCTACACAGGTGCTCCACAGGGCTGCACTGTCTAGGGACCAGACTCCTGAAGTAGCCTTACCCCAGCTCATCACTGATAATCACATCTTTGTTCCTCCATCGAATCATTCAATATTACAGCAACACTGTTTTCTAAATACATCTAGTCTACTTCAAGGCATTGCACTTCTCAGTTTTCCACCTGTGACCTTCCATTGCTCTGTCTACCATATCTTATGTATATCCACATCTATTATATCTTATATATCTAAATCTAATGATAGCTAACAACAAGAACAATGTCTCTCACAAAACCTGAGCCCCATTCATCTCTTCCTTAAATTCATAAACAAGACCTTCCTTTCCTGAAATCTTAAAACATTCACTTTGTCTTACTCAAGGAATCAAAAATTGTGTGCTATGTACTACAGTCTCTTTACCAGTGACATCTTAAGAAAGGTACACTGTCTAGCCAAGGACTAGTGAAGTCAACACATTGAGTTGAGAAATATTAAATCAGGAGGTGGTAGTGGGGATCTGGTGACCTTGAGATTATACATGTGTGTATATGTATCTATCTCTCTATATAATCTATCTATCTCTATCTATCTATCTATCTCTATCTATCTATCTATACAGAGAGAGAGAGAAAGAGAGAGAGAGAGAGTGCAGGAACACCCATGTTCCTGCCCCCATGTAGGCTGCCTATGAGATTCTAGAAGCTGTTGTTTAATGCTTGCTTAAAATCTCCACAAACGCCTACACTTTCTGGCCAAGGAAACAGATGTCTGGACTATCTAACGGAACTTCATATATGTGTTAGTAAAGTGATTCAAATATGACATTTTAGAAAGTTAAATATTTGTGTATCTTTCTCACTGCCTATATAACTTTTAGATCTGAAAATGGACACAAAGCCCATAATATTTTTCAAATAGTCTATGTTCCATATGTTTTTGTAATCATTTTCTCTAATCATTATTTGATTAAATGGCACAAGACACTATTAAATGAGGGAATAATATGATATTAGAAATAATTATTTCAGTTCAGAAGACATTTGTTACATTCCTACCATTCTCTAAACATTCTCTAGAATGAATTCAGTTTGTCAGTAGACACAGGCAAATGAAACAGTTGTAATATAATGTTGTGGTATTAGGGACTTGGCGTCTACAGTGATGTTTTGAGCTCAAGCCTTGTTTTGAATCCCTTATCCGTCTTTGGTATTCTCAATGATAACAACAGTAGAGACTACCATTGAGCATTTTCTGTACTCCAGATCCTTATTTTAAATGTTTTATGTGAATCATTTCATTTTGTCCTCTAAAGAAATCTATAATGTGGAAGTTAATATCATCTGTATTTTAAAAGAATTGAAACACAGAGATTCAAATTTAAGTAACATCACAGGAGAAGCCTACATGTTTGAGTAAAGACTGATAGTGGCCTGGGCTGTATAGGGAGTGGATGTTTAAGGGGAAGAGAATTTGCCTGAGGAGAGCAGGGAGGAGGCAGAACCAACAGGACTTGTGACAGACGGTGAGGGAAAGACTTAAGACTGAGGCTTAAGGGGGCAGGATGGTGGCTCAAGCTTGCCTAGCAAATATAAGGCCTTGAGTTCAGTCCCACGACTGCTAAAAAAGAAAAAGACAGACAGACAAGGAAGAGACCGAACCCTCAAAATCTTATCATATGTGCACTGGATTTGAAACCAAAGAGAGACTTCAGGCCTCTGCCTTTGCTGTCAGGGATAGTGGAACTGAAGGATGTTTAGGCTGACAATGTTCTAGTTAAAGAACAGCCACAAGCCTTTTAAAGGAAGCAGCACCATTGACAAAGCAATAGATGAAGGCTGTGAGTTTAAAGATGCGTCTTTCATCTTCCCTAGAGGGCTGAAACCAAGGCCCTGGCTAGTCTTCTGGTCTTTGCATCCTTAGAGCCCACTGCAGTGTCTGGCACAGGATAGATGCTCTGTCTTCATCATTCCTGTTCCTGTTGATCTGTGGAGCACTTCCTTGTGTTATACTGGTGGGCACTCACCAATCCCTTCTCAGAACTTCTTTCCAAGAGCATCCAATCTATGTATCTTGCCTGTTGGAAACAGTTAGGCTGTCATACTTTTTAAGAAAGTATCCTGTAAAGACTTGACAGTAATAGTGTTGATCACATTAGGATGGAAATAGAATCATCATGCTGCCTACTAGTCAGGCATTTTGTAGACTCTTCCTTAACATTTCTGAGTCTCAGAAGTCATGTGTGCAGACATGTAGTGTGTAAGGAAAATTATCATAACATTGATCCTGAAGCCTGCTTCTGTATCCCCAGCCTTCTCCTCAACCTCAACTAACTTAAAAATAAAATAAATAATGAAAACTAAATGTATCGTGAAAGACCAAATGCTGTTGGAATATTAAAGGACTTTTAGTCACTTTTAGTCCTCAGTCATACAAGCCACACCTTCCTTGAGAGCAATCATTGGATTCAGTGCAATAATTTGGATTTACTCATGCTAGAGTATTGTACACCTAAGTAGGACAGTCTTCAAATTTAAATTTTAGCTGAGAGCAATACCAAATCTCCTTTTCAGAAAAAACTAAACAAATATAATAGTAAAGTAACCTTCATCCAATATCTGCAGCAATTGAGCATTTACCACATAGAAAACATTAGGTCTGGATGTTACAAGGGGTATGGAAGCATGAACACTGCAGTTTTTCACAAAGCAATTGTGGCTGTCTCATGGAGCATGAGGAGGGGAAAGAGCAGAATTTTTAAAGATGTCTGGACCAGAACTTAAATGATAATTTTACTTAGCTAACAGAAATGAAACAACAATGATAGTTGAAGGGATAAAGAAAGAAGAATCAACAATGGATGACTAGAAGCAGAGTCTATGACTTAATCAAACTCAGAGAAAGAGTTTCAAGAGACTGACCTATTGTGTGGAAGATCAAAGACACTTAAACAGGGAGCCTCCACAGGTTGATGTAAAAGGAAGCTGAACTTTAAGGGCTGATCACATACAACTATTGATGATTGTGAATGAAACTGTGGTCCATGGACCAGTGCTAGTCTGTGAAATGCTTGTTACCAGTCTATGCTAACAACCCACGGAATGCGATTCAGCTATATCATCACACACCATGTTACTTTAGTAGATAAGTTTTTATGGGAAATCTTTCTCAAATCAAAATGTAATGACTTCAGCTGTGTTCTGATACAGAGTTCTGCTGCAGTTTAAATGAGGACTGTCCTCCAAAGTACCATAAAACTTTATCGTTAGATTGGTGCTGTTGGGAGTAGTGGGAACTTTAAGATGTGAGGCCTTGTGTGAAGACTTCAGGTCACTGCACCTTAAAAGAGATTGTTAAGGGCTGTCTTTATCCTCTATTCTGTTCCCTGTTCCTGATGTGTTACCTATCCCAAAGCAACAGGGCCAACTGATTACAGACTAGAACTCCTAAATCTATGAGCCAAATTAAGCTCTTTGTATATATAAACCCTTCCTGTGTATAAATTAATCATATCATGTATTTCTTATAGTAACTGACTAAGACAGTTTCTTACCTTACATTGGACTTTAAGAAGCAGTTCACTAACAGACTACATAATACAGATATTACGGAATGAGGATAAGCACATGATTCTATTTCAGGCATTTTATAACTTCATTGTTCGATCATATATGGTACAACTACAATTTCTATTGAAAGTATTTTTCTGCCATGTTTTAAACATCAAACAGAGCTCTCAAGATTTTTTTCTAATAATTTCTGTCAATATTATTTTTGGAAATATTCAACATTGCTTTTTTGTTTTACTTTTTCATTCTCATCATTTGAACACAAGCTGTAATATGTTTTTTTGTTGTTTTTTTTTTTGGTCCGGTCCTGGGGCCTAAACTCTTGAGCCTGGGCGCTGTCCCACAGCTCTTCAGCTCAAGACTAGCGCTCTACCACTTGAGCCACAGCGCCACTTCTGGCTTTTTTCTTTTTTCTTATGTGGTGCTGAGGAATCGAACCCAGGGCCTCAGGCATGCAAGGCAAGCGCTCTACCACTGAGCCACCTTTCCAGCCCACAAGCTGTAATATGTTTCATATGACTTGCCAAATATGGAATTACCATAAAGCCCTTCATGCTCTGAATAGGTAAACTATGGTATATCCATACCATGGAATATTACTCAGTAATGAAAAGAAATGAGCCATGAAAAGACATGAAAAGAATGCATAGCATCAAGTGAAAGAAGCCAATCTGAAAAGACCAAATACTGAATGATTCCAACTAAATAACACTTTGGGAAATTAAAGACTATGGAGATAAGAAGAAAAGACCAGTGGTTTCCAGGAGCTTGGAGAAGAGAGGGGTAAGTAGAGAATAGTAGAGAAGTGGTTAGGACAGTGAAACTATTCCATATTGTACTGCAATGTCGGATAACATTTATCACACATTTGTCAAAACCCATAAAATGTACATTACCAAAAGAGAACTCTAATATAAACTGTGGACTTTATTTGACAATGATTTATAAAGTTTGGTTTATCTATTTTTGTCCTTGTGTTAGTGCATGTTGACGGTAGAGGAAGCTATGCTCAGGGAGGGCCTAGATCTGTGCTGAATTACCTCTCTACTTTCTGCTAAAACTGGTCTGAAATATGAAGTGTATCAATTAAGGCTTTTAATGAAAGAAAAAAATATTGCCATTAGCGTACAACTTTCTAATAATTGTTTTAGTGTTTTCATGGGAAATGACTTTCCTGTGATGGATATTTTTAACCATTTAATGAAGTTAATGAAAATGAAATATATTCTTTTGAGGAGCTGACAGTTTTAAGATAGTGAGTTGGTGGTCAGTCAGGTCTCAGTTCAAAGGGGAATGATTCTGAGAATAATGGGAGTGGTTAGAGGGCACTCTAAAAATGATCTGACTGGTTTGTCCCTTAGCATGGCCATTCACCTAGATGGCAGTATGGAAAAGTACATATGCAAGCTATTGTACTGATGCTGTTGCAATACATAAAAATAAACATGGCACTGCATTCTCCAAAGAAACAGTAACAATAGGTGATTAGATAGATGGATGGATAGATAGATAGACAGACAGACAGACAAACTGTCAAGAATTGGCTTAGGTGATCATAGAGGTTGAAAAATGTTGGATCTACAGGGACAAGTTGGATACCTAGGAAAACTGGTGGCAAATTCTAGAGCAAGTTTGAAGGTCTGGGAACTCATAAAGCCAGTGGCATGTTTCAACCTACATCTGAGTCTAAATGCACAAAACCAATATCCAAGCTTAAGACAGAAAGAAGTTGTCATTACTGCACTTTTGTGTGTGGGGGGGTCCAGTTGTGGGGCCTGAACTCTGGGCCTGGGCGCTGTCCCTCAGCTCTTCAACTCAAGGCTAGCGCTCTACCACTTGAGCCACAGAGCCACTTCTGGCTTTCCTCTTTTTTCTTATGTGGTGCTGAGGAATCGAACCCAGGGCCTCAGGCATGCAAGGCAAGCGCTCTACCACTGAGCCACCTTCCTAGCCCCTACTCCACTTTTTATTCTATTCAGACTTGCATCCTATTAAATGATGTACACCCACATTAGACTGAGTAAAGAAATTTACTGTATCTGAGTAAAGAATTTACTCAGTCTACCAATTCCAATGTAAGTCTCATGTAGAAACCCTTTGAGAGGCAAATCCAGAAATAATGGTCCTCTTAGTTATTTCTGATTAGACATATCCTGTTATATTAGACATACAATTTATCCTCCATTTTCCATTAGGTTTTTTTATTGTGCATGTCATGAGTGAACAACAAAAAGTACAAAAGTACTTTTCTAAAGAACATCTTCTTATATGCTGCTTTTATTATCTTTTCATTCTAATGTTGAAAAACAAATATCCATATGAATTCAAACCATGGTATGTGAGAAAACAAGTAGCAATCATTTCACATCTAGTGAATGAACTTAGAAGAATAATGCACACTCCTCTGTATTCCTTATTAACTTTTTATTCCCCATAGCAAGATAGTCATTAGTTTTTCCAAGCCTTTTCCAAAGCATACCTGCAACCTTGTAGAAACAAAGTCAGCATAACTTACTGGAAATTGTCCAGCAAGGAAACAAAAATGTTGATGGATGTGTAGAAGTATTTTCTGGACCATAAATATAATATCTGGTATTCTCAATTCTATTGATAGTTGTTTATTCCATACAGTGGAGTGACATTTTCATAGGTAGAATTTGTTTTTTGTTTTTGTTGGTCATGGTCCTTGAACTCTGGGCTTGGGCACTGTCCTTGTGCTCTTCTGCTCAAGGCAAGCGCTCTACCACTTGAGCCACAGCACCACTTCCGGTTTTCTAGTGGTTTATTGGAGATAAGAGTTGCACGAACTTTCCTGCCCGGGCTGGTTTTGAACCGCGATCCTCAGATCTCAGCCTCCTGAGTAGCTAGGATTACAGGCGTGAGCCACCAGCACCCAGCAGCCACTAGCGCCCGGCTCATAGGTAGAATTTGGAAGAAGGAGCAGAGTACCAGGATATATTTTCCATATATGGCATGATTTCATAACTAAGCCATTTATCTCTTGTCTAGTCAAGTCCAGATGAAATTTCATTAGGTCAGTATTTGAGGTAATGTAATAAAATGCTGGGGTATTTTTTTTAAGAATGGGAGACATATTTTGCTTTGGATGCTGCAAGACATGATTGCTGAAGATAATAGGAATTGTATCTACATATTTTAGGCAAAATCAGTTTCAAGAGTGATAAATCACCTAATACAGTTAAATATGTCCTAGTGGTTGAATGATACAAGTTTCCTAGTAGTGATGACTTATTAATTATCCAGCACACTGTCTATGTGTGGTACAAGCAAATATCAAAACTCTAATAAAAACTAGTTTGTGTCTGTTTTTATGTAATAAATAAGACAGTCATGGGCTGGGAAGGTGGATCAGTGGTAGAACGCTTGCCTTGCATGCATGAGGCCCTGGGTTTGATTCCTCAGCACCACATAAGCAGAAAGAAAGCCAGAAGTGGCTCTGTGGCTCAAGTGGTAGA
>NW_012267278.1:10760143-10986280 GCF_000151885.1 Dipodomys ordii | reverse complement strand
CAGCTCAAGGCTAGCACTCTACCACTTGAGCCACAGCGCCACTTCTGGCTTTTTTCTTTTTGCTTATGTGGTGCTGAGGAATCGAACCCAGGGCCTCAGACACACAAGGCAAGCGCTCTACCACTGAGCCACCTTCCCAGCCCATGTCATCATTTTAAAAGAACAGTGAAAACTCTTAAGTTGTAAAAACATTGACTTTTCCTGCTACAGTCATTGAAATTATATAAATTTATCTAAAACTCCAATTTATTAAAGTATGCAATATAGATAATGTTCAGAGCTACCTTTTATCTCAAACTTCCCATAAGAGTCAGTGTAAGCCAATCCCCTAGTGATGTAAAGGTTAAACTTATTTGAAATCTGTTAATGGGGAAGATATTGATTGTGCAGACAGGCCAGAAAAAAATGAGACTATTTCTTGCTAAGGAAATAATCATTGTTATTCAACCTACAAGTCCTAAATACAAAAGGAAAGTTACCATTTATTATGTTTCTTTGTGTGATAGCTTCATTGCAATGTGCATGAGTAATGTGTACTTTGTTTTTTTCCTTCCGTAATTCTTGATGGCTCTCCACACCCTCCCTACATATTTCATCACATGAAACTGTGCAGAACCCAGAAAGCATTCTGCTTCAGGTTGCCATTAATTAGTAAGCATTACGCACAGTGTCAATTCCCCCAAACTGTTCACGTCCTAATCTCTGTAGCCTGAGATTAAGTTAAAGACTTTGGTACAGAAAGATTATCTGGGATTTATAGAGCTGACCCAGAGTAATCGCTGGGGCCTTAAAGATGGAAGGAGGGAGTTAGACAGTCAGAGAAGGAGAAGTAGTTGTTGGAGTGATGTGATTGCTGGCTTTGAAGGAAGACAAACGAGCAAATGACCTTCAAGATGCAAAAAAAATATTTCTCTTAGAGTTGCTAAAAGGAAGACAACCTTCTGACATCTTGAGTCTGAACCAGTGAAACCTATTTTCAACTCTGACCTCCAGAACTGTAAGACAATACATTTGTGTTGTTTTAAGCCACTAAAATTATCTTTATCATAGCAGCAAGGAAACTACTGCAAGCATAGTAATAATCATTAACTGATGTGCACTTTTCTCAGCAGTATCTGCAAATCTTCATAGGTAGTTTTCCTATCATCTATGTAGTCTTGGCCTGATAGATGCTACTTGAAAATGTAAGGAAACGAGAACCAATCTTAATTCTCAGATAGGAAGAGCAATTAAGCCACAGAAAGGCCTATTATGTGAAAACTAAGTGTATCCCTTTATCTCAAAACAAAATATCAGAAAATAGAACATGTTTGGTATGTAAAATCTTTTATTGTTGTTGTTGTTATTTTACTCTTCCTTCCTCAGCACTATAACATAAAACAGGTATAGTTTTGCCTTCTTAGTTGGCTTTCTGTCACAATGACAAAGTCTAGGACCCATGTAGAGATTCAGTTTTGAGGTACTACTGTTATAATTTAAAAAATAAAATACTAAAGACAAAATAGCCAAAATTTGGGAGCCAAGTACTGGTGGCCCACATCTGTAATCCTAAGGAAGCTAAGATCTGAAGATTGTGGTTCAAAGCCAACCCAGGCAAGAAAGTTTGTGAGACCCTTATCTCTATTTAACTACCAAAAAGCTGATGGTAAAGCTATGACTTAAGTAGTAGAGTGCTAGCCTTGAACAAACGAGTTCAAGGATGGCACCGAGGCTTTTTGTTCAGGCCCCACAACTCCTACAACAATAACAATGACAACAACAACAGCAACAACAAAAAGCCACCATTGGATTTTCAGAAAACTTTTGAACATATAGACCTGATCAGCAAGGATTTTACCCTATGGAATGTTTTGGCCACATTTATTCAGTAGTGACAAGATCCTCGAGACTATAGGTACACTCAAGTATAAACACACCAGGGTTACCTCTGTTTCATCTTTTACAAGTAAAAGTGACCTTCATTCAAGCATTTTTATACAGATTTCTCTGCATAATATCTGTTATTAGAGTGAGAAACAGAAGGGTACACAGATACTAGGTGCCATCTTTGTCTCGTTCCTGCTTATAGAGATACAGTTTAGCTGATGCTGGGCCTAAGTTAAAATTCAGAGTGATGACTGTATTCAGTTCCCAACTTAGAACCGCTTAGATTTTTAGTGGAGAAGAATTTGGGGTATATCCTGTAAAAGAAGGGGGAAGGAACAATCAGGGAGGAATAATAGAGAAGGTGAGCTTGGGGAAGATTGTATACCTATACTGACATGTCACAGTGAAATCTCTTTGTACAATAAATATATGCTAATAAATGTTTTTTAGAAGAATCCACAAAAAGTATGGTTCTCAGAAGCTACAGAAGTTGACTAAAACAAAACCTACCCAAATTTCTCGCCAAAATTAACAGACTGTTGTTACTGAGTGGAATCTGGCATTGCACAATTTATATTTGATGATTAATCAGTTGATATCTGCCAGGAAGAGGCCTCAAGACATAGCTTTTCAATTTAGCTAGAAAAAAAAAATAGCACCGTTAATGATGGCCTTGACATTCAGCAACGCCAAATTAAGCAGTCAATCTGACATTTTATAGACAGACTGTTACAGAGGTTCACACTTGGTGGACCTTCGATAAGCATTAATTGCTTGGCTGACAATAAACAGCTATACATCTGTTGTTTTCCAAACTGCACATGGTGGAATAAATAGAAAGCTGATTCTAATGTGCTCTAGGATAGGACCTGATGAGCAACAAAAGGTGTGTGACGATTTTGATACAATAGCTTCACAATTTCCTTTTAAAACTGAGCACATTCACTAAAAACATAATTCATTTTGTAATCCAAGGTGAGTTACTATTCAATAGTGATCATGGTCAGACATTTCTTTCTTTATAAATAGAAACCTGAGAGACAGAATCCCATTCCTGTCTTTCCATTATTTGACTCAGAGAAACCATTAACATTTCTGAGTCAGATGACTATTATTTTTATTATTGTGCTTATGGTTCACTGCATTCATTAAATTGAATGGAGATGATGAACTATGGTTTTCATTTTATTCTTTCACTTGAACTGATTTATTTCTACTGAATATAAGTACTATGAAACTAGAAAAATATAAAGTAATCAAAATAGCGAATACTTTTTATCATATATACTATGCTTCCAATATGTATGGAAATATTATTTTAATTTTTTGTTTCATATCCTCTTAGTGCTGTTAAAATTATGATTTTCATGCTAAGTTTTAGTTAAAATAGAAATATCACTTATCTATCACACATAATATATATTGATCTCATATATAGTTAAGTTAACCTCAACTTCATCTGAAAGAAGAAATTCAAAGAATAATATAGCTGATGAAAATTGAAGCCTTTAAAATTTGGTATTGAATGAAAGCAGATGTTTTATAAAAGAGGGACAAGACAGTTGATTGTGAGTTTGATGAATAATTATTGGGATCTGTAGATACACTCTGTTTATCATCTTTGTACAAAATCGACTCAGAATGAACTGTCCACACTGTGTGTTGATTCAGCTGCCTGTTGAATCAATTGCTTTTAATTAGCCCATCTGATGTTGATTGGATTCCTGGTTTGCATGCCTGAATTTCTAAGATACTAAATTACCAATATTATTCTTATTCAGAGAGATTTGACTCTAATGCAAGGAAAGATTTTCATATCAAATCATTCCTATCAACTTGTGATCACAATACATCTATTAGATGCCCTCAGATCCTGTTACAACCTGTAGAAATTAGTCTAGTTCAAGGAAAAATCTGGAAATAGGCAGTAACAATGCAATGCCATAGTGAGCAATGAGTACTCACACTTTTCAGGCCAACTGTGGTTGGAAGATGTAGAGGAGGTATCTGTACTTGTAAAGATAGTCTGATATTTATATTTGGTTTTCTTTCAATTGGAGGGCTTCTAGTTTCCCAGTTTATCCAACTGCTCCTGAAAAGGAGAAACAAAGGTAGGCTCTGAGGCCTGGAGGAATGGTAATATGTGGGTTCAAGCCTGACTCTCTCACTTACCTGTTTTATCAACTTGGCCAGTTGTTAAACTTCATTGGTTCTGTTTCTTCATGTTTAAGTATGATAGTCATGCTGCCTACTTCACAGAGTTGTGAAGATAAAACTTTAATTCGAGTGGGACTCTGAGGGCCTAGCGTGGCACATGCTAAAGGCTGGGTAAATAGTAGTTTCTGTTTTCACTGCTATCAAAACACAGTTACAAGTAGGCCCTAGGAGAAGAAATGATTATTGAGCAAAGTTCATCTTCCCCAAATGAAAAAGAAGATCTAGAAGAATGGTATATGTAGCATATGTACAGGTGTGATGGATTTATAGATAAATAATCCAAAGATACATTTTTATAACATAAAAAATTTCACCTAACTGCTTTTCTAAAGGTAGCTTAATTCTCTTACATTTTTTGTGGATCGTGTGTGTGTGTGTATGTGTGTGTGTGTGTGTGTGTGTGTGTGTGTAAGTCAGTACTGGGGCTTGAACTCAGGACCAAATTCTCCAGTTTTCTTGCTCATGCCTAATGCACTATCCACAACTCCAGTATTGAAGTTTGCTAGCTAATTGGAAATGGAATCTTGCAGTCTTCTCTGCCCCAGGTGACTTTGAACTGTCATTCTCCAGGTCTCAGCCTCCTAAGTGGCTAAGATTACAGGCTTGTATATTATTTTTTTTCTCTCTCATTTTGTAGGATGTAGAGATTTTTGCCTTGGCCTTGGACAAAGCATGTAGTGTAAGTGCAGAAAAAGTGAACTTGAACATTTGAGAAGACCCAAACACTTCAATATATTGGTTGCGCTGGCCTGTTCTGCCTTAGATTCAGGAGGTTTTAATGAAATGGTTGCTTAGCAACTAATTTAGTTAAATGGAAGTCTGTTATCAAGGGCTACTGCCCACATCTGTGATTATGTGCCCAGTGATGAGAAATTGACTCCAGTGTGTGCTGACTGACTCAAAACTGTCAAACCAAAGTGATGAAAAAAGTGGGAGATTGAAGAGGGTTTCCACAGGTAAACTGGGCATCTATGTGCAAAGTCCTAGACACATCCTTTTATGTTAGAAAGTTCAAGGAAAAGATATTAGAAGAGGACATTAAAAATGAGAGGAATTATTGAACATTTACATGACAAATTTGAATGATTTGTCAACTCACGTTAGATGTTTGCTTTGTTGCGTTTCATTTTTTGCTTTTTTGTAGTTTCTTAGTTTCACTAGACTACAGGATTTCTAGAACTGACTTTAAGCACTGTTTTGTGACTCAACTTGGAGATGCTTTTTTTTCTCGTTAGAGACTTTGAGTTTCAGATACATAAAGTCTGTTAAGAAAAGGTACCAAAGATATTAACCTTCTTCTAGCATAGAGAGGAGAAGCCTGTCAGGAGAGGGAGGCAAGAGGAGGTAAAGTCATGTGGGGTAGAGGGAGAGATTTGGGGATTGGCTACAGCCATGCCTCTCAAACATTTATATGCACGTGATCTGGGACGTCTCCCTAACACACAGCTTCTCATCTAGGTCGCTGTGGTGTGGGATCCACCAATTCTGCATTCCTAGCAAGGTCTTTAACGATGCGCTGTTGCTGATCCAGGAAAGGCCTCTGGAGGAGCAAAGGCCTGGTGACTTCTACTAGTTAAAATCCCCAAATTCCAGGTCTAGGAGAGTAATTAGTTTCCGGATTCTTCAATATGCCCAGGGTAGCTCCACAAGCCATGTTTACAGGTTCTCCTGTCATATTTTCATTTGTACAGTATCCCTACTCAGCTTCCTCTGTTGCTCTACTTTTATTCTTTTCTCCCCCTGTTTTCCAACCTTTTCTGAAATGTTCTTTCCTTGTACCTACCCTGCCTGTTTCAAGCAGACTCCTGATCACATCCGCTTAGTCACTCCATTCAAACCCTAAGTTCTGTCTTAGCACAGCTTCCCAAATGCAGTAAATCAAGGCTTCATCTCAGTCAGGATGTACTTGGAAGTCATTAAAAAGCAGGATTATAACATTGGCAGCCACATGAAACTAAAATATCTACACAGGAAAGATTATTTTCATTCATAAACAGTCTATCAAATATATTCGATCAGAGGAGTAAGAGGACCATCCCTAGATATCTGGAAAGAAGACACTTTATAACAGATAAAATAATGAACAGGAGTGTGTTGGGTGCCCATGCTGAACTCAGGAACCACAGAGCAGAAGGTGACAGGAACACAAAGACTGTTTCATCCTCCAGAATAGGTGACAACTCCTGAACGGATGCACGTGTGTGCAGGCCTGTGTGTGTGTGCAAGTGTGTACTGGGGATCAAACTCAGACCTTTGTTCCTGCTAGACAAACTCCCTGCAACTAAGCTGAACTACATTTCCAGTCAGCCAAAAACACCTTTTGAGGGTCCCCTGACATTTGTTGTGGGCAGCAGATTTGGCCTCCTCATTTACCCTCACTTTAGCTAGGAAAAAACAATTTGACTTGTATCCTTTTACTGTTTTGTTCCTTTCTCCCTCAGAAGACCCAGATAGATAACATGTGGCTTCATCCTGGGGAATTAGAAAGAGACAGATGAGAAACTATAAGGGTGCTTGTTTTGAAGGCTCATTATCACCACACAGTAAAAGTGCCAATGAGCCAAGAGCAAAGCTGTAAAACCCTGTCCCTTGAATTAGCAAACTTCATGTTTGGAGATGTTAGGAAAACCAGTATGCAGCATAATTTTAAAATAGAAGGTGAATTTTTCTTTAAGTAGATAATGTGAGAGAATTAATAATCAGTGATGTTAATTTTTTGTTCTCTGATTATATTTGTAGTAATACAATTTTATTATTTTAGTTTGTCTTGAGGTGTTTTATTCCCTGAGAGTAAGACTATAATGTTGGAGGGGGGAAAAGCAGTATAAATATATAGCAGAATAAAAAACCATGCACCAAGCATCGTTACTTATTGAGGCCATTAAGCTCTCTAGATGGTTTTGGTTACTTTTATATTTGTGAGCTAAAAGAGGCAAAGAGTCCATGTCAACTGAGGTGAGGACCCTTTTCTCATTGATAGATAGGAAAGGGCCTATTGCAGTTGGCTGAGCAGCCTCATTATCTGAGATTTATTATCCATTATAAATGTGAGCTATAACAAAAATACAATGAAATACAGCCACCATTACCATTAAACAGAACAAAATGCAATCGTTGTTGATTCAGAAGTTCATTCAAATTTCTGTAACAACTTGTAGCCATTGTAAACACCACTGATTATAGAAGATTGGGCATGTAATCGTTATTTACCATAGCTAAGATATGGAACCAACCCAGATGCCCCTCAGTAGATGAATGGATCAAGCAAATATTATATATATATATATATATATGTATATATATATAATGGAATTCTATGCCTCCATCAGAAAGAATGACATCACCCCATTAGTTAGGAAACAGAAAGACTTAGAAAACATATTAAGTGAAGCCATGCCCAAAGAAACATAGGTCCCTTGGTTTTTCTTATTTGCAATAACTAGTATATGCCTAGAACAAGCAGAAAAGGTCAAAAACTATGTACATATGACCATATAAGATGATGTTAAACAAAATGAACCCCAAGATAGGGACATGTGTTTTTTTTCTTTCTTGCTACTGTTTTTTTTAACATATTTATAATGTACTATCTAATTTTTTTGTTTCTTTTGTATGTTCTTCTCCCATGGTATAACCCCAGTTTTCACTGTATTTGATGTTGGTGCCCTGCATCTTGTATATACATTTTTCTAATTTGGGGAGGGCAAGGGAAATACAATACTAAGGATACAAATTGACCCATTGTAACAATGAGATGTACAAGATACTACATTGAAAATAAACTTTACAACTTCGGGAGGTGGGGAGTGGGGGGGGAGGGAGGAGTTGGGGAGTTGGGGAGGGAAAGGATGGTAGGGAGAAAACAAAGGAGGAGGTGACAATGCTCAATAGGAAATGTACTCATTACCTTACTCGTGTAACTGTAACCACTCTGTACAGTACAGTATTTTTACAATAATATCCACACACGCACACACACACACACAAACACACACACATGATATGACTGGGCATGTAGAAAATACAGCGAGACCAGATTGAAACGCGGTCCTTCAAGTTGTTCTTTTCAATGACTTCTTTAAACAACAGCTCTGTGAATGTGCGTGCGTGCGTGTGTGTGTGTGTGTGTGAGAGAGAGAGAGAGAGAGAGAGAGAGAGAGAGAGAGAGCATGGGTACGCACATGCCAGTATTGGGTCTTGAACTCAGGGTTTAGGTGCTGTTCCTTAGCATTTTCCCTCAAAGCTGACATTCTACTACTTGAGCAACAGCCCCACTTCTGGTTTATTGGTGATTAATTGGAGATAAGAGTCTCATCAACTTTCCTTCTCTGACTGACTTCAAACCTTGATCCTTAAGCTTCCTGAGTAACTAGGATTACAGGTGTAGGCCACCAGGATCTGGCTCTAAGTAACTTTCTAAGATAAAAGTTAAGGATTGAATGTACCCCCAAAATAATTCCGTTATTTTACCTTTAAGATTATTTGGACTCCTGAAAAGATGGGCATTCACACTGTATCTTGCCATTATACACTGTTTACACCCAAATTACATCATTTACTAGGGAAAAGGGTCATATTTCAGCAACTTTGAGTACTCAAAAGTGTCTATTATCTACTCTTTTCCTTCTCATCAAGATGGATTAGAATTTCCCACTTTCAGTTTTCTGGCCTGATGTACCAACTCCAATGTGGTTGTATTTCGTCTTGTGACTGCATGACAATTAAAATGGTCCATGGAAACGTAATTCATGGTCTGTGATTCTAGAACTCCATTTATGTCACTTTTATAAAATAATGAAAGGATACCATGTCATAAATCCACATCTCCCCCTATGGTCATCTCTTGAAGTGGACTGGACTCTCACAAACTGGATTTTCGATTCAAAGGATTTGTGGTTGTGGCAACACATTATCTGCCAAGAGTAGGTTAGGATAACTGTAAATCTCAGTCTGGCCAAGGCTCTCCCAGAGACAAATCAGTAGGAGCCAAGCAACAATCTCTGTCACACTTTGCAATTTCCAAGCAGAACCATCTCCAAGGCCATGGCAGAATGTTGTGGCTTGATAGAGAACATGGCTGTATGTTCCTTTCCCCCCTAAATGTATAGCTTTAAACTCACATATAGCTTTAAACTCACACAGGTTTCTGAAATGTTCTGATTATGAGAGATGTTCTTTCTTTTTAACCACAATTTTTATATTCTAGTATCTAAAACACTTTCCTTTTTCCGAGAGAGCTAATTATTTTAGAATATGACAAGATAGGGTATCACCTGCAGGTAGTTTTGAAGAGTCTGTTTGCTTCTCTCATTTTTGTTCATTACATATATGCAATGCTAGGGTCTTAACATACCCTCGTAAGTAGAGAAGACATGATGGTTGCCTTCCTGGCGTATATAATTTACCTTTTCAGAAAATCCAATGCTAACATCAGGCACCATTGGTCTCATCAGTTCTTTTGCTACGAAAGGCGGCCTTGTTCCTCTCTGTGGGCTCTAGGAGACCCCAGATATTATTTCATCATCCCAAGTGTATAGGCAGCTGGTGTTTTGTTGCCCCAAATGGCTGGTTCTTAAGTTGGTGGTATCCAATGAAACTTTTAAATAGGGATGCAGGTTGATCCATTTTAACAATGAGCTATACAAGATACTATCTTGAAAAACGAACTTTACAATTGGGGGGGGGTAGTTATGGAGGTGGGAGGGAAGGGAGCATAGGGGAAAAACAAAGAGGAGGCAACAATGCTTGATAAGAAATGTACTCATTACCGTGTTCATGTAACTGTAACCCCTCTGTACAGTATTTTCACAATAAAAAACTTATTTAAAAAAAGATGCTTTGCAAATTGATGAACCTGAATACACTGACCAGGATTCATTTCAAAATAGGATAGTCATTGAATTTATAACTTTATATATGGGTTTGTAGAAGTGAGTGGTGGTGATGGTTTCGGCGGGGGGGCAGTCACACTATCAATTCAGAAGAATGTGACAGAAGGCAAGACTTTTTTTTTTTTTTTTGTCAGTCGTGGGCCCTGAACTCTGGGCCTGGGAACTGTCCCTCAGCTCTTTAGTTCAAGGACAGTGCTATACCACTTGAGCCACAATGCCACTTGTGGCTTTTTCTGTTTATGTGGTGCTAAGGAATCGAACCCAGGCCTCATGCATGCAAGGCAAGCACTCTACCATGGATCCACCTTCCCAGCCCCTTTATATATGTATGTGTGTGTTTTATTGTAAAAATACTGTACAGAGGGGTTACAGTTACATGAGTAAGGTAATGAGTACATTTCTTATTGAGCATTGTTACCTCCTCCTCTGTTTTTCCCCTACCATCCCTTCCCTCCCTGCCTGCCCAACTCCTCCTCCACCCCCCGAAGTTGTAAAGATTGTTTTCAACGTAGTGTCTTATACATCTCATTGTTATAATGGGCCAACCTGTATCCTTATTTCAGCATTTTATTTCCTTTCCCTTCCCCAAATTATAAAAATGCATATACAAGATGCAGAGCACCGGAATCAAATAGTGAAAATGGGGATTATACCATGGGGGAAGAACATACAAAAGAAATAAAAAAATTCACATAGTAAAAACAATAGCAAGAAAGAAAAAAAAACACTTGGGGTTCATCTTACTTATCATCTTATATGGTCATATGTATATAGCTTTTACCTTTTCTGCTTTTAGAAGGCAAGTCTTCATGTTCAGTTTATCCATCTGATGCATCTGATGTGTAATTATGTGGTGTTCATGTTTCAATTGTTATGAAGATGCAGGGATTGCTTTTGTGTAGATCCTTTTAGGATTCCCCATTTCACTTCATTATTTCATTTCATTCCTGTGTAAGTTAGTCCCCCCCCTTATCTGTGGGGAGTGTTTTTTAAGACCTCTAAAAGATGCTTAAAGCCACAGTCTGCTTTTCTCGTGTACACTTTTATTATAGCATAATTTGTTAATTAGATGTAGGACCTAGACATCAATAACTACTAGTGAAACAGAACATGCATAACAATATTCTATAATGGAAGTAAGGTGAATATTGTCTCTCTCCACATTTCTTAGTCTAGTCAGCTTCTGTGAGTGTGGCACACTACACGATTCAATGGGCTGAGTTACCCTCACTGTGGTCATTGTGATGTGGTGTTAAGCTGTACCCAGGACTGTGCTGCCATGAGTCTATATAGTAACCAGAAATACTTCTGACTAAATAATGCATGTGTAGCATCCACGGCATAGATACACTGGATGAAAAGATTATTCGTGTCATGGGCGAGTCAGAGTGGAAGTGTGGAAGATTTCACCATCAGCACACAATTTAAAAGTTACACATTGTTTATTTGAGGAGAATTTCCCATTTAATATAGTCAAATTGTCATTGACTGTTTAAATAAAACAATAGAAAGCTAAACAAGGAAAAAAGGTATACTATGTTTACCTAGAAGTGAGATTGTTCAATCATAATGGCAAAGAACTTGGCTGGGTATGGCGGCTAACACCTGTAATACCAGCTACTGCAGAGGGAAAGATCAAAGTTCAAAGTTTTGTTGTTATCTGAACAAAAACAGCTAAGGGTGATTATTCACTCTGTCATTCCAGCTACACAGGAGACATAAGTAGGAAAATTGTCATCTCAAGCCAGCCAGAGGATCAGGATGGGGAAATAAGAGCCTTCCTGAAACACAACTAAAGCAAAAAAAACGGTCTGGCTACCAAGCACACAAAGCCTGAGTTCAAACCCCAGTACTTCCTAAAAAGAACAAAGAAATAGACATAAAGAAGTCAGAAGTGAAAGTGTGACCAATTGCCCAGAATGGATAGGATGGCTGCACATTACTTGATAACAGGGAGACCCAAGATGGAGAAGGAATGGGTTCCCCGAGCACAATAGCTTTGAAGGAGACTCATATGAGAGAAATATGGTCCGGTGAGCGTCTGGCTGGGACTGCTTACATCTCCAAGTGACTTTGCAGTGGTTTGTGTGAAAGAGGCTCTATCGACGCGTGTCAGAAACTAGTCAATCCTTAGGAGTAAACTTTTTCTTTCCTGGTCTATCTGGGTTGTTGTCTTGCCCTTTTCCTTTGCCATTTCCTAATCCAGTCTCTCTTTTTTCTTTCTCACCCCAGGCCATGTTCAGTCTTTGCATGGTGGAGAGTGGAGCTGACGAGGTAAACTTACATGGTGTGACCAGCCTTGGCTTAAAGCAGGCTCTGGAGTTTGCATACACGGGACAGGTATGACACCAAACGGAACCTGAGAGTCTTTTCACTTTATCTGCACCCAACTACAGGACATTATCCCAGAAATAGGAGATTCTAGTAGATTTCTTCTTATGTTTTTTGTTGTTGTTGTTTTGTTTCTTTGTTTTTGCAGTACTGGAGTTTGAACTTAGGGATTTAAGCTTGCTAGGAAGGTTCTATCTCCTGAAGGGTTCTACCTCAAAGGATTTTTGCTCTTGTTATCTTTGACAAAGGATTCCACATTTTTTTTGCATGTAAGTCTGGACAGGACCACAATCTTCCTATTTATTCTTTCTGCTTTAGCTAGTATGACAGATGTGTGCCACGCTTAGCTTCTTCTGTTGAGACTGGCCTAGACTGGCCTCAAACTAAAATCCTCCCATCTTAGCCTCCTATGTTGGTAGGATTATAGGCATGAGCCACCACACCAGTTTCTTGTTACTCATTTTGATATTCTAAAAGAGCTTTACATCTATGTCATTTTAACACAATCCATTGTAATTTTTTTTGTGTGTGAAAATACCATACAGAGGGGTTACAATTACATGGGCAAGGTAATGAGTACATTTCTTAACAAGCATTGTTGCCTCCTCCTTTGTTTCCCCTTCCCATCCCTTCCTATCTCCCCCCCCCCTCTTCCTTCACTCCTCCTTCTCCCGCCACAGTTATAAAGTTCGTTTTTCAACATAACGTCTTGTACATCTCATTGTTGCAATGGGTCCACCTGTATCCATATTTAAACAATTTGTTTTTCCCTTCCCCTCCACAAATTATACCAACCTCAAATACAGTGAAAACAGGGGTTATACCGTGGGGGAGGGACATATAAAGCAACAAAAAATTATCTTATAAATGTGTTAGAAACAACACAAGAAAGAAAAAACATTTGAGTCCTTATCTTGGGGTTCATTTTACCTAACTTCAATTTATCTGTTTCTGCTTGTCTCAGACATATACTAGTTATTGAAAATAAGGGAAACCATGGGACCTATGTTTCTTTGGGCCTGGCTTACTTCACTTAATATAATTTTTTCTAAGTCTTTCCATTTCCTAACAAATGGGGCAATGTCATTCTTTCTGATAGAGGCATAAAATTCCATTGTGTATATAAGACCACATTTTCTTGATCCATTCATCTACTGAGGGGCATCTGGGTTGGTTCCATAGCTTAGCTATGGTAAATAATGCTGCAGTAAACATAGGTATGCTGGTAGCTCTCGTATGGTCTTGTTTGTAAACATTTAGGTAAATGCCCAAAAGTGGGATTGCTGGGTCATAGGGGAGCTCTATGTGGAGTCTTTTGAGGAACCTCCATACTGCTTTCCAAAGTGGTTGAACAAGTTTACACTCTCACCAACAATGTAGTAAGGTTCCCTTCTGTCCACATCCCCTCCAGCATCTGTTGTTATTAGAGTTCTTGATTATAGCCATTCTAACTGGGGTGAGGTGGTATCTCAATGTTATTTTGATTTGCATTTCTTTTATGGCTAGAGAGGTTGAGCATTTCTTTATGTGTCTATTGGCCATCCTTCTTTCCTCTTCAGAGAAGTTTCTCTTTAAGTCTTTAGCCCACTTATTTATTGGGCAGTTGTTTCTTTGGGAATTTGTTTTCAGGGGATTTTTTGACTGCATGCTTGCAGGTGTAATTTTTAACTACCTTTAGAGGGATAAGTTTGATTTTCACTGTTAGCAATCAAGAAGTTCAGTTTCTCAATCAAGATGGAAATAGGCCTCAATGTGTATCTCAGTGACAGTGTGTATAACGCATACACAAATCCTGAGTTTGGTGTCTGGCACCACAAAGAATTAAAAGTTCAACACAAATTTAAATCCTCACAAAACTATGTCCAAATCTTAACACTTTGTCCTCTTTGCTTAGAGTCAAGGCTCAAGGCAGTTAAATTGGAATGTGAAAATGTGATCAGAATCTAGTTTGTACATCACTGAAATTGTTATAGGATTTACAGGATCTCTAGACATCATTTAACATTAAGGAACTATTTACATAAATCAGTCCAGGAGCAGGATAGACGCTTCTCCTCATTTATCAATTTTCATCCTTTAATTCCATTCTTACTGACTTGTGTTTGGTAGCTGCTATGCTGAACTAAGAACACCTTCTCTTGACAGATGAGGAACAAGGTCAACATATATAAATATATAGTCACATGTCTTCAAAGGAATAGGAATGATAACGGAGGCAGAACACATAACACAGAGGAGGAAAATAGGGCATGGTCAGGACGAGCAGTACAAACTTTCACAGAGAGGTGAATGAGAGCCTGGAAGAATGAGAGTTTATCTTTCCTCTGAATTTTCTTTAGATGGGTACCAAAGTAGGTTAGATTGCCCAGTCTGTTCTCTGGAGATAGTATGGTTTGAGATGTGTCAAACAGTCACTGAGACAACTCTTAACAGTGAGAATGAAAACAATAGAAAGGAAGGATACCATGCATCAAGTCCACAGTGATAGAGGAGAGGAGGGGTGTCAGATCACATGTTCAGAGAGAACCAAGTCAAATTCCATGCCTTAGACAACAACTAAGGCAAGCCATTATGCACAGATGACAAATATGCAGTTGATAAGAATTTTGGTGGGTTTTTTTGTTTCTAGATACTAAGAAATATATTAGTTCTATTTCTTGGATGTTTTAGAGGTTGAACTTAGGGTCCTGTGCTTGCTAGGTTGGCACTCTATCACTTGAGCTATGCCTCCAGCTCAATATATCAGTTCTAAATTGTTTCTTGTATACATATTTTCACTTAACACTGAATTACAGTCATGATTTCCTTTGACTATCTCTAAAGTAAGATTGACAGCTCATAGCTCATGCTCCACTGCTTTGCAATGGGAATGAAATGGTAAACTTCGTTGTTTTTTGTTTGTTTTGTTTTGTTTTTTGTTGGTTGTGGGGCTTAAACTCTGGGCTTGGGCGCTGTCCCTGTGCTCTTCAGCTCAAGGCAAGTGCTCTACTGCTAGAGCACAGGGCCACTTCTGGTTTTCTAGTGGTTTATTAGAGATAAGAGTCTCACGGCCTTTCCTGCCCAGGCTAGGTTTGAACCTCAATCCTCAGATCTCAGCCTCCTGAGTAGCTAGGATTACAGGTGTGAGCCCCCAGCTCCACATAGCTGTGACCACAAGCACAGGCCAACTATGACAAGGGGTCTTTGCCTTTAACTACAGTCCTCTGATCTCTACCTCCTAAGTAGCCACAATTATTGGCATGCTCCACTTAAGAGGTTTGGTTTCTTAAACATCCAAGTGAGCTTTTAATAAATATAATTTACCTTTGAGATGGAGTGGTTCACTAGGGAGGCATAAACAGTATACAGTTGCTTTATTTTGCTAGAGAGTTGAAATCAACCCTAAGCAAAGAATTTGAAATCTAGAAGCATATATAAAAGCACAATTCTTTGATTTCTTGCTATTGATGCTCTTGGACATGTACTAATATATAATTGGTGGCATTGCCATACGTATAAATATGGGAAAATGTAAAGTGAACATTGTGTTTATCTACAGATAGATATTTCCACTGACAGTTGATTATATGTTTAATCCGTTGTAGTAAGCATAGTATACAATGTAAGTATTTTAGGTGTCTGAAAAATGTTGCTGTCTTGAAGATAGGTTGAAAGTAGAGAGTGGGAGTGATGAATGAATCATACTAAGTGCAACAACGTGTGCGTGCTCCTCCTACACACACCTCTGAAGTACAGCCTTCTGCAAATTGTCACACAGAATTCATCCAGGAAATTATAAAGCCCAGTCAAAATTCACCTCCACTATGCTAATACATTCTGTGGAAATGTATGCACTTCTCCTATCATGTAGCAAGCACAGATTGTGTGGCACACACACGCACACACACACACACACACACACACACACACACACACACACACACATTGCCCTTGCACAAACTACCTTGTTCATAACACTGATTGAGCAAAGCTCAGGATGCATCACAGCGGCTATGGGTGGATTTAGATGGTCACATACAATTGTTGTGATTACCAAGGGACCAGATGTGGAGAGCAGAGGTGCCAGGCCACTTAAAGACCTTGCTCTAGGTCTGATGAAATCTATGTAGCATAAAACTATCACGTGACAAATCTGCCTGAAGGAGAAAAAAAAAGTGAATATAAGAATACGCCTGCTCTCCACCTGATGGGAAAATCAACTCATCTTTATGATGGCCTTCCTTACTCACCTCATATTTCAATCCTGGCTAGGAGTTCATTCGTTCAGACCAGGCTGATGACTTTCTGTTCTTAATCTGAGCAGAAAACAGACACAAGGACAAATAAAGGAGGAAGTTTTCATAGAGATGTTATTCCATGATGAGGGAATCTCACTCCATAATAGGTAAGAAACCATCCCAGAGCAAGCAAGCATTTATTATTATTATTTTTTAATCCAGGCAAGCTGGGTCATGTCTATAATCCTATCTACTCAGGAGGCTGAGATCTGAGCACCATGGTTCAAAGCCAGCCCCGGCAGGAAAGGCCATGAGACTCTTATCTCCAATAAACCACTGGAAAATTGGAAGCGGCGCTGTGGCCCAAGCAGTAGAGTGCTTTCTTTGAGCTGAAGAACTGAGGGACAATGCCTAAGCCGAGAGTTCAAGCTCCATGACCCACAAAAAAAAAAATCCAGGCAAAGACCAATTAACATCTGAGACCATTTTATAGCAGGAAGAACCCCTGTTCACATGTTTGATGGACTTTTAGTCCCAAAGGCTTTGCAAATAAAAGCCTCCAGGAATCTGAAGAGATGAATAGATAGCAAGATAGAAGCAAATAGGACTGGAACCATAGTAACTGATAGAGCATTTTTAGCACACTCTGTGGCTATGATGATACAATGAAGACAGATTATATGTCACAAACAGTGAGAAATCTGGTACTCACTAGGAGCAAGACGTGAAAACTAGTGAGCTTCCTCTTAATTTACAGAGAACTGTTTTTCTGTCCTGTCTCTCTGTAGCCTGATGAGACATTCTACAAAAAGGGAAACTATGTGCTAAATGATGATATTTGTAGTCTTCTTAATAATTCCCCATTTCTAGAACCTGCTAACTTTGTCAACCCGGAGATGGTCAGCATCATCTGAAGGAAAAATATGTGCTTCTGGTAGCTGTGTTCCCTTCCTTTTCTCCTCTTTAGCCAATAACTCCTGTCTATGGACCAAATAAGAAAACCATCTCTTTAGGGGACCCCATCCTACCTGGGTCTCTGACCTAGGGACTCCATAAGGATGCTCTTCCAAAGGAAATATTCTGTAACCTTGCTATTAATATTTTAAAGCCTTCTAGAAATCTAGACACATTGGGTAGTCTTTGAAGTGAAAAAATTATTTAGCTAGAATTGTAATCCTGTAAAATTCTTCACGTAGGTAGTATTTGATAGGAAAGTCTTCCTTAATTGCCATGCTCTTATATTCTAAAGTTTTTCTTTCTGATTTTTATTTGAGCTCCTCCTAAGTGCATATGATATACATATATGTAATGTAATATAAATACATATATGTTATGTGTATGCATGTATATCCTGACAAGGTATATACTGTAATATATTTTGATTGAAACTTCCTTCATTCTCTATGACAGAGTGTGTTTCTCTGGAGACCTGTGCATCAAAACAGACAGTAGCATGAAAGGAATCTTAATTGTAACTGCTTCTTGCCCTCCTTCCCCAACCATTCCTCCAGGGTTAAATGTGTCACTTTTCAATGTTGAAAAGTCCCCAGCAGATTTACTGTGCATGTAACCTGTTTGGACTACATGGTAGAACATGGAATGAACCTGGAAGGAATTTTTATTAAATGATTCTCTTGGAAGCAGTACGTCTATTCAGTAGTTTTAGTATTTTTATTTCAGACTCCTTTCTTTTCCTGGCAATATATAAAGGACCTGGTCAGTTCAAGGCCCTGGAGCCATTTTCACTCTTCCCAGGCTCAGGAGGGCACAGCCTGAAATGCACATTCTAAGGAGAAATGTTTAAGATTTTGCAGAAAATGAACATTTTTCTCCTCCCTATAGTCTTTCTCAGAACTGCGCCAGAGTCCAGAACTGTATAGTTTTCATAAATGGATTGCTCACATGCACAATTATACAAGTACGAAAAAAATGGAAAATTTGAATTTCATCAGTGGTTTCTCTTTTTTTTCAATCTTTGGTTCTGTTTCGGTTTTGGGGTTTTTTTGGAGATATTTTTTTCTTTTTTCAGTGCAAACCGGATTAGCCCACCTCTTGAGTTTAGGTGACATCATTATTACATGTTTGCAGTCCTGATTTCACAGGACATGTTAACCCACTTTCTAGAAAAGAACTTTGCCTATGGCCTTTTGATGCTAAATACCAAATGGAATTGTTATGATTTCTCTAGATATCCAGCAACAAAAATAAACCCTTTATATGACTTAGGGTTCAAAAATGCTAAGGACAAGTTGGGTACCAGAAGCTCACGCTTGCAATCCTAGGTACACAAAAGGCTAAGATCTGAGGATCAGCCCAGGCAAGAAAGTCTTTGAGGTTCTTTATGTCTAATTACCCACCAAAAAGCCAGAAGTGAAGGTGTGGCTCAAGTAGTAGAGCCACTACCCTTAGCAAGAAAGCCAAGGGACAGTGCTCAAGCCCTGAATTTAAGCCCCAGTACTGGCATACACACACACACTAAAAATAATGTGTGCTATCTGGTCAGAATGTAATCAAAATATAGTGTATACTTAAAAATTATAAATCAGTTTGTTCAGTACATTAATTTCTAAGTGAAAAATGGAATTATAGCCACTTTTCAGAGATCAGCTTTTCTATCCACTAATAAACTGTTACGTTGATCTTTTTTAGTGTTTCCCATTTTTCTCTAGTAATTTACAATTTGGGACATTGGAGCTAATGATACACACACAATTAGGCTTTCCAGAGAGCAGAATAGCTCACAAGCAGGCACCAAAATGGCTCAATAGAGCCACTGAATGGCTCCAGCTTTGATTATAGTTTAGGATTGGAGCTGAGAAGAAGATTCTCCATGGGCTGGGGTCATTTTAAGTTTGGAGGTGTGTGTGTGTGTGTGTGTGTGTGTGTGTGTGTGTGTGTGTGTGTGTGTCGGTCATGGGGCCTGAACTCTGGGCCTGGGTGCTGTCCCTCAGCTCTTCAGCTCAAGGCTAACGCTCTACCACTTGAGCCACAGTGCCACTTTCGGCTTTTTTTTTTCTGCTTATGTCATGCTGAGGAACTGAACCCAGAGCCTCATGCATGCAAGGCAAGCGCTCTACCACTGAGCCACCTTCCCAGCCCTGGAGGCTTTCTAGAACCTGAGAGCTGACAGCAGTTAAACCTCAAAAATTACTATTTGTGTAATTGTCATATTGCCGGAACAAATATTTCCTTTGGGACATTATTAAATCAGCCACGTCATGGAAATAAAATAAATCTGAATATGTCTTTTTTTTGGTAGCATTTGTAGCATTTCTTGGCACCAATTCTGCATTAAGGAACCCTTGTGGGACAAGTGCTAGAGCTCACGTTTGTGGTGCATGCGCAGTGATGGAGCCATGAGGTTCCCAAGTGTCTGTGATGCCAAGCACAAGTGTGGCCCTACTGCGTTCATAGCCTTATGTCCATTATATAAAACTCCACTGAAATGAGTTGGACTTACTGCCCTCCCTCCCTCCACTCTCCTTCCACCCACTGCCAATAGAATAGAGAAAATATTCCTTTTTTGGCCTTCATAAAGGTCTTATTGTTACAAGTGGAGCAATAACCAATAGACCCTTCTCTGACTGACATGGTTCAAAGGAGAAATAGCTGTTATCCAGCAACTTGAAATCATAGGTCAGCCCACCTATTCACCTCAGGGTGGGTTTTGTGCTTGTACTTCATGGGGTGTATCTGCAATTTTTTTCCTTTTGCTACAGTGGTTGACTAGTCACTCCATTTTGAAGTATTTCAAAACAGAAATTATTGTAACTGTGCATTTTCCTGGTCATTGGAATTAATGAGTGTTAGCAACACTCAAAGTCTTCCCCTCAAGAAGTGTTTCCCCTCCCTTTAAGAGTTTCCTGGAATTATCTCTGAGGAGAAGGAGGGTAGCTGTTTGTTTAGTGGACAGACTTGTTTAGCTCCTTGATTTTCATGAGAGGATGTCAGTTTAGTGATGGATTATTACAGCTCAGAAATGTTTTCCTTTACTTAAGGAGAAAAAGGAATGATTATATCCCATCCACATTGTTTTGCAATATAGCTCTCTCAAAAAGTTCATTTAGGAAAAAAAAATTATCCGTATACAGGATTTCCCAGGAGCTGTGTAGTTTCTTTATTTGGTTCTCAACCTCATCTGTCAGGCTGTTATATGAAAAAGGCCATTTGCCATTCTGGAATGAAAATCTTTCATGTCTTTTGGGAGAATTGTGCCCCAGCAATCTAGCACTAACATGTATATTATTTTTAAATATAAATTTCTTTCCTTGCTTGTTCTTCTTATATGTCATCACATTTCACTGGTGTTTAGAGTCATTTGGGCATGTATATTAGTTTTGGAATGCTGGGGCACAATTCTCCCAAAAGACACGTCTGCTTCTGTCTACACCCATAGGTAGAATCCATCATGACTGGGGTAGCTGCATATAGTTCCTGACTGTTCCCTGAATGTCCTACTGGCAGCCCACAGGCTACAAGTACATACTTTTGGTAGCATGATTTTCCAAAGTAGTAAACATCTGTTAATAAAATTCCACACAAAACAAATTAATAGTCTCTTGGTTCAGTGGTGGTAGCATTGTTAGAAAGGTCAGTGTATTTTATCTAGAACAACAAGGAATATGCTTACATGTAAGACAGAGTTATGTTTTGATTTTTATTAAGTTTTTTTATTGTGAAAATACTGTACAGAGGGGTCACAATTACATGAGCAAGGTAATGAGTACATTTATTACCAACTGCCCTACCATCTCTCCCTCCCCACCCCCACCAAAGTTGTAAAGTTCATTTTTTGACATAATGTCTTGTACATCTCATCATTGCAATGGGTCCACCTGTATCCCTATTTAAACCATTTGTTTTTTTCCCTTCCCCTCCACAAATTATAACAACATCAAATACAGTGAAAAGAGGGTTATACCATGGGGGAGGGACAGACAAAGCAACAAAGAAATCATCTTATAAATATGTTAGAAACAATAGCATGAAAGAAAAACCACTTGTGTCCTTATCTTGGGGTTCATTTTACCTAACTTCAATTTATCTGACTGTTTCTGCTTGTCTCAGACATATACTAGTTATTGAAAATAAGGGAAACCATGGGACCTATGTTTCTTTGGGCCTGGCTTGATAAACTTAATATAATTTTTTTCAAGTCTTTGCATTTCCTAACAAATGAGGCAATGTCATTCTTTCTGATAGAGACATAGAATTCCATTGTGTGTGTGTGTGTGTGTGTGTGTGTGTGTGTGTGTGTATACCACATTTTCTTGATCCATTCATCTACTGAGGGGCATCTGGGTTGATTCCATATCTTAGCTATAGTAAATAATGCTGCAATAAACCTCGTTGTGGTGGTAGCTTTAGTGTGGTCTTGTTTGTAAACATTTGGGTAAATGCCCAAAAGTGGGATTGCTGGGTCATAGGGGGCTAATTCTGGGGCTTGAACTCAGGCCCTGGGAAAACTGTCCCTGAGCTTCTTTTGCCACTCTACTACTTGAACCATAGCCACCTTCAATTTTGGCTTTTCTTTTCTCTTTTTTTTTCTTTTTTCCTTTTTTTATAGTTTATTTTTATAGTTTATTGAGGATAAGAGTTACATGGACTTTCCTACCTGGCTTTGAACCATAACCTTCTGATTTCAGCCTCCTGAATAGCTAGAGTTACAAGCAAGAGCCACCAGTACCTGGCTTGGGCTTTGATCTTTATAAACAATTCTTTTTTTTCTCTTCCTGGTTAGTGACCGGGCCTACACGTTGCATTGTTCTTGGCATCTTTGCACTTGCATAATAAAAACCATGATAGCCCACACTTCTGGGATGATTAAAACCATCGTTTTCAAATTGCCCCCATTGAGAAGCACTGTACAGATATCCCAAATTTATACCTAAAATAATTAATAACCTGTATTAGTCTTTACTTTTTGTGCATGGCTGTTTAAAATATGTTTTGATATTATTGAAAGTTTCACCAAGTAAATTATTCAATAGCTCTTTCAATATTTGAAAGAAATTTCTTTTAGATCTCATTCTCTAGAAAAACTGCAATTGTCTTTATTATTTTTACCATTTGATTTTGTGTTATTAAATTTCATTTATAGTTTTATGGCCCATTTATGATAATTATGTAGATTGTGATTATATATAATTATGTTTATATATGTAATATATAATATATATTAAACACATATATTTATATATCCTCTTGAACTCATTTTTAATTTCCTGTTTCTTACTACTGAGTCATCAACATTCCTAATATTTGTTTATTTATTTATTTTCTTTTTCTTTTTTTTTTTGGTTGGTTGTGGTGCTTGAATTCTGAGCCTGGGCTCTGTCCCTCAGCTCTTCAGCTCAAGGCTAGTGCTCTACCACTTGAGCCACAGTACCACTTCCAGTTTTCTGAGTAGTTTATTGGAAATAAGAGTGTCATAGACTTTTTCTGCCTGGGCTGGATTTGAACTGCGATCCTCAGATCTCAGCCTCCTGAGTAGCTAGGATTAGAGATGTGAGCCACCAGAACAAGGCATTTTTAAATGCGTATATAGATCAGGCATGGTGATTCATGCCTGTAATATCAGCGTATGGTAGGAAATGCCAGCCTAGGCTACATTGTGGGAATTTGTCTTAAAAAATGCAAAACCACAAACCCACCTTATATAGATGCTTCAGATCTTTCTCAAAAGGAGGCAAAGTATGAGCAAATATTGTTAATAAAATATTTGGGAGCTCTGAATGTTTTTACTGCCCCATAGGAACTTGGTGTTAGTTATAGACATGAATAAAGAAGCACAACCCCTCCCCATGCGTTCCACTGTGAAATTCCAGAGGTGTTCCCTAAATAAATCATTCCACTTGCCTCTTAAATTGTGTCTATCCCTACTTCAGCACTGAAAATAAATTAATCTACAAATTCTGGAAAAAATATTCTTCATTATCTTTGAAAGTGAATAAAATACCATCCAAAAACCATGAAGTAAAAAACAATTTACCCACATTTTTACCTACTCATATACTCTATGTTCTCAATTACACATTATATATATCATTTCTGGTTTTTTCTGATCTCTATCCATATAGCTATGTAATTTTATAAAGTTTTGGTCAGACATAGTTGTACACGCCTGCAGGCCTTGGACCTAGAGGCCAAAGCAGGAGGATTGCCAGTTTAAGGCTAGCCTGGCTTCCACAGTTAGACCCTGTCTTGATAAAAAGGAAAAAAAAATGGGGACAATAACTTGCTTCAATTTCTTTTCTAGAATTAGGTCAGATCTTAGTACATTTATCCATAAATAGAGAGTACATAAATAATACTGCTTTGTTTTGTAGTCTATAGTTTTCCTTTCCCTTTAATGACATTTAAGTAAATTAAGAGCCCTATGATTGCTTGATTAGAGAGAAAAACATATTTTTATGGGAATTGTCTCCTGAAAGACTGTTACAGTACTTACTGTTAAGCAATGAGCCTTTTAAGCTTATTTTCCTTAAAATGGAATTCTTGAGCCCTCTGGTGGAAGTATTTAGTATTTGTATAAAGTAATAGGTGATAAACTTGCTACTTGATTGTGTTTTGAAATTCTACATGAAAAGTTTTTGAGAAAACATGATAGCAAATATATATTATCTTTGTGACTAATACCAAGGTATATAATCATGGGCTGGGAAGGCGGCTCAGTGGTACAGCGCTTGCCTTGCATGCATGAGGCCCTAGGCTCGATTCCTCAGTACCACATAAGCAGAAAAAAAAAAAAAAGCCAGAAGTGGTAGAGTGCTAGCCTTGGAAGAGATGAGGGACAGCGCCCAGGCCCAGAGTTGAGGCCCCACGACCGGATCTCCCCCCTCAAAAAAAATAAGGTATAGAATCGACCATGTGGACTTTTTAGGAGACTTATATTGCAACTAGATATTCAATTTGGTAGAGTAATGCTGAGTATTTCCAAATGAAGAAATATTTTGAATGTTTGTGAATATTTAGTTTCATTTGTATACTTCATAAAAACCATCCATTAAAATAGTTTTCTCAAAATTAGATTCTTTAATTTAACAAATACTTAATGTGTACCTAGTATGGGACAGGACTTACTAGGTGTTAAGGGTATATTGATGTAAAAATTACAGATCATACACTTTCTCAGAGTGGTTTTTCCAACTCTAGTCATAAATCCCATATCAATACATTATTATATTTTAAAGACATGGACTAACTGATGTGAAAGTTTGCATAAGAAGTACAGTTAAATGTCTGAAGACATTCTGTGCTCCAAAAATTATAGTAGTTCATGAAAGAAAAGTGAATAATTGGCTGTATACTTTGTAGAGTCCTACTTGAAAAATAATAGGTTAATCTGCACTCTCTTTTGCAGAAAGAGAAAAACCAGTCTATTTTCTATGGTAATGGAGTACATTTAGCTCCTAAAAAATAGATCATAACCATTCATCCCTATATGATTTTGCATCTATCAGGAGTACAGAAGTATTTTGATATAACCCAAAGAATGTGGCCTCTCTAGAGTTCAAACTGTGCAATTCCTCAGAAAGACTAACTCAGAGTTCAACAAAATGATTACAAGTGCAGGGAATGGACAAGGGAAGAGGAATAGACAATTGAAGAGAGGAATGTGGGAGAAGGCAGCCATAAAATTTAATGCATAACCTGCAAAATTAAGACAACTGAAGGGAAGGGAAGCGTGAGGAAAGATGGAGAAGAATCATGAAAGAGTGACATTTATTAAGATGCATTGTATTCATAAACTGATTTGTTGAATAACTCATTTGTATAACTACTTAAAGATAATTTTTTTAAAAATTTAAAGAAAGCTATAACCAAGCTTGACTCCAGCCTTTGAAACCTTCAGAAAATCACTCGCTGATTCACACTATAAGAATCAACTCTTGCTGGACAACAGTGTCTCATGCCTATAATCCTAGCCACTCAGGAAGCTAAGATCTGAGGATCATGATTAGAAGCCAGTCTGGGAAGAAAGTCTGTGACACTCTCATTTCCAGTTAACCACTCCAAAACTGGAAGTGGTGCTGTGGCTCAAAGTGGTAGAGCACTAGCTTTGAGTGAAAAAGCTCAGGGACAGTACCCAGGCTTTGAGTTCAAGCTCCACGAACCACCACCACCACCAACAAAAAGAATCAACTCTGAAGGAATTGCTGAAGGAATTCAGTTTTAATTTCATGATTATAAATCTCAGAGGGCTGCATATCCCTGCCAGGCAATGTTGATTTGTTTCTATAGTAAACTTACTCTGTTCCTCTTCCTGATGAAGTTTTCAACCCTTCTCCTCTATTCGTAAACACTACCCCCACACACACCTATAATGCACATACTATAAGAAAATTTCATCATTCATTGAGAAAACAGAAACAAATCTTCCCATTATTAAAGTATCAACCTTCCTTATTTCTGTGAAGTTCAAATTTCACAGAACTTACTCTGTGCATTCCCGCTCTTGACCATGAAGAAGGATCCCTGCTGGGTGAGAGGTTAGTCCTGCTTAAGCCCTGCCTCTCACTCCCCTTTATGTGTTTAGACATTGGTGTTCGTAACCCCTGCTTCTGCCTCTGTCTCGTCATGTTCTTCTAGCTCTACTGTGTCATTCCCACAGGGGATAAACAAGCTCTGTTGCCCAGAAGTCACAACCCCTTTCTTGTTCCTCTATTCCTCTAGCTACCATTTCTTCATCTTCACAGTGGGACATTTGAAAAAGCTCGCATTCTAACTGTACTTCTTTCCATAGGTAAGAGGACAAGTGTGTAGACAGGTAAATATCTAACTAAACTGTGGTACATCAGCCAGTGGAATATTATTCAGTAATAAAGAGAGAGAGAGAGAGTAATGGGCTATCAGTCTTTGAAGGGAATGTAGTCATATTGTGATAAGTGAAGCCTATATGAAAAGGCTTCATTCATTCCAACTATGTGACCCTCTAGAAAAGGTAAAACTGTGGACATGGGGAATTAGGGGGAGAAAGGGATGAATTTTCCAAGCACAGAGAATATTTTGGTCTATGAAACTCTTCTGCATTGCATTATAATAATGAGTAGATGGAATTATGTTAAAACTCATCCATGTAAAACATGAAAACTGAGCCTTAGAGTAACCATAGGCTCTGGGAGAAATGCAGGGTTATCATTTATAACTAGTGTGTCATTTTGTGGGGGTGTTGATATACATATATGGTGACAAAAAGTATAGGCAAACTCTCTACACTTCCTGTTGAATATCTCTGTGAACCACAAACTACTTTAAAACATAAAATCTCCTTAAAAATTAAAATCTAAGAACACACAAACATTTAAACCATGCTTATATCACGGGCTATGCAAAAATACATAACAGTCCAAGCTCTGGTGACTTATGCCTATAATCCTGCATACTCAGGAAGCTGAGGTCTGAGGATCATGGTTCGAAGCCAGCCCGAGAAATGAAAGCACATGTATGTTTTTTATTGTAAAAATACTGTACAGAAGGGTTACAGTTGCATGAGCAAGGTAATGAGTACATTTCCTATCAAGCATTGTTGCCTCCTCCTTTGTTTTTCCCCTACCACCCCTTCCCTCCCACCTCCACAACCAAACCTTCCCCCAAACCCTACCAAAGTTGTAAAGTTCGTTTCAACATAGTGTCTTGTACATCTCATTGTTACAATGGGTCAACCTGTATCCCTATTTAAGCATTTTGGGGTTTTTTTCCTTCCCCTCCTCAAATTAGAGAAGTGTATATACAAGATGCACAGCACTGACATCAAATACAGTGAAAACAGGGGTTATACCATGGGGGAGGAACATACAAAGAAACAAAAACTCACATGGTACATTATAAATACATCAGGAACAATAGCAAGAAAGAAGAAAAAATATTTGTGTTCCTATTTTTGGGTTCATTTTGCTTAGCATCATCTTATATAGTCACATGTACATAGCTTTTGACCTTTTCTACTTGTCCTACTCATGTACTAGTTACTGAAAAATAAGGGAAACCATGGGACCTATACTGTTATCTCTGATAAACTACTCAGAAAAGGCTACAAGTAGTACTGTAGTTCAAGTCGTAGAGTGCAAGCTTTGAGCAAAAGGAGCTCAGAGACAGTGCCCAGGCCCTGAGTTCAAGCCCCTGGACTGGAAAAAAAAATGATAGGAAGATTTGGTCAGAAAGTTACAATTTGCAACTGAGCCTCATGCATTTCTGTCTATTTGATGTCTCCAAATGGTTAGCTAATAGGCATGGAGTTAACATAACCTCAAAATGGAACTCTTGATTTTCCCTCCAAACCAGCTTCTTCATGTGTTACATTCTTGTCCATTGAGGCCCTGAAATTTACTCTGTTGGACAGCATCTAGACTCTAAGTACCATGGCAACAAGAAAGCTTATTTTCCTGGATGATGATCATATCCAGTGCCAACTGTGGTCCCTGGAATATTAAGCAAAGGAGATTTTTTGTTTGGGGGGGGGGGGTAAACGTCTTTGCCTTCATTTCCCTTATCTGTCATACTGGAGTAATATCTACTTTAAAAGGCCTAGGAAGGACAGGTAACATAAATAAAATGCCCAGATTAGACATATAGTAGTCAGTGTGTAAATTACGAGAAGTAAGAACAGATTTACTTCATCATGGAAATAATATAAGTAACAGTCGTACTAGATTTTTTATTTTATCAAACATACCAAGCATTGTTCAAAGTATTCAGAGCATGAAGGTGATCTCATCCTTACACAAACCCTTTGAAGATGTGTGCTATTTCTTTATAAAAAGATGCTAAACAATCAAAGATATCATTGACTTATACACTATCTCCATGTCAGGCGCTCGAGCTGTACTTTTATCCGCATTCCTTACAAAAACAAGGACAAGGAATTCCCCCAATGAACATTTGGTGTGAGTGCTGATCTCCCAGCGGTCTTTAATGAAATTAGACATCCAAACCCAGTCGTCTTGCAGCACCCAGGGCAACAGCGTCATCTAGCATCAATTTCACCGTAGCTTACTAATTCCACTTGGCTCTTTTCTTCTCTCCCTGCTCAAATACCTAGCAATGACAGTTATTTCTAAATGAACATTGGAATCCACTCTGTTCATTTTCTCAGAGAATTCCGATCTTTGGATGTCAATCTTTTGAAGGTAATGTGTTTTCCTTTTGGTCATGCTAGTATTTTAAGATGGTAGATCTGGCTTCATTACTTAAGCTCTGTGGGATGAAACCCCACCCCCCCATCTCCATTACACTTGAAAGAGCACTGGTTATAGAAGTAAGTCTTAATAATTAATTTAGCTTTACTTTTAACTTGTAATGACCTTCATGTTTCATTATATTTTAATTTCTCGGACTACTTCTTTCTCTTAGAAGCTATCAGAAATGTGTTCAGTTTTTTCAAAATAATTAACCACATTTTTAAAGGTGGTATAAGTACATATAATTTATCTTAACATCTTGTTAAATAATGTATTTTATTAATTTAAACGTAATGAAGGAAACTACGTTGGAAATGACTAGCTGACAGAACTATTAATCTTAGAGTGTTGGAATGCCAGAATCATATTAATGAAGAAGGGGGCAAAAGAAAAGGGAATTTGCTCCCATGATAAGAAATTAACCATGTTTTATTTTTCCTATGAAGAATTATTTCAATAAAACCAGACAGGAGCTGGGAAGGTGGCTTAGTGGTAGAGCGCTTGCCTTGCAGGCATGAGGCCCTGGGTTCCATTCCTCAGTACCACAGAAGAAGAAAAAAGGTGGAAGTCATGCTGTGGCTCATGTGGTAGAGCGCTAGCCTTGAGCTGAAGAGTTGAGGGACAGCGCCCAGGCCCAGAGTTCAGGCCCCACAGCCAACAAAAAATAAAATAAAATAAAACCAGACATTGGTATCCATGTATACTTAGCACAGCTTAATAATTCCACTTAGCTCTTTATTTCTTTCTCTATTTGAGCATGTAGCTCAATAATTTAATACCACCATCACCCTTTTCTAGGTCTTCAAATAGTATGATAAGCATGCATTTTCTGGTAGTCCTTAATATAATCTTTTGAGGTAGATATTATTATCTTTACAAATAGGAAAACTGAGGTATATAGAATAGAACTCATCCTACCAGTCAGTATAGGATCCAGGATTTGAAGTCAATGTGAGCAACAGCCACAGGCTGTAACTAAGCAATGCAGCTGTGGCAAAACACAGTAGTCTCAGGTTATTAATTCCACCTGGAGTTGGGGTGGGGAAGTTATTAGTACATTTTGAATAGGAAATGAACTTCAAGTTGGGTCTCTAGGAAAGTATAGGCTTTTCATATGGGGATTGAAGAAGTAAGGAAGTCATCATAGAGGCAGAGACAAAAAGTACTGAGTATGGAAAAAATTGGTCAATCTCCTTTTAATTTGAAATAATTTGAAATAAACTTTCATTGTTGATGATGACCTTTTTATTTTCCAAATGTCATGGAAACATTTAGCTAATTTTATGTGCATAAGGTGTTATGTGGACCTGTGTTATCAGTCTTTTTTCCTTTCAGCTTTCAAAACTTCTCTCTCTTCCTCCTCCTCCTCCTCCTCTCTCCTCAAATACTGTCTTTCACATATTCTTTAAACAAGTATTCGATGAGTATTTGAAGAATTCTTTTGATGGGCAAAGACTTTGCATTCATGGGATTACAATTTGGTGGAGGGAAAACAAACAGAGTTATCAAACCAATAAGCTAGATAGTAGTGAGAACCATGCAGAGAATTAAGAGTGGTATCATGAAAGAAAAGACTGGTATCATCTTCATAGAGTATTGCCAGCTAAGCCCTCTGAGGAAAAGAATTCCAGCAGAAGAAACAGTGAACACTGTCCCAGACCTGGGACAGGCTTAATATGCTAGCGGATAGAGACAGTTCTGAGGAGGGAAGGATGGAAACAGAGACCAGACCCCAGACCTGGTCAAGGAGACTATGAAAAGGAACACGTACTACTCAGCAATATAAACTTTTACAAGCAGGCTGGGAACACATCATCAAGGCTTCTGAGTACAAAGACAATAATTTGAACTTCCTGATTTTTATGGGGAACTACATGCTAACCAGGGTTGCTTAGATGGAGTCATCAACAGAAAAACTTAATGAAAAGGTCCCAGAGTGCTAGAAACATCTAGAAAATAGAACTCATAGACCTTAGCATTTTTACTCGAATTATAGTTGATTTTTTTCCCCACAGAAACAAACTTGAGGGTCAGTTACAAATAATTTAGAAAATACTTTATGCTTTCCACACGGGCGCCACCTGGTGGATAAATAGTCCTCAGTGTAATAGTTTTGGGGGGGAAAAACTAGATAGATGTCAATTTCTAGATATTATGTTTCATGTTACTCATTCAGAAGAGCTCCATGCAAAAGGACGTACGTGTTTTGAATATCTTGGTTTAGTTAAGTTATTCCTCTTCATTTAATTCATTTGATGATTAATTCAAAATTGTAATAATGTCATATATTATATGAAAAGAATCACCCCCAAAAGCAAATTGTAAAGAGAAAATGTATTCATTAACTTTATTTGTAATATTAGACCACATCTGATTTTCAGTTGCATGAGTGGCTATGCTTAAAAAAGTGATTATCTTCATATATGGACATTGATATGTGTGTCTATTAAAGACCTAAATTGTCTCAATGTCATGACTTTAATTGACTCAAATAATCACATCACAAATCCAGAAGAACGAGAAATGGTCATCTTCTAAAGCAAGAAAAAGCAGCAAGCAAGAACTGAATACAAATTTTTCTGACGCAAAATTTTCTGAAGATACCAACTCACGATGTTAGACAGAAAAAAAAAATGATTGCACTGAAACTCGCCACAGCTATTAAACATAATCACCGCCAGCTGTGAGGCAAAGATAGGAGGAACAAGAAAAACAAGACAGTTGAGAGAATGGGCGTGTAATATGGGAGTATGGGCTGAAGACAGAAGGGCCAGGATGCTATGGTGTCTGTGTGCTGTCCCTTTCATCATGGTTCCATCCCAGACCCTGGTAGGTGAGGTCTGGACACTGACCCTGGAGGCTTATATTTTGCTAGGTGCAGAATCTCACCCTAGGTCTCATGTTCTCCTTTCTCACAAGTTTCTGGCCTCAGATCGTGGATAAAGAGTTGGTGAGACCAAAAGTCTCAGCCTTCTTCCAGCTTACAGGCATTGATTAAAGGTGGTTCAGCTCTCTACCACCTGCCCCGCATAAATTGGTGGACAGAATATTCAAGTGGGCCTCTTACCAGGAGGAAATTGGGCCATGTCATGTTTGAAGAATCAACCCCTAACAGGAATTCACCACCTTCTACTGCACATGTGGGTTTTCTTCCTAGTCAGGCTGCCTAGGGTCAGCTCTTACCTCCAATTGGTCAGAGTGAGTGCAGTCTCAGCATTTGGATTGGTGTCAGCAGAGAAGCCCTTGGTTCTCAAGATCTTGCCTGCCACGGCTGCAAGAAAGATTGTTGGGCTTGACCAAACGTAATAGGGGTGTCACTTCCTGCAGGTAGCACTGCCCAGCTCTTTCAAATTTACTCACTATTTTATGACATCTGAAGTTGTGTGTGTGTGGCCAAATGGTCTGTATAAGCAATTCTGTGGACAAACGGCATCCATTCATCACCTAAGCAAGATCCTGATTGCAAATCTGGAGAGGACCCAACTCTGCCTCCACCCTATCAGATAAATCATCGAAGGAAGAGGAATGCCCGCCCTCTGTGGACTTCCTCTAGAGTTTTCATCATTGTCACGGTGTTCTATGCTACTTGGTCTCATGCATCTTTCATTTTCTTGGTTTCTCTGTTTTATCCACTGTTTATGCCTTCATCTAAGCTAAGATTCTCCAGATTCAGGAGTGATAGGCTGGGTCATTAGACTTAATTCAGACGTGGTGCTCTCAGCAGACATCCCGCCCCTCCAATAGATGGTCCTTGAGTGATTGCACCTCCAGTCTATCCAGGCTGGAATGCCAGATTATAAGCTGATGGATGTAAGTTTCTGAAAGACCTAAATGTAACTACCATGAGCTAGGCAGCAGTTCAGTTTAACTGTCCTCCTTGTCCCATAGACATATGTGTGTTGGTGTTCCCTTTCTTCTACAGAGTTTGATTGGCCAGGCGATAGATAATTCAACATACTTTATATCACAGGGACATTGGACCTGTCTTTTTTACCCGCCCAAGCACAAAGTGTCTGGGAAAACATATTGGAACAATCCATATCCAAGGGAAAACAGACATGAATTTAGAAGACTACTTTGAGGTCTGCCAGTGCTGGTTCTGGTTTCATAAGTGAAAAGCAGCTATCCCGGTAGAATCTCTTCTCCAAATCTTTAAACGCGTAGAGGAATTTTCCGTGTCAAAGTGGTTTTTAGGGGGAAAAAAACATGCTCTAATGCAGGAGAAAGAAACTAAAGAACAAAAATAAGAAACAAAGACAAAAAAAATCCCACTATGGGCTCTTGTGTGAGGGTTCCTCGCGGTGAGCCTGTAGGACAGAGTCATCTTGTTTCTCTGTGATACCTGCCTTTGTGTTTGGCCTTACTGAGCCTGCCAGTTGTGTGGAATGAGCACAACTGACAGGATTTAAAGGCTAAGCCTAACCTTTCTAATCCATCTATTCCCCATTCCCTGCCTTAGGCCATGCCTCTTCCATACGTCGATACGACATCCTTGCTCCTCTGATGGGAGCTACACTCATTTTCAGAATGTCAATCAAAACCTTCTCCTCCAGGAGTTGGGGAGATTCAAGTTTCTCCTTCTGACTAGATAGAAAAAAGCTGTGAGAGATTTTCGGAATAAGATTGCTGTCAGTGTGTTTGCCAGCTGTGCTTAACTTTTTCGTGTTTTCATTTCAGTGGTCTGGAAATATAATTTAGAGTTCTTTATTTTTTTTTGCTTTCTCCTAGTATTAGATTAACTAATAGAGTTAACTCTGAATTAAGCATATGTGCAGAGATCAGTTCATTATCAAAACATTTACTCAAGTAAACACATTGATACTGAATGATACCTATATGTCTGGATAGGTACTGAGTCCAGGGGATATAAAATATTCATGGTACTTACAAATGGATATGTTGAATTGAAACCCTGTTGTAAAAATACTTAAAGATACTAAAACCAAAAACCACATGCAATGTGAAAAAAACAGATCAGGGCCCTGCTCTGTCTAAGCTTTTGTTCTAGTAGAGTAACCAAAAATAAATACTTGTGCAATATGGCAAGAGGTACAGGTTCCAAATCATGAATAAATCAACTTTAGGAGATGGAGAATAATGGGGAATGGGACACTGTTTTACATAGGAAGTGCAGGGAGGGCCTCTAAGGCACAGAAATATCTGAGAAAAAGTCTGAAGGGTGTGAGGAAAGGAGCCATGCCTGTGGCCTGAGGAAGCGTTACCCCGGCTGAGGATGGACTGGCTTGCCAATGTTTTTTTAAGGGTTCCGGGAGAGAAGGCAAAGGGGAAAGCAGTGCCACTCGTTAGAAATCCAGGGTAAAGAGTCTGAGAACGTGGTATTCCTTGGTCTAGAGAGGCTGTGTGGAAGTAGTGGACAGTGCATAGATTCTGCAGCTATTTGGAAGATAGAGCCACCAGAATGCCCGATGGCTTGGGTGTGATGTGTGAGGCAAGCAAGAGGAGCCAAGCGTGACTCCGTGCAGTCATTATCTTCAATGAACACTATGTAAACAAATGAACTATGTAACTTGAGCATATAGACAGAGGGGAGGGGGTAATTGGAAGAGAAAGATGGAAGGGCTGACATTTACCAAGAAGCTGACAAGAATATGAATATGGAACCCCTCGGTACAACTACTTACTACATTATTATTATTATTAATAATAATAACTGATTTTAGCCTTGACCATAGCTACTGTCTGCTTGGAATAAGAGTGGGTTTGACAGTTGGTGGTTTGAATCAAGGGATCAGTTTGAGCGCGTCCCTCTTGAGCTTCGCTCTGGACAGCCAGGCAGCCTTGCTGAGGAGGCAGTTGAGTATGAGAAAGTCTAGAGCTCAAGGAGTGAGGTTGGGGCAAGAGAAGAGATCTGAATGACTTCAGTGTACAGAATGACTTAAAGCCCTGTGTTGCTTGAGCCCATCCATGGAGTCAGCAGAGACAGAAGAGAGGTTTGAGGCCTAAACTCTTGTCATCTAGGAAGCATAGAGATTAAGAAGGAGAATGGCTAGAAAAGTACAAGAAAGCCAAGAAAGAATATTTTCTCAGAGGTAGAAGACAAGAAGACATCATTCTAAGAAAGAATACCATCCCTTTTGCCAGCTGCTCCTGGAGAGACTTGAAGATTAGATGTTTTCTTGGCAACTTGGATAAAGCATTGTCAGTGAAGCACTAGGAAGAAAATGGAAACGAATCTGTGCTAGAGAAAGCAGAGCTGGGCTAGGAATGTGACTCGGGGATAGATGGCTTGCCTACCACGTTTGAGGCTCTGGGTTTGATTCTTAGTACCACAGTAGATATATGTACACATGGGGAAGGGGAGAGCGGGAGAGAGCAGTGTGTGTGTGTACAGACAACTTTCCTGAGGAATTTTGTAAAGGGAGAGAAATGTGGAGGAGCCGAAGTAAGCTCCTCAGGCTAAGAACTGTAATGGCATATTTATCCATCAATGGGAACTATTGCCTCACGATGCTGGAATGAGATGGAACTGTTGGAGGCGGAAGGGGCTGGAATGCAGTGCCCAAGTGGAGTGTTGGGGAAAGCTAAATATGTTGAGTCAGATGTATGGAGGGCAGCAGGCAGGGTAGTGGGAGCCTGTGGACAATCAGTGGGTGATCTTGTGTTCAAGCCTCCAACCCCTTTTGTCAGAGGAGGAGACAGGTGAATTAATGAGAATCAGCGTTGCTCATGCTTCCTGTGTGTCAGCAGCACCGTGGTAGCTGGTTAAAATGCTAGCTACTTCACTTTGGAAGTTTCTTTGAATGTTTTGGAGGTATCCGAGGGTTTCCAATTTTCTCTAGTTTGAAGGTGATGCTGATTCTGATGCCTCCGAGACCAGCCTTTGGTCCGAGACCAGACATTTGGGCTGGGAAAATGGGTTCAGGTGGAGTGACTGGGATGGTGCTAAATGTCTTGCATTGTGCATACAAGTGAATTTTGTCAGCTTGCTTATATGTCTTTCTTCAATCTTGTTCTATCTCATATGGCAGGGAGAAACATATGCCTCTTTCCCTGAAATACATGGTAACTCTGCTGTTTATATGATCTGCTCTAGGGCCAGATTCTGAATCACATTTTGAAAAACTAAAAGTAAAATCCCATTGTGTTGTGTTGTGTATAGGGTTATGACACTCTGGCCTGAGGTGGTACCTGGAGTGGCTGAGTGTTTGCTTAGCAACTGTGAGGTTCTGAGTTCTAAATGCAGTGTTGCCAGGGTTGTTTTTTTTTTTTTTAGAAAAAAAAAGGTTATGTCCCAAGCTAAATTTTTAAAGAGTTTTATTGTCCTTTAGAGGTGTTCATATCCTCATACAGAAAGTAAGTGGCTAGGCGCAGAGTTTGACCTGAAGAAAATAAGTCTTGGCCCATGTACTAAGGGAGAATGGAGCTGTGAGAGGAAGGGCCACAGCTTACCATTAGAATAGAAAGAATGACTTCCACCCTCACGAGCAGTATTACTTCAGATGAATCCTTGCAGCGGCAATTTAAACAGAGCATGGTATGTTCGCACACTGAGCTGTACTATAGTCGCTTTTTTAAAAATGTAGCTGATACTTTTCTCTTTTATTGTAAAACAGATTTTGTTGGAGCCAGGAGTGATCCAGGATGTGTTAGCAGCTGGCAGTCACCTACAGCTGTTGGAGCTTCTCAATTTATGTTCCCACTATCTCATTCAGGTACGTGAGCTCGCATGCTGCTAACACTCCCTTTCTAGTCCCTTCCACCCCCTGTAGTCCTAAGCTGTTCCCCATCAACTGGAGCTCCATGATAAGTAAAATGGTGTGGGTGTGGGTGTGTGTGTGTGGGTGTATGAAGGAGCAGGGCGTGCATACACATGCACATGTGAGGATGTGTGTTATAGGAGGGGTAGAATTCCTCCCAGACACAAGCTGAGAGGATTCTAAGAAGATGGCTACAATTCTTGTGTCAAGAGCATTTCCCCCCATCCTCTCTGCCTACCCTCAGGCAATGGATTAACTCAACAACTATGCACCATTCTTGTAGGGTCCTGGGGAGATGACACTGAAAAGGGGTCCTGACCTTGGAAAGGCCCACAAATGCAAGAAAAGTAGATTAGCCACTAAAGATTTCAGTGAAAGTAGATAATACATCACAGTCGTATATAATCCATTAGTGTGTGATCCTCCCAAGGCAGCAAATGCTAAAGAAGGGATGGAGAGCTGAGCATAGTTGCCCTGTTTTGATGGCTGGGCAGGAAAGGCCCAGGAGAAGAAGGAAAAGAAAAGTCCCACACGTTTATTAGGTGAATTACTCAGGTATTTCACATTCAATTCACATAACTTTGTACAATGTTTTAGGGTTTTTTTTGTCTTTTTTTTGTGCTCATTCTGGGACTTGAATTCAAGGCCTTGAGTTCTTACTCAGCTTTTTTTCCCCACTCATGGCTGACACTGTACTATTTGAAACATATCTCTAGTTCTGACTTTTTGCTGACTAATTGAAGATGAATTATCTCAAGGTTTTCGCTGCCCTGGTTGGATCTGAACTTGATTCTCAGATCATAGCCTCCTGAGGAACTAGGATTATAGGCATGAGACACCAGTGCTTGGCCTTTACATAATTCTAAACCATGAAAAATCAGAGATACAGAACATATCCAACCTGCTTGAAGCAACGTGATTGGTAGCAGTAAGCCTTTCTGATTCTAAAACCATTTTAGCTCTTGGATGAAAATTGTTTTCATCCTAACAGAAAGTATAGGATTTTTTTAAAAAAAATTATTATAAAGATTCTGTACAGAGGGGTTACAGTTACATGAGTCGGGTAATGAGTCCATTTCCTATTGAATATTGTTACCCCCTCCTTTGTTTTTCCCCTGCCATCCCTGTCCTCCCCACCTCCCCAACTCCTCCCCCCACCCCTGGAAATTGTAAAGTTCGTTTTCAACATAGTGTTTTGTATGTCTCACTGTTATGGGCCAACCTGTATCCTTGTTTCAGCATTTTGTTATTTCCCTTCCTCTTCCCCAATTAGAAAAGTGTATATACAAGATGCAGGGCACTGGAAAACAGGGGTTATACCATGGGGAAAGATCATACAAAAGAAACAATAAAAAATCACATAGTAGGGGCTGGGAAGGTGGCTCAGTGGTAGAGCTCTTGCCGGAAGTGGCGCTGTGGCTCAAGTGGTAGAGCGCTAGCCTTGAGCTGAAGAGCTGAGAGATAGCACCCAGGCCCAGAGTTCAGGCCCCACAACTGGACCCAAAAAAAAAATCGTATAGTACATTAAAAACAACAGCAACAAAGAAAAAACTCCTTGGGTTGCCAAGGTATAGGATGTTTAAGGCAGCCTCATGGCTTTTATGTTATAGGGAGTTAAGAACCATTTTCTATTTTAGGATCCTCCCATTTTCCCACTGGTCTCACGTTTACTAGCCTTTATTACAGCATTATAACAGCAATGAAACTTAATTAAAAGAATAATAAATCCACACAACTTAATTGTATTATTTTGTGTATGTGACATAATATTAGTGAGCAGAAAAATTGTTTGTTTTCCTGCCTAATTACTTTATTTTCCTTCATAATCCTTTTGCCTCATTCTAAATAAGGCTTTTATTGTTGACTTATGCTAGCCCTTAAGTAGTTTACAAAGCTCTTTATTAAAATTTTATTTTTAAATTAACATACATTAATAACATTGGAGGGCTTTGTCATGGGCATACATGTATACAACATAATTTCAAAGTGTCCACAGTTTCTGTTATATTTTAATACCTCCCTCTCTCTCTCTTCCTCATTTTCAAACAGTATTTGGTAGGGTTTCATTCATATATATGTGTGTGTGTGTGTGTGTGTGTGTGTGTGTGTGTGTGTGTGTGTGTGTGTGTATGTATGTATATATAGTGTGTTGTATATTATATATTATATATAGTTTGTTTATATATATATATATATATATAAAATGTTCTTTCAGTCCTGTTCACCCCTTAATATTCCCTCCCTTTCCTTTCCTCCATTCTCTTTGCTTTCATGTTCCATTACCATTACTATCATATTTATTTTGGGTCTATACTCCAGAAATGAACAAATGTGATGTTCGGCTTTCTGAGCTTGGCTCATTGTATTCAACATGATGAGATCTGGTTCCATCTATTTTCCTGCAATGATGTCATTTCATTTTCTTTATGGATGAGTAATATTCCATGGTGTGTATATTTGTACACATCATATTGCCTTTATGCATTTGTTGTCTACCTTGACTGATTCCACCATTTGGCTATTGTGAACAATGGAAGCAATAAGCATTGGTGGGCTGGTATCTCTCTTGTACATTGATTTAGGCTCCTTGTGATTATATACCCAGGCACAGCATGGTTGGTTCATACAGTGGATCTATTCTTAAGTTTTTCTGGAATCTCTATACTATACTAGTTTCTGAGTGGTTGCAATAGTTTATAACCAATAGTTTACCTATCAGCGATGTATAAGGTTCCTTTTCCCCCTACATCCTCACCAGCATTTGTTGTTAGTTGTTTTCTTATGATGACCATTCCAACTAGGGTAAGATGGAATCTTAGTGTAATTTTTATTTTAATTTTTTTTAGTGGTCAAGAGTATTACACATTCCTCAAGAACTTATTAGCCATTTGTATTTCTTCTTCTGAGCATTGTCTTTTCAATCCAATTGTCTACACTTAATTGGGTTACTTGTCTTTTCCTTGTTTGACTTTGGGGAGCTCTTCATATATTCTTATATTAATTCTTTATTCATTGAATAACTGGCAAGGATTTCTCTCTTTTGTTTGTCTCTTGATTCTGAAAATTATTTTTCTTCCTGTGTGAAACCTTTCTACGTTGGTGCAATCCTATGTATCAATTCTTGCTCTTATTTCCTAGACAATTGTAGTCTTACTCAGAAAATAATTAGCTATGTCTGTATCTTCCAAAGTTTCTTCTATAATTTCCTATAGTAGTTTCAGATTTACAAGTCTTACGTTGAGATCTTTTTATCTGTTTGCAGTTAGTTTTTGTACAGGGTGAGAAATAGAGGGTCTAATTTCAGTCTTCTACCTATAGGTAACTGGATTGCCCAGCATTATTTGTTGAAGAGGCTGACCTGCTTCTCTTATAGCATCTAATTTCCTCTTCCCTGTACCCCTGGGAAAGAGGAACCAGTACATTCCAGGGGGACAGTGTGAGAAAATCGGCAACGCTCACCTGAGGAGCCACTGAAATACAGTATATGAAACTTTTATCATTATCTCACTACATTTAATCAAACAGTAAATGTTTAACTATTTTATCTTAGATTACTTCCTTTTCCCCTCAATCTTTTGGGATGGTATAGAAAAGCTGTTTTTAATTCCTTTTTGCCAGCAGCAAATAGGAATCATCTAGAAAGGTTACAAGATTTCAAAAGTGTATGTTTGACTTGTGAAATTGAAATTACTTTTATTTGACATTTTCGACATCAAATACTGTAGCTTGAGTTTCGAGAATCATCATCTGGGTCATTTTCCCCCATGGTAGATAATAATCAATGATGCATGTTGACAAAAGTTTGGTTAGAATGTCAATTATCATGATGTATATTTAAATGGTGTTACACATTTGTATCTATAATTTTCTATAAATGGGTACTTCAGATGAAGTTCATGTGTGTTTTTCCCCACTGGATCAGATGAAGTTGTTGAGATCTAAGTGACTTATAAACTTTGGAATTTAACTGTTGCCTTTTATTATTTCACAGAGAAAAGTACAGTTGGCATTCAGGTGCATCTGTGGACAATCATTACTCAGGTTTCTTGAACAGTAATTGAAATTTACACTGCCTTTTCCACAAACATGTTTCCATTTCATTCTGTCATGTAACATTTCCTTTTTTAATCTGTGCTTTATCTTGAAGAATATTAAATTTGTAAAAGGAAACTTTGGCTATATAAGAACCAGTCATTTGTGTGTAGAAACTTAAATACTGCATTCTTTTAAACATATATTACATATGAAATACATATGTTAAATGTATATTATATTCATATATGCTTAATATATAAGTATTTGCATACATATTTTATAATATATTCATTTAACTATATTTATATATTATGTATTCTCTCAGCCAGGTGTCAGTGGCTCACATATGTAATCCTAGCTACTTAGTTCATAGCCCACTTGGTCAGAATAGTCAGTGAGACTCCATCTCCAATTAACCAGTAAAAAGCTGAGCTGGAGATGTAGCTCAAGTGGTAGAGTGCTAGCCATGAGCAAACTGAGCCAGTGGAAGGCACTGAGTTCAAGCTGCAGTACTAGCACAAGTTATACACACACACACACAATCTCTCAGGATAAAATCAACCAGATTAAGTCAGTCTTCTTTTATATTTTGACAGTCTTATTAATATACAGAGTTATTAACTGGGGCAATATTGTACAACTGTGTTTTAGTTTCACGTGCGACTATTGTATTGAGTACATATAAAAAGTATTGAGTATAAAAAATTCCTAGTAGTAACAAGGCACCTGAAAGTTATGCCTCACTAATGGATGCTTTGTGTTCTGCATCCTTCATTAATGCTTCATTCAACTAGAAGTTCTCCAAGCCATTCTCCTCTGTAAAGTATCTGGTATTATTTATTTGTTCTTAAATTTCCATTATTCCTTCAGTTTCACTGCTGGAAGTGTGAACGATCATCTCTCCTCTAAGACCCCCTGTTTCCTAAGGGACTCATTACAAACAGATTCTAAGGAGAATCTGTTGGTTGAAGTTCCCAAGCTCTTCCAGCTGCAGTAATTGGCCTGAAGCATCTCTGAACACTCCTAAACACTCCTGCTGTCACACCCATTCCCACTTTCAGGAAAGGAAAGGAATACCTTGCTGTTACTCAGTGGGCTGGCTCCTCTCACTGTCTCTCTAGAAAGATGGCATGAACAGAGACTTTAAGCCCAAAGCCACAGGCATAGTGTTTCTCTGTGTGGATGAGGACAACTATTGGAATAGCCCCTAAAGGCCGTGAGGGGTTCATACAGGTTCTCATATCATGTTTGTGGAAACAAGAGAATTACCAATGAATATGACACCAGTTCAAGGGAGGGTGGGGTGCAACAATAGTCCATCAAGTCCAGGCAAGGGATTGACCGAAAACAAAACTTTGCAAGCTCATATCCTGTCTTATCCACTGTGAGATAATTCCATAGGACTCTATTGTGATACTCTATGCTATGCTAGTGTCATAAGAGGCTTTCAACTGCTTTTGTAACATCATCCACAGTCTACATCCAGTCCCAAAATAGATATGAATTGTTTTTTTCAAAAAATCTTCCTTGTCCACTGTGTTCTTATAAAATGTTTCTCTACAGGATGCACCAGTTCATTGAAGATAACCCCTCCCTAAAACAGAGCCTGCAAAATGAATGAATGACTGCTTTTCAGTGTCTGCTTATTTGTGTATGTCCCTTTCATTATTTTAAATATTTTAGAGGAAACTCAAGGACATCACATTCTACAATGATGGGCTCTTAGATGGAAGGATTACAACATATCTGCTGGTTTATTGGGACTTTCCTAAGTCTTTGAATACAGTTTAGTTTTCCAAATTCTAATTTTCCCAATTAATTTATTTTTATTTATTTATTTTTTGGCGGAGGGAGTTTGAAACAGAATCTAACTATGTAGCCCAATCTGGCCTCAAATTTGTGATTCTCCCTTGTCTTAAGCTCACAAGTACTGAAATACTCAGCCTTTCCAGCCACCTTCTGTTTCATTATGTTTTGTTTGCTTTGCTTTGTGGTACTGGGGATTGAACCGAAGACTACACTGGTTAGGCAATTACTTTATCACTTGAGCCACACCTTCATTCTTTTTTCTTTTTAGTTTTTCAGAGAGAGTCTTGCGCTTTTGACTGGCCTCCTCCCTCTGTCTCTTGAGTAGATCGGATTACAGATAGGCACCACCATTCCCACACCTTCCAAGAACTTTTCTGATTAACTCTTGAATCACTCCATCTAAATTTATCGCCCAGGCAATTTAAACCTTCTATATGAACACCTGCCTTCTTCTCTCTTGATGGGACCAGGGATCCATTTGTCTGGAAATTTGGGTGTGATTGTAGATATCCAGGTTAGATAGAGCCTACCTGATAAATATTGAAGCTGATCCTTTCTTTTTCCCTCATCACTAAAGTTATTGGCTCACCACTCTTGCTTAAAGGCTCTAATTAGGTGATAATACTCTCCCAATAGATTCTCTTGTTTCTAGCTTCTGTCTATGCCAAATCTCAGTCCCTTGAGCATCATTATCTTTTCCAGGGAAGGAAACCAACATTTGTCAAGCACCTATCACTGCTCACTGTTTTGCAAGGAGTCACATTTCCACTCTGCTAAGTAACCACTGGAAGGCAGGTGCATGTTATTTGCTAGTTACAGATGAGGAATTTAAATTCAAACCAGAATGTTGAACTAGTGTGGAAATTTCTCCTCACTCCTAACTACTGTATTGACCATTCAAGCACATTTTGTCACCTACAAAAATCCTTTACCTTGTCTCTATGGAGGTTTGTGTGTGTGCCACACATCAGGAGTATTAACTATTTAATTTTGTCATTTCCCCCCCCAAAGTGATATATCATATTTTTCTGAAGATGGCTTTTTGTAGTTACATTCCCCCCCGCCAAAAAAAGAGAAAAAGAAAACCCTATATATTTGTACCTCTTCTTCTAAATGGTATCTTCTGCTTCATTGTTGTTTCTTCTCTTCACTGTGTTTCACAGCCTTTATGATGTCCTGAAATTTAAATGCATTACAGAAAAGAAACTCCCATTGGCTTTTCCAATAAAACCACTGAATTTGTTACTGTGTAAAAAGTCTCTTGGAAAGGAATAGACTTTTAGTGCCTTTTCTTAGGCAGCAGGTGGCAGTGTGAATCCACCAGAATACAGTAGTTAATTTAAAGGGGGAAAAAATGAAAAGAAAAATTATTTATTTTGCTACATATTAGTCTTCTGACCTAATCAGTAAAAAAGTCATTATTCACACCACACTGGGCAATATGCATTGTAATTTTTAACAAATAATAGGAAACTGTTAATGTGTTCACAGGAAATACAGTTTTGTCTTGGGTTTCTGTGGTCATTTATCAGGGCACTTTTGTGAAATCACTCATTTGTTCTAATTTGAATGTAAATGACTCTAAGGTTTTACAAATAAGGTGACAGACTCACATAAATGTAATTGCAGGCTTCATCTCCCTCTTTTTATATATCACTCATTAGGTTATGAATTAAATACATCGTATTAAACCAGGGGCATGTCCAATGATGATATTGTAATGGCAAATTACTCTATGCTATTAGAGGTGTATTTTTTATTCATGGACATTAATTTGTCATTAAGCGGCATTAGTTTAGCACTTTTATGTGACAGACGTGACCTGCAAGAGGAGACTTGCTGCTGGGTGGGAGAGGAGAAGGATGCGAGGGCTAGAGGTAGAGTATTTAGTCACTTTATGGAAAACAGAGAGGAACATTGAGTCCATTTGTGGAGCTTTCTGCTTTTACAAGCATGAAAGATCATGTCTCCAGATTGCAGGTGGTATTCTGTTTACAGGTTGCGTCTGTGGACCCTCTATTAATATGAAGCCCAAGAGTGCATTCTTCCTCATTCAGAAGTAACATCGTGGAGGTTTCTTAGTCAGCTCAGGGTAGAAGCATCTTCTGATGGATAGCTCCTCCTCTATGACAGATCATGGCTTTCAACGGTAGTCTTCATTTAGTTCTACATTCCATGGAATTGATCTATTTTTTTTTTCCTTTTCAGTGAAGACACAAAAGTTTAAAGAATGTTCTTTTCTCATTAGCATGGTAGGGAGAATTCTCAATTGTTTTTCGTAAAGAGCAGTTTTGCTGGCTTATTTTTTTTTAACTAGAAAAAAAAAACATTTCTCTACTTTCAGCTTGGAGAAGCGCCAATCTTTGACACGCCTTCACTGCAGCTGTAATATCTGAGGCTCACTCCTGCGCTACCATGCACACCCTACAGCGAGCTTAGAAAACACCTCGCTGTGCATCCACCGCAGCCCTCTGCAGCAGGGGACTTCCCCTTACAACGGTTTTTATATCCAGTCACCCCTTCTTTCATAACGCACGAGCTCCCTATGTGCTGTGGGAATAAAAGCTTCCTTTATTCAATAACTTTCATCTGCTTCTTAAATGTTGAAATTTTATATTATAAGAAAAGACATAGAAGAGGCTTTCCATTCGTTTTACCTTGAATGCTTTTTTTAAGTTAGCAATATTTTCTATTTGGGTTTAATTTGACACTGAAGTGCGTATATATTTTACAGTTTTATAATAGATCATCATTTTAAGCTAAGAAATACTTCAGTGACTTATAGGAGATGATCTCTTCTAAACATTGTAGTATTATAATTTCAGTGATTAAATTAACAGCATTGCCAAAATATATAATATATAGTGGGTGTTCTGAATAGAATAATTTATCCTCAAGGTAGAGGAGTTATAACTCATGTTCATTTTTCTCTAATACTGAGCCATTTTTCCCTACATTAGAGAAGACAAATGATTATAGCAACATATATGTTTAGTATTTTCATAATCAAACATCACTAACTGCATGCTCATTCGAATGGGCTTTTTTATATTCAGAGAAAATCAAAGCACAACATTTGGTAAATATAAAATGGTGTAATCCTTTAGATTTTTTTAAATCAGTAAAAATGATCAGAAAGGGTGGAAATATATCAGACCTGTGAAATCATTGCCAACTGCTAATTATTTTTTCTAATCAAGAGTATTTGCTATCTGGCATGGGTAATCTAGAATATAGTTGCCAAATATCATTCATATTTGGCTCGGAAATATACCATAAATAAGATGTTTATCACCCACATTAGGGTAGCAATTAATTTTTTCCTGTGCTATTATGTTGGCTTTTATTCCCCAGGCCTACACTAAGGGTGCTAGTAAGTGATAGACCAGAAGAATGTGGTCTGGCTCAGGAAGTCATTTTTGCATTTTAATTCGTTATGTGGATAACCTAAAATTGGTTGTATCTTCTTGGTGAGGTTTAAAAGATAGGAAAGAAATCTTGAAGGATTTTTTTTTCAATATTGGTCATTGCTCTTTCAAGCTAAGATCCTGAGGTTAGTGTTTATAAACATGCATCTTTCTTATCAAAAAATAAAATGCTTCCAGTATTTTATGAATGTTACAATTCAGACTCAAGGAAGGCAAACAAATATCCATCACAGTTATTATTAATCACCATTATTAATGCTTGTAAATTAGGGGAAGTTCAAAGAAAATCTGTACTTTTTTGCCATGTTCATTGTCTCACCCACCTCTGACTACAAGTATTTCTACTCAAAGTCAAGGATCTGTCCTCTTCTCTGAGGGTAAGCCAACTTTCATCTCACTTTCAGCACCTTTCACCTTTCAGCACCTGTTGGCTCCTTCCAGACTTTGCTGAGTGTCTCCACTGCCACACGCCTTTCAGTTTATAAATAGGAGCCATGAGGTGGGAAAGATTTTTGTTCTTTTCTCAATACCACAATCCTCACCTTCCCTACAGCACTCCACCAAGACAGAGTGCCTGCACGCCTTTTCCTCCCCTTCCATTTCTTTTTCAGCCCAGGGAACACAGCCTTCAGCCTTCATTTCTTCTCAAAGGCTTTAACAGCCGGGTGCCAGTGGCTAATCCCTGTAATCCTTGCTACTCAGGAGGCGGAGATCTGAGAATGATAGTTTGAAGTCAGTTGTGGCAGGAAAATCCAGGAGATCCTTATTTCCAATTAACCACCAAAATCTGAAAATGGAGTTGTGGCTCAATGGTACAACACTAGTCTTGACCACAAAGTTCAAGAATAGTGCACAGACTCTGAGTTCAATTCCCAGACCTAGAACAAAAAGGAGAGAGAGAGAAATAAAGTTTTCCCAACAAAGGTCATTAAAGCCTCCTTCCTGTTAAGTGGAATTCAATTTGTGTGTAGTGTGTGTGTGTGTGTGTGTGCGCACACACACACACACACACACACTAGTACTGTTTGTGAGCTTTTTTGCTCAAGGCTAATGTTCTACCACTCATGCCACAGTTCCATTTCTGACTTTTGGAAATTAAATCGAGACAAGAGGCTCATGGACTTTTCTGCTCAGACTGTCTTGGAATCATAATCCTCAGATCTCAACCTCGTGAGTAGCTAGGATTTCAGGCATGAGCCACTGGCACCTGGCTTAATATTTTAATATTGAATTTTTCAATCTTTTTTTCTTTTGCAGTTTTGAGATTTGAACTATGAGGCTTCACACTTGCTAGGCAAGTTCTACAACCATTGGAGCCATACCCAACCTTTTTTTTTTCACTTCTCTTTAGTTATTTTTTAAGTAGAATCTCACATTTTTGCCTGGGTTGGCTTTGGACCTCAATTCTCATACCTAATAGCTAGAATTAGAGATAGGAGCCACTACACCTAGCTTAATTTTTGAAATGGGATCTTCACTGTCTGCCTTGGGTTGGCCCCAAACTACAATCATTCTAATATTGACTGACTGGTATTGAACACGTGGTGCACCATGCCTAACAAATGTAGCTCCTTTACATAATTTTAGTACTATAGCTCTATTCTTTCTTGAACCTCTCTTCTGAAATCTGTTAGTTCTTCCCCCACTTCCTTGTAGTTCATTTCACAAGCTAACCTTGTCTTAGCCCCTTGAGTGTTCTTCCGGGCTCAGGGACTCTGTGCAGGTGCTCATCTCTTCTGCTTGCTGCCAATCTGTTTTGTTTGTGGAAGATTATGTTCCCCAGTCCCTTCTTCTTAAAATCTCCATCCCTGTATGACCAGCCAGCTTTGCTACCACCCTATTGTCTCATATGCTTTCAAGTTAATCTTCATCCAATCTCACATCACGGCTTCTCTCCCCTTTGCATTAAAGGATGAAGCCAGAAGTCATAGTGTGTAAAGGTTTAGATGCAGGCATTTCCTGTGTGAAACTTTTTTCTCCATGGTATATGTTTACCTCTCATCCTTTTAGTCTTCCAGACCAGAAATCCTTACAGGACTTCGTGAATCTCACTCCATTTTATTGCTTTGGCCTTTTAAATACTTCTTGCCCATGCTACCTATTCTTCCTTGTTCTTTCTTTCTTCTGCTCCTTCTTCTCATTCTTTCTTATCATTATAAAGAGTTGGCTAATTTTCCCTAGACTTCCGAGCTGCCATACAGCTATGCTACCTGCTTATAGTGTTGTGCTGAGTAATATTGGATGATCTGTTTTTCTGACCCACTAATATATTTTTCCCTAAAATCAAAGATAAATCTCCTAACTGGGCTAGTTTTCCAGCCCTGCCTCTTCTCTTGCTTGTCTCCCTGATGTACTCTATTCTTATGATACCCAAGGACAAGTATATATGATATATTACCAGAAAGTATCTTATCATTTATTATCAGAGTTTCTGATTATCTCCTAGTCAATGTTTTCCCCTGGATACTGACCAAGCACTTGACCTTCCTGCCCAGGCAGAGAGACCTGGAGTCAGCCTAGAATCTTCTATGTTCAGTGGCCCACATAAACCATCACCAAGAACTTTTTTCTCTGCCCATTTAACTTTATAAATGTCTCCCAATTTTACTCCTTCCTTTCCACTGTCTTAATTCAAATTCTTATTAAGTTATTTCCTGGCCTAAACAAACCTCCTTCAAACTGATGAACTTGCCTTCACTCCTGACCTACTCTAGTTCCTCCTCCAAAATACTGTTTGATTGAGTTTGAAAACTATTTTTTAATCCATGAAAAAAAATCTACATGATTGACTTTCTTTTATAAAAATTAACCTTATCATGTCATATTCTTGTATAAAATCATTCATTATTCAGTGGCTCACTAGAGTCTTCAGGATAAAGTTCATTCCTTTTAACTTGACACACAATGTCTGTCTTTATTGTAAGACTTCCCATCTCTTGATCTTAACTTTTTTGGTGACAATTTACCACTCATGTGCTTTGCCACTGCCATTGTGAACTGTGCCTCTCCCGTTAGCTAAATCACTGTCTGCAAAGTCTTTCTCTTTGGATTATTTTCTCCATGCTTTGTCACCTTCTGAATTCCCAGTTAACCTCTGAGTACTTGGCTCATATGTTCTCCACTCTTCCATAGTCGACCGACCAGTCCTCCCTGCTGATGCTAGATTTCCCTCTTCTTCCTTAACTGTGGGCCGCCTTCTGGGAGATGGACCATATCATACTGTATTGAATTCATTTTCTGTCTCCCCTTGTGTTCCAAAGTTGTGTGACCTGGGGCAAGTTACTTAATCACTTTGCTCTTGTGTGAAATACAGATAGAGTATCCTTCATGCAATCTACCCTTTGGGGTTGTTGGGCGTCAATGGGTAAGTAATACATGCAAAGTGTCCTGTCTAACACAGACTCTACAGCAGTAGTTGTTCCAGAAACCAGAGCCAATATAATGGAGTGCTTTACTTGTGCTGATGTGCTGTGTCAGCTCTGATAAACTTTAAAACTGCATTTGCAGCACCTGATGGCTGGGACCAGAATTATTAGTGGTTGATATGACTATGGTCTGTGCCTCCTCCTTCCTTCTAGATTTCCAGCTTACTACAGACTTTCCCAAAGAACAATATAAAATTATTCATGAGCCTTGGATATTATGCATACAATTGATTATGAAAATGTACCAGTAACCTAATTGTAGGATTCTTCTATTATACAGCACAAATATATTTAAATAGGCCTTCCAAAACTATAAGAATTAGAGCATGCTGGGAATTCTTTTCCTCGTATTTGTTGTATTGCTGCTAATATTTTGTTTTTATTTAATCAAATTGTATCACATGCATATTTATATTGGAACATGAATATAAAGTTACTTAAAGTTGTCCCAACATATTTACATGTTTGTATATGAAATGCCCCTCTCCATATATATTTGTACATATAAAAATATGAGAATGCATTATTTTATTCTATCACAAATAATCTGGCCTGCTTTGTCAATGAATTGCTCATTTTTTTTCTTCCAGTAACAATTCAACTACACATCATCAACTCCAAAAGAGTATCGAGAAAATTCACAATCCTTTTACATACCTGATAAACATACTAGTTTATTTCCCTACAGGATTTTATTTGTAAGGCTATTAACAGATTTGGGTTTTATTTATGTGTTGCTTTGATTCAGCCTGCTCCAAAGGGCCAGCCCCTTGCCACACATCCACACCAGCACCCTTTATGTGGCTTTTCCGACTCCTGGAGTTCAATCCTTTCTTGCAGCACCAGACTGGGTAGTCACATAATACCTTGATTTATAACTAGGTTGTAATCCAAATAGGAAACAGGTGGAATCACAACTGGGTATGGTGCCTTGGATATTAATGGCTTGGCTCAGCAGTGGAATTTCTAAAGCTGTATATGCTTTTTTTTGTCTTAATTATGCATTCATTAAAAGCTTTTATACCCAACAGAATAAAGTAAATATTTTTTGATCTCCATAGTGTGCTCCCAGACTGTAGATTTGCACAGCAGGGTCTTGATAATCTGAATAAATTGTATTTCCCCAAGGAGTTTATCTTTCAAATAAGGTCATAAAGAAATGTAGCTCCCCCATCCTTAGATTTCTCTGTGTGTCTTTTATGCTCTGAGTAATATAGAGCTTGGGAACCAGGGATGGTGCAGTACTGCATACTTGGCTTGTGGTCCAGTATAAAGTCTCAGTGTATTCTCTTTGCTTACCTTTAGTGAAATATTTTTAAGTACAAAAGAAATGAATGATTTCACATGACAACTATGGGTTTTTTTTTTTGCTGATATCTGTAGCAAAAGAAAATCCATGTTAGACATGCAGACTTTCCCTCCTTTGACCCAGTCAGTGAATAAAATGGATGGAATTGGCAAAGCTACGGTTTAAGCCCTGTTGACAGCACTTCGAAAGGAAACAACTATCATGACAGCCATCCTGTGTGTGGCCTCTGGGATGGGGAAGGCGCTTTACATTCATTTTGTTTTGAATCCTTATTGCAGAGCTGGAATGTGGTTTCACTTTTCCCAATTTTCAGGTATGAAAATTAGCCTGGGAGCAGCTCCCTTCTTACCGACTCTATCAGTCAACACCCAATCATGTCCTTTTCCTACAATTCAAAGTTAAAGATGCCACCAGTGCCTTGTCCCTATCATTTATGACCCAGTGAATGACACAGGAAATATATAAATTATAAGCCCAAATAAATGTGCACCATCAGTTACCCTTATTATCTTTCTCAGCCATAAAGAACAAGATGTCAATGTACTGGTAGCACTGAATGGTAGCACTAAAATAGCATGTGGTTTGTGCAGCTCTTAAAAGCTAATAGCTTTTATTCTCTTTGTAGGCTTCCATATTGGTCTCCAGTGTCGCTAACATTGCAGGCATGTTCCTTGATCTGAATACTGAAATATTAAAATGTTTAATAAGTTCATATAATATTTAATAAATTACATTTTAAATATGTTAAATATTTCAAGGCTTTGAAAACACAGGAGAATCTATATTTTACTGTGAACTAAAAAATAAGAACAATAAAAGCCGGGTTTTTAGACATACGCTATCTTTCCTTGTTTTCTCCCTGTCCATCAATCATATCTCACCATGTAGGTACTTTGTAAAGGCAGAAAGGAAGATCTAAAGATATAAAGAAGTTGCCTCCACCATTTTGTACAGCTTAGTACAAAAGGCCTAAACAAATACTTTAAGCAGCAAGTAGGAATGAAGGTAAAAAGCCAGAACCATCTTTACGTGGTTTGCCTTTCTAAGGAAATAGAATTGAATCTGGGTAGTACCCAAGAGGAGAGAATGTTTATATTGTTGAATTTCTTCTTTCCTTACAAGTATTTTTTTAAAATCTGTTGAATGAAACAGTCTTTAAATGCTCCAGAAATAGCAGTCATTTGGGAAAGAACTTTCAAAGTCTTCCTGTATGTTCTAATGCAAAATTATGAGACCATTTATTCCCACTTAAAAATGTATGACATACTTTTGGCAAAAAGTCTGAGCATTAGATTTTTTTGATCATCCCTAAATACCAATAGAACTAGAATTTTATTTTTTATTGTAAAGATACTGTTCAGAGGGGTTACAGTTACATGAGCAAGGAAATGAGTCCATTTCCTATCGAGCATTGTTACCCCCTCCTTTGTTTTTCCCCTACCATCCCTTTCCTCCCTCCCCCCGCTGCAAAGTTGTAAAGTTCATTTTCAACATAGTGTCTTGTACATCTCATTGTTACAATGGGTCATTCTGTATTCTTATTTCAGCATTTTGTTATTTCCCTTCCATTCCCCAAATGAGAAAAATGTATATACAAGAAGCAGGACACGGGAATCAAATACAGTGCCAGTCCTAGGACTTGAACTCAGGGCATGGGCATTGTCCTTCATGGCTAGTGCTCTACCACTTGAGCTACAACATGACTTCCAGCCTTATCTGATTAGTTTATTGGAGATAAGAGCCACAAGGCCTTTCCTGCCAGGCTAGTTTCAAACTGCGATCCTCAGATCTCAGCCTCCTGAGTAGCTAGGGTTACAGACATGAACCACTGGCACTTGGCTCAGAACTAGAATTCATTTTCAATGTTTTGGAAAGAGAAAAAAAAGAGAGAGAAAGTCAAAAGTCCCAAGATTCACACTGGAGAGTCTTCATGTATCTGGACATTGTACCATATTTCCCAATGATTTTAAAATATATAACCTTATATATAGTGTCAGGAAAGAATTTAATCTTACATCAAATATTTGAGAGCCTCTCTTTCAGTGAATTATGCAATAGTTCTTCATTTTTCTCAATGATGAAGTCATATCTGTAAATGAAGCTACCTTTTCCCATGTGAAGTCATAAATGTGCTCACAACTTGCTACAGTTTTCATTCATGATAAAAACCAATATTTATCAATTATAGTCTATAAGAAGCACATAATGGTTGGTATTTTGCAGGATTTCCAAACCCTAAAATGTAAAACCTGCTTTTAATGACAAGTAGTTTCTGGCTTATGGTGATTTTACTATTCTCCACTTTCCAGTGAAGGAAAGGTGATGCACATTCAGTAAAAATCTTACTTTGCATGCTCTTTTTTCCTCGAATAGCAATGTGCAATATGATATTCTCTAATGAGGCCAGACAGTGGCTGCAAGCTGTAGCTCTGGCTCAGTCCACCTACCAGAGTCAGCAACCAGTACTCCACAGAGTACCCACTGATATTTGGCAGGTCAAGTTTATGAATGCACCTGGGATATTTCTATCATCTGGTATTTTTTTTCCAGTTTGTCTCTTTTAAAAATTTTCATTTTCTTATAAAGATGCTGTAAAGAGTCTTGTGATATTTTTATTTTTATTTTTTATTGTGAAAATACCATACAGAGGGGTTACAATTACATGAGTAAGGTAATGAGTACATTTCTTATCAAGCATTGTTGCCTGCTCCTTTGTTTCATGTGGTATTTTTAGATGCAGCTTACGACACTTCTAACTGATGATGACATATCAGGAAATAACCTTATCATAAGTCAAGGAGCATCAGCAATTTATTAATAACATTTTTAATACATAGAAAATAAGCTAATCAGTAGTAGCATGAGAGACAACTAATTGGTATGCGGTAAGAGGCGAGGAATAGGAGGCATTAGCATTTGTTTAGTAACTACGTGCCCCTCATTAGTTGTCATACCTTTCTTGGTACTTGATTTCAATAAGCATATGATACAATATTTTTATTTCACTTTGAGTTAACATCACCAAAAATCAAACAATAACTGGTTTCTATACCAGTTGGGTTCATCAAAGTTTTAGAATCGTTTTCGGGGTGGTTTTAAACAGAGAATTACTTAAACTCATAGCAAACGTGTCCTTTCCTTTAGAGGAGTTCTCAAAATGTGTCATATTGATGTGACATGTAACAACTTCAAGTTTCACATGGGTTACAACGTGATGCATATAGAAGCCACCACTCTCCTGAAGCCTTTATAGGAAAGCACTGATATGTGTTAACTTGGGTGGCATTCTGAAGGAGACATAAGTGAAGGCCATTGGTAATCAGAAATCAAAAGTCATAATTTAATTGGTGACACAGAACTTCATTAAAATAGTTATATCTCTTGAGCATTATTTCCTAGAAAAATCTGGAATACCATTCACTTTGGTCATCTCAGAGATGAAAAATTCAAGAAATCGATAATATTACTCTTCCTTGAAGCTTGAGAGTTTAATATCATTTCTAACCTAAGTCATAGTTTCCACAGGGATAGCACCTATTGTGGATGCTTCTTTTTCTTTTGTAAATCAGTTTTTTTTTCCTTAGAACTAGATGAGGCAATAAAAGGAACAGCTTCTATGAAGGCTGTGTTTTTCACTTTTGTGAGTCAAAATATTTCCGTCAGATTTCTGGCTCTTGTCGGTTTTACAAGGTCCTCTGGATTTGAAGCAAAAGTGCTTAGGGGCAGATACTGGGGACAGACTACAACAGACACAATCACCTGATTATCCCCTGTCTTCCTGTTGCCAGGCAAGACACACATCTTGACTGCTGTGTACGAAAGCTGGACTGCCTGTCCACCCTTAGCAATAAGGCCACACATTTTTTTTTCTCCCATCCCAAAAACCACAGAAGAATACAAGTGAGTCTAAGTGACATATCAGGGACAGGTTCTTAGTTTTCTAAATTATAAACTTTGGTTATTTATAATTAGTGCCAGATTAAGACATTGAGACTCCTCATAACTGGTGGCCCGTCAAGGTGGTGGCCCGTCATTCTATTACATATGAGATCCACAGAGAGATCAAAAATGCCAAGATGTATCTTTCTCTTGTTGCCTTCCCTAGTTTGCTAAGAACAGAAGAGTCAAAGGTCAATCCATACAGCTCAGCTTCACTTCCTCTCAAATCTTTGTCTCAGGTAAGAGAGATATGGATAAGAATGCTGAAGGGGTGACATTGATCAAGATACATTGTATTCATAAACTTTTCTTAAGAAAAGTTTTCTTAAACTCCTTCATACACTACCTAAAGATAATTTTGAAAACTAAGTAAAAAAGAAAAAGATAAAAACACACTTGGAAAGGAAGCAAAAATTAATACATAGTCTTGAAAATTTCATAACATTTAAACATCACCCAAAATATGGTAGTATTTGCCTTCATGGTTTTTCCCAGTACCATATTCACTTGTGAAGCTGAGAAATAACTGTTTTTAATATTAGTGAAAAATTATTTCAAGGAATAAAGATGAGTGATTTATTGAGTAGTAAGGTTTGTGATTAAGAGAAACTGGAAAGAGGATACTACCATGGCTGCTAAACATAAAACAGATAGCAGTCAAACATTATTTAAGAGTTGCCAGGTCTACATCCTTCTATTCCTTTTTTCTAACTTATTAATTTCTGATTCTATTACTATTTTCATAAAGGCCATATTGTATATGTAGGTAGTACTTTTTGAAGCAAGGAAATGAGGAGATACAAATACGAAATGTGATAATTGACAAACAGGTTAGAACTGTAAGAAGCACTCTAAGAAATGACTATTTACTAGAAGCACAGTAAAAGTTCTAATTAAGGAACTAGCCATACAAAAGGCTATGCTTGGGAAATAGGTAGTGTTTAAGAGTTGTTCAACTTGGAAAACTGAGTATTTATTCTATAGTTATTACGGTTCCGGGAACACATTTTATGGCTCGTCTGCTATTTAATTTATCTTTCACACTATAAGAAATAAATAGGAGAGAAAAAGGTGAAGTTAAATAGCCCTAAAGCAAGGAAAATACATATTATTTTAAAATATTCCCCCAAAGAACAGCAGCGTATGCACCATAATTCTAAATAGAAACTAAATTTCAGTTGTGAAGCAGTGTGACAGAAATGAAGCAGTTCAGAAAGAAGAGAAAGGTTTTTCTTTCACTACAGGTAATTTCTTGTTACTGAGCTGTAATTTCCATTCAAAACCACTGCCTCTACTTGCATAGTTGGATTGTTAGGGCACACAATGTAAGGATCTCATAATAAGGACAAATACCATTTGAAAAGATGTTAAGATAATTTGATCTGAGTAGCCAATTGGTAGAGGAAATGATTGTCTCTTGAACTTAAAAAGCAATTTTGACTAAATTGAAATATTTTTCTAACAGAAGAATAATTATATTGTGCTTGTCTATTAACACTTTCAAGTCCAAGCATTATTACCAATTTTCCTATTTGGAAAACTAAATTACCACTGGGCTTGCCTTTGTGTATAGTGTAAGAATTCCAGAAAGATATGGGAGGCCAATAAAATATAAAAATGGCCCTATTTATAAAAGGTTAAAGTTTAGATGGATATGTTAGAAACACATAGAATATTCGGTTTTTGCTTACTTATAAGTAAACAGAGGCTGGGAAGGTGACTCAGTGCTAGAGTGCTTGCCTTGCATACATGAAGCCCTGAGTTTGATTCCTCAGCACCACATAAGCAGACAAAGCCAGAAGTGGTGCTGTGGCTCAAGTGATAGAGTGCTAGCCTTGAGCTGATGAGCTTAGGGACAGTGCCCAGGCCCAGAGTTCAGGCCCCACAACCGACCAAAAAATAATAATAATAATAATAAACAGAAAGAGCTATGGACACCTTTTCATTAAATATATGTGCTAGGCATCTGTTCCCTGCTGGAAACCAGGAATGCACAAAGAATGACACAAAATCTACTATAAAAAGTGCTTAGAATTTTTTAGAGGGAGGGAGACCTATCATCACCCAGTGCACAGCAAAATCTACCTGCACAGGTCAGGGTAGAAGCACAAAGAAAGATATGGTCAATTTTACTGAGTTAGGAAAATTGAAAAAGTGAAATGAATTCATTCATTTAGAAGGCTGATTTTTGTACCTTTATCCTCTGTATTAAACATTGGTAATTTACCAGTAAACAGAGCAGACAGTCTGTCTACCCATAGAACTTACTGAGAGCCAGAAGAAAGAGAAAAATACTTTATAAACAAATATGCCAGTATAGGAGAAGATTACTACAGATGATGTTGAAGGCTGAAAGCAGATAATACCATCATAGGGGTTATGTGGAGATGGAAGGTATGGACTAGTTAGGATGCTCAGACAAAGCAATGGAAAAAGATTTCTCACCCAAAGAGATTCAGTACGTGTTTCAAACATTCTCACTACAATCTCACTTGGTGGCAAGATAGACTTCAAATACATTATATTACTCAGTTATGGTGAGGCCAACAGACCAGGAGACAGTTTTTATTGGAAAGATAGTTTATTACTCACAGTTTCCAAAACTGAGGGGACATGCCACACAGCAAGCCCAAAGGTTGGTTAGAAAGCAGGAATAAGCTCAAGATTTCTGCACAAGGAAGAGATGAGGGCAGATAAGCAGGCTTATAAATACCTAGTTTGGGTAGTTTACCTGGGCTTTAGGAATCTGATTAGTCTCTAGTGGTCTGGTATTTGGCCTTAGGATGATTAGGGAAAAGGGCATATTGCTTCCTGTAATGTAGGATTCAGACTGAGAGAGCATTTCAGAGAATAGGTTCTTGATTGATTAGCTTGTATATGAAAGCCTATTTTCCAGGATACGTCATATCTTCCCAGTCAGTGAGACCCAGGATACCAGAGTGAATACTCATCTCCAGCCCTATCTTTTACCAGTCTAACATTTACTTTTCTTATGGCTACTGAGCTCCCGATGGCTTTAGTAACTTTTTACTCCAGATCAACTTCTGTGTGTAGGCCCTCAGAGCTTCATATTCTATCCTTTGCAATCTTCACCTCCATTGTAAGTTTTCATTTTTGTAAGTGTTTTTAAATCTATGGTTCCCTCTTCCAGTAGGCTTTATACTCTACATAGCCTGAGGTTTATCTATTTTGGCTTGCTCTGCATTGCCCAGCACACTGTGGGCCTAGCACCTGATGCTCAGGTGGTTGTCACAGCTGGCGTCAAGCTAGGATGAACAGGGTTGTTGCTCTGCAGGATGAGATCTGTCAGACAGATCCAGGTCATGTCAGAATATGCTCTGTCTTGAGTTTGACTTTTTGCTCTGAACTTGCTATAGGTTATTTTATTTCTTGGAAATTACAGAATGTTTCTATCAACTTCAAAATGCTTCCTTAAGTCAAAATGATCAAAGATGGTTTCAGATGACTATATTTGGGATGGCAAAGAGTTATAACCATTTATTTTTAAGCCTCCAACAAACAAAACCCGTTATAGTATAGCATTATTATTTTCTGTACTAAATTATGAATATAATATTTACAAGTATATTTTATTATTCTATAAATTCATGAAGTCAAGTTTTCTTTCTGATTACTTTTTTAGATTTCACTTTTTTGTGTGTGCCAGTCTTGAGGCTTGAACTGGGGACCTGGGCACAGTCCCTGAGCTTTTATTGCTCACTACTAGTGTTCTACTACTTGAACTACAGCTTCATTTCTGGTTTTGGGTGGTTAAGTGGAAATATGGGTCTCCCAGAATTCTTGCACAGGCTGGCTTCAAACCACAATCAGCAGATCTCAGCCTCCTGAGTATTTAGGATTATAGGGGTGAGCCACTGGCCCACAACCCACTTCTTTTATCTATTTATTTTTTAATTATCTTTAAATAACTGTATAGAAGGCTTTCATTTCAGCATGCCAGTATATGTGCTTTGCTGTTTTTCTCTATACAAAAGTGAACCTATTACACATTTTAAATAGATGTATGATATGATTCAGTTTATGTTAAAAGGAGAGAGTTGAAAATTGGATACTGGATGTAAGCAAAGTAACTTCTGAAATTCTTTCAGGAAATATAGAAGGAGTTGAGTCATAGAAAATAAATGGTAAGAGAAAGAACAGATAGGACTGAGTGATATATATATATACACATATGTATATATATGAAGACTGTGTACCAATTTTTAGCTACTGGTATAGGTATAGGTAACTAGAGGTGTCCATTCTACAAGAGAGAAAACACAGATAAAAAGAAAATACCAGCCTGGCTTCAGGAAGTCACACCTATAATCGTAGCTACTTAGGAGGCTGAGATCTGAGGATTATGGTTTGAAGCTAAACAGAGCAGGAAAGTCTATGATAGTCTTTTCTCCAATTAACCACCAAAAAATCCAGAAGTAGAACTGTGGTTCAAGTGGCAGAGCTCGAGCCTTAAGCAAAAAAACAACAACAAAAAACTTAGGGATAGCATCCAAGCCCCAAATTCAAGCTCCAGGACCATCATAGAAAAAAAAAGAAGAAGGAAGGAAGGAGAAGGAAGGAAGGGAGGAAGGAAGGAAGGAAGGAAGGAAGAGAGGGAGGGAGGAAGGAAGGAAGGAAGGAAGGAAGGAGAAAGAAAGGAAGAAGAAAGAAAGAATGAAAAAAACAGACTTTCGTAAAATAGGTTTAATTTAGATATGTTGAGTTTAATATGGCTGTAGAATATACCACAGAAGACATTCTCCTAGTCAATTGAGAAAATTCAGAGCTGCAGAAAAAGACAGGCTGGTAATATAGATAGGAAAGCACTGTCAAGTAATTAGTTTACAATTCAATTCTATGGTTTCCTGACTTTGGCCATCTTTTTCACTGATGCAATGGTGCACCTTGCATTGTGACGTGGCTATCTAAGACGACATATTCTTCGCTTTGACCTCCTTGCATCAGTGATGAATCATGGCTTATGGATACCAAATCACAATGCTCAAATATACTTTATTGTTCTTTCTTAACCACCCCTCCATCTGCTATTTACTTCCGTGTGCCAAGCCGCTATGGTAAGTGCTTCTTCCTATATTATCTCCATGGCAACCCGATAGAGTGGGTTGAATTTTCCACTTTGTAAATGGGGAGTAATGGAAGTTCAGTGTTGCACCCAAGTTTCCTATAAACAGCAAATGTCAGAGTTAGATTTGAACTTGACTCCAGGGGCCTGGTTCTTCCCTCCCCATCAGAAGCGGCTATGGGTTTGTTCTGCCTTGAATGCCATTATTCCCTTTCTCTGACATAGAAAGGATTTCTTTTTATCAAGTCTAGAAATATATACAAAAACATTAACAGCGATTTTCTCTGCATGGTAAAAGTATGAATGCTTCTCGTTTTCTTGTCTATACTTCCTTTGTCCTGAATTTTATGAAGCTAACATTTATTACTTGGTATAGCCAGAAACACAATGGCATGCCTTCTAAAACAGCAGTGATTTTTCCCCCCATACCGTGGAACCATGGCTCCACTTGGACTTTCCTGCCCTGGCTATCTTCAAACCATATTCCTCAGAGCTCAGTCTCAGTATTATAGGTGGGTATTTGATGCAATTTTACCATTGTTTCCCACTTCTCTACATCACATTAATAGAAGCCTTAAAAGCAGCATTATTAGTGGGCTGGGAAGGTGGCTCAGTGGTAGAGTGCTTGCCTTGCATACACGAGGCCTTGGGTTTGATTCCTCAGTACCACATAAGTAGAAACAGCCAGAAATGACTCTGTGGTTCAAATGGTAGAGCACTAGCCTTGAGCTGAAGAGCTGAAGGACAGTGCCCAGGCCCAGAGTTCAGGCCCCATGACTGACAAAAAAAAAAAAGCAGCATTATTGGTGTTTATTTTTCTTATACACAGTGTTGACCAAGTGGGCCATAATTTTGCTTAATGACCACACAGCCCGTCTGGCCCAGGAAGGGTGCATTCTGTGACAGCTGAGCCACAGGGGATGACTCCTCTTCCTCACCTCTTCACTTCATAGTTTAACTGCTGAGATGTCAACTGCAGATCGTGACATGAATGGAAACTTCTGACATATCTAGAAAGCACTGGTGACTTGGGCACCTCTTTTGTGGCTTGAATTCAGGGTATGGACCCTATTCTGGAATAGTTTTGCTCAAAGGTAGTACTCTACAACTTGAACCACAGTTCTACTCCAGCTTTTTTGGTGGTTAATTGATCAAGATGTGTTGTGCTCATAAACTGCTTTGTTAAATGGCAACCCCTTTGTATAACTACTTAAAGAAAATAACATTTGATGGGCTTGGAAGGTAGCTCAGTGTTTGCCTTGTATGCGTGTGACCCTGGGTTCGATTCCTCATAAGCAGAAAAAGCCGGAAGTACCCCCATGGCTCAAGTAGTAGAGTGCTTGAGCAGAAGAGCTGAGGGACAGTGCTCAGGCCCAGAGTTCAAGCCCCACGACCAAAAAAAAAACAAAAACAAAATCAGTCTCACAGACAGACTTTCTTTGTGATCCTCAGATCTCAGCTTCATGAGTAGCTAAGATTATAGGCTTGAACCATCAGTGCCCAGAAATGCACACTATTTTTAGGAGAAAAAAAATGGAGAAATGAAAGGTAGGACTTGACATATCTTTACCTTAGAATTTATGTTTCTCTCATACACAAACGTGTCAGTTCCCTTTCCTTTTGCTTTTCAGTTAGCCTTTTCATTCTCCACTATATACTAGAAATGCATTTTAGATTGGGCTTGAGGGTTATAAAATTATATCCTTAGAAAATAAAACTACCTCAGGACTGTGGAAGAAGGTGTTAAAGAATAAACTTCAAAAGAAATTCAGAGGATGGAAGTGTTTCTCAGTGGTAAGTGCAACTACCCTAGTAAGCACAAGGATCTGATTTCAAATCCCAGTGCTGCAAAAGAAAAAAGAATAAGAAAAGAAGAACAAGAAAAAAAGCAGACAAGAAGAATAATTGTTTAAATTCCCCATCAAAATGATGTTTGGTTCTCTGTAGTTTTGAAGTGGCTTGCTCTTAAGTTATAGGCATCTAACTGGAAGAGACCCAGTGTCTCTATATAAAAGTCTGAAGATGCCTACGATGCTTTTATCAGGAGAGAGGTGGGAAGAAAGTTCCCCTTGGCTCCATGCCCATCATTGTTATTTTTGTAGAGCTTGGCAGCCCACACTCAGCTTTCTCTGTATGCCATGGTGCTGCTCCCTGCCTCAGAACCCAGGCCACCCCTTGGGCTTGGCCTGTAATACTTGAAAGGCACTGACACCACATCAGGCTTTAGAATGACTTCAGAGGAGTTTAATGGGCCCCAGATGATATCCAAGGCCCTGGAGCAGATAAAGATGCTTCATAGATGTATTTGTCAACCCAGGGAGATAGCCTCAAAGCTCACAGTGGAAGATCTGTATGCAAAAATGACTCACTGTGTCCTTCCAGGCTAGAATTTGCCAATCTCTAACAAGTAAGAATTTAAATAAGGGAAAAGGGTGGGGTTGAAGAAGGGTGAAGGTATTGAAGGTATAACACAGGTGTACATAACATCTTTGTTGAATAGCAAAAAAATTCAATACATAACCTAAAACTTAAGAAAAGTGAGGGAAGGGGAGCATTAGGAAGGAGGCTGAGAACGTTGAAAGGGATGACATTGATCAAGATGCACTGTTTTCATAAAGTGGGTTGTTGAATGGCAACTCTTTTGTACAACTGCTTAAAGATAATAAAAACATTAAGATAAAAGAATGCTTAAGCTTTTCTTGAAAAGTTAGTGCTGCTGTCAACTTCTGCATTCTTTAATAAAATTTGCTGAAGGAGAAGTCAGACTATTTTGACTGAATAGCTTTGAGTAGACCCTTTGATATTTTAGTTGTACTAGGATTTAGTGATCATCTGTGAAAAAACTGTATTTTAAAGATGAACAGTTTTTACTTTTCAATTGGATTGAGGAATAGAACTATTAACAATCTTATACTGATTTCTAAAATCTTCCAACTTGACTTCTATTAAAAAGTATAATTTAGGGCTGGGAAGGTGGCTCAGTGGTAGAGCGCTTGCCTTGCATGCAAGAGGCCCTGGGTTCAATTCCTCAGCACCACATAAGCAAAAAGAAAAAAGCTGGAAGTGGCGCTGTGGCTCAAGTGGTAGAGCACTAGCCTTGAGCTGAAGAGCTGAGGGACAGCGCCCAGACCCAGAGTTCAGGCCCCACGACTGGACCCAAAAAAATAAATAAATAAAAATAAAAAGTATAATTTAAATGTCGTCATAAAAGAACAGGAGGGAGGTTCTTTCTAAAATATGGAATTATGATTAGGTAGCCATGCTGCTGCTGCTGATTCCTTTGAGAGTGATTTTCACAATTTCTTAATTGCTTATTTTATTAGTTAGCATAGCATTTGCTACCCAACAGCAATATAGTGAGAGTCACATGTGTAATTTAAAATTTCCTATTATGTGAATTAACAAAGTAAAAAGAAACACATGAAATTAATTATATCTAAACCAGTACAATCATTTAAACAAATAATCAAAATTAAATTTTCCATTTGATATTTGTTACTCTTTGCAGTTGTTGTGTTTCTCACACTTACAGCACATTTCAGTTGAGACTGAAAATTTTCAAATGTCTAATAGCCACTGTGCCTAGTGCTCATGGTACTGAGCACCCCACATTATAATATATTCATTAAAGTTTTCAAAGATCTGTGGAAGCTACCTTATAATAAAAATAATTTTAGAGTTATTGTGTAACTAGAAAGAGGGGAAATAGGTTGATATGTTGAGTAAAATAGCTTTTTATGACATCTTGAATGCCATGTGTGAGATTTCCTCATTTCTATGATTGTACATGTAAAAATGTATTTTTTATTTTCATGAAGTCAAGGTTATTTTTACTTAAAAGACATAGTTTAAAGTTTGGGGGAAAGAACAAAGGCAGTCTATACATAGTTTGTGTATTTAATTGTGAATCCCTATTTCGTTTCCCTTATATACATATTACCTTTAGTAAAATAAATAATAAAGACTGTGGAATATGGCAAGAGTAGACATGCCAATTGTCTTCGCTGATAAAATGTTTCTTAAAAGTTATAAAACACACACACATCTACATATATTGTACATGCATGTGTGAAACACCATGGTGAAACCCATTGAAGAATTAGCATACACTACAAAAAAGTGAAGAACAAGAATGTAAAATAGGCGCTGGAATGTGGCTTAGTAGTACAGTGCTTGCCTTGCATGCATGAAGACCTGGGTTTGATTCCTCAGTACCACATACCCAGAAAAGGCCAGGAGTGGTGCTGTGGCTCAAATGGTAGAAAGCTAGCCTTGAGCAGAGAGGCTTGGGGACAGAGCCCAGGTCCTGAGTTCAAGCCCTGGGACTGGCAAAAGAAAACAAAAGTAAAATAGGTCCTGTCTGGAATGAGGGAACTAGTGAGAAGTAAGAGGACAAATGGAGAAGGGGAAGGAAGGTGAATATGATCAAAATACTTTTATTTCAAGCTGTGAAAATGGAACAATAAAGGTTTGTTGAGATTGGTTTGGGAAGACAGGAAAGAGGAATAAGGAATAATGAAGAAGGGAGTATGATCAATTGTACATGTTGTGTAAAATCCCCTTGTACAACTAATTGATGCTAATAAAACATGTAATAAAACCATAGAAATGAAGTCATCAAGGAAGCATGTCCATTAAGATTAGAAGAACTTAAAAGGAGTGGCAAAGTAGAATGTCACTCATAAAACCATTTAGTAAGTTCCTTTTTATTCTTTGAGATATTTTATTTTTTGAATATCTTTATTTTCGTTAAGTAGTTGTACAAAGGCATTGCCATTCAACAAAGCAGTTTATGAATATAGTTCATTTGACCAATGTCATCCCTTTCAACATTGCCACCCATCCTCCCACCCCGCCCCTTCCCTCACTTCCCTTAAATTTTAGGTTACGCATTGAATTTTTGCCATTTAAAAAAGAAATTTATGTCCACAGTGCATCTTGATCCATGTCATCTCCTCAACAGCTTCACCTCCTCCCCTTTGACCCACCTGTTCCCTTATTTTTCTCAGTTCTGTGGCATATACAATTCATCACTGCCTTCATTCTATTCCCTTCATATTTTATTTTTAATTTAACTTAATGAAATTTTTGGCTTAATATCACAAGAATTTATTACTTTCAAGTTCTGGGGACCACAAGTCTGAAATGAGTTCCAAAATCAAGTATTACCTCCTACTGGGCACTGGTGGCTCACACCTATAACCCTAACTATTCAGGATTGTGGTTTGAAGTCAGCCCGGGCAGGAAATTCCATGAGACTCTTATCTCCCTTTAACTACCCAAAAAGCCAGAAGTAGAGCTATGGCTCAAGTGGTAGAGTACTGTTCTTGAGCAGAAAAAGCTTAAGGACAATGCTGCAGCCCTGAATTAGAGCCTCAGGACTGGCCGCAGAAAAACAAAATGAAAACAAAAACCAAATGTGATTGAACAATTTTGTGTTTGTTCTGCAACAACCTCCAGGGGAGGATTCCACGAATTGGGCTACAGACATGTTTGTGTATGTGTGTATGAGAAAAAGATCTAGACAGGTGGGTAGCAGTAGCAGAGGTAGACCCAAATGAGAGCCCAGTGGTGGAGAATGTTTATGTTAGGCATCAGTCTTCCCTCACTCCATGTCCAGTTGATCAACCCCAATTGGAAGCCAAGATGCTAAAAGAATCCAGGAAATGCTGTCCCTAGAGATCAACTTCTTAAGACACACAGCAGGGCAAAGAAGGACTATGGAAGGTACACTATACTGGGAACAACCAGAACACTCTGGGAGCCTTTAATTCATCATTTGCTAAATGAAGACTTTATACCTATTCAAAAGAGCTGAAATATGAGAAAATACTAGTTAAGCATTTAACACAGCTTAGGACATAATACAAAAACTCAGTAAATATTGCTTAGCTTTAAGAGGTAAGAGCAGTGGCTTTTGATTCCATGCCTTCTCCCTGGGAGTAAGTTCTTTACAGTTGTCTTTAAGTATCCAGGTTTGAAGAGGAAAGGGAAAATGATGACGTTCAGAACACACCTCCACCAAAAGCCTCCTCCTAATTGAGTTCTTTTTTTGTTTTTGAATATTACCAATCCCACTTCTCTTTTCCCTAAAATGAAAAATCAGTGAAGCAACCCTGAATTTCTTGCCTGCTCTTTCTTGAATTGATTTCTAAAGATCTTTTTTTTTCATTTTTTTTATTTTTTGTTTTTGGCACCCAGGAACTAAATAGCTTTAATTACTTGGATCTGTACAGACTTGCTGACCTCTTTAACCTCACTTTGCTGGAGAAGGCAGTGATCGATTTCTTAGTGAAACACCTCTCCGAACTCCTGAAGAGCCGCCCAGAGGATGTCCTCATGCTTCCTTACTGCTTGCTCCAGGAGGTGCTGAAGAGCGACCGACTCACTTCCCTGAGTGAAGAGCAGATCTGGCAGGTAAGGGGGCTCTGCTGCCTCCTCAGCTGGTGACCAGGAGACTGGGCATTGAATGGCTGGAGAGTAACTACCAGTATTTTGTTGAGTTTGGTCTCAGTGGGGTTGAAGTTTTAGAAATCCTGTTCCCTTGATAAAGCAAGCCTGCCTCCAGGCTCTCAGACCTGACCTAGCTATGCAGCCTAATTCTCAAGATCGAAGGTATAAATCTACAGCAGACCCTCATACACTGTGACTTCCTGAAACCCTAACCTGGCTACATCAGAAAAAAGTTCAGGGATTTTTTTTTCCTTCCTGAGAAAAACAACTTGTTTCTTCAACTGAATATGAGAAGAATGGATTATAAAATGAAATTGTGCATATTCAAGACTGGTGATAATCAGAATTCACTTTGGCTTTCTCGCTCCTTGTTTAAATAGTACTAGAGCTTGAATTTGGGGCCCTGGTTTCTCTAGACAAACATTATACCATTTGAACCACATCACAGCACTTCCTTGCTTTATTTGGGAGATACTGACTCACACTTAAGCCTTGGTGGGCCTGGATCACAATCCTCCAGTTTACTCCTCCCACTAGCTAAGATGATAGATGTATGCCACCGCACCCAGCTATTGGTTGAGATGTGGTCTTGCAGTCATTTAGCCCCATCGGCCTCAAAGCATAATTCCCCTGATGTCTACTTCCCAAACAGCTAGGATTAGATGTATGAGCTACCAGGGCCTGCTAAATTCTGGGGATTTCTGTAAATAAATAAATAAAATAAAATAAGATTTTTTTAAAATTACAGTAGATAGCAGCTTGGACCTCAAATTAAGTGAAACTTGCACTGCAATGAGAAAAATCTCCCTCCTCTGTTCATTCTGCATTCATTGCTATTTTCTTAAGCCTTGCCTTTTCGCCTGACAGAGCATTCTTTTTACATTCTGTGACTGCTTTGTCTAGGGTGCAGGAGGATGTTTTGTGTTTTGAAGTTGATTACTCAATTTACATCATCTTCTGCCTAGCCTTCTGACTAGCCTTGAATGAAACTACCTGGTACCTTTGGGAAATAGAGACCATCTTCCCCTTCTCTCTAAAGCTGACTTTCTCATGCCACAAACAGTAGAGAGCCAGTGATCAGGATTTCATGATCATCTGCAGAATGGCTATATATCCAATACAAAGGAAAGTTTCAGTATTCTATTGGATGGCAGCTGATATCTTACTAATTACATTCAGAGAGCATTTCAGTGCTGGTCAGAACTGAGTCATCTATAGCTGTCAATTATAGATGATTTTCTTTACACCTTCATTTCTTCTTTGTATTCATTAATTGGCCACTTTCCTCTTTATTGTTGAAGAAATACAGTGTGCTAAGGGTCAGCCAGGTCTAGGGTCTTGGACACTTTAATATCTTATTATCATAAAGGCCTGCAGACTTCCTGTCCCTACCCCAAATCTTCCAGGTTAATAGAATGAAGCTTCAGTGGCTGGCTCAGAATTAAAAAAAAAAAATCTAGCCTTCAAACCCAAATCTGATTATACCTGCCCCCAACTCTCCACTCTTCCATACTGTCTTGATTTTTTTAAAAAAATCATTAGTTTTCACTGCTTCTTAGGTATTTCTGGGAATATTTATGCAGGCAGAAGTTGAAAGTGTTGATGAAGATGTGATTTTGGAGGGGATTTCTATGATCAGTAGCTTTTCCTGACAGTGTAAGTCATCAGAATTCCTTTTGGTCAATTCCAGGTGGGAAATAGCCATATTTTCTTCACGTCTGAAGGGAAAGAGTCACATAAATGTTGCCTTTACTTTTTTCTAACTAAATTGAGGTTTGAGGCCACACAGCCTTGTGGGTCTCTCTTCCTGTGTGACCATGAATGAAGGCATTGGCAGATATCAACGAGTTGAGGTGCAGATGTCTGAGTGTTATGAAAATTCCATCCTGTTCACTTACGATTTATCATAATTGTCTCTCTGAAGGTTACTAATATTGTACTGTAGAATTTTAGAAACTTGATTTCAGCTACAGGCAATAAAGGTATTTTTTCTTAGAAATGGTCCTCAAGAAAGAATTAAAAGACTCACACAAATATTATCAATTTAGGCATTCACCAGACGATAAGAAACTGCTTTGGCTTTATCTTAGTAAATAAGTAATTCCCTCATACTCACTGGAGAAAAATCAAATCAGACCAGCTACGGTGCCTCAAGTATAGTTAAGTTCATCTTTTTTTTTTTTTTGCTGAGGTTATACTAGTAATGCAATATACCATGGAAGAATCTAATATTCAGCCCAGGGTGAAGATTGGGTATGCCAGAGGATTAGTGTCAGGGTGCTTTATAGAAGTGAAACTTGATGGACAGGCTGGAGACACATCTACAGAATCTCATTAAATTGCTGAATTGTTCATTACGAAACGTTCTCACTGTAATAAAGTGCTCATTGACTTTGACAAATCCCCATCCCATGTCTTAAAGAAGAACAGTGAAACAAGGGCTGTTGGGGAAGAGAAAGGAAATTGGCACAAAGTAGGACAGGTAATAGAAAAGTGGATGCAGGGGCAGTGCTATTTGATTAATATGTGCAACCACTAGCTCAGGTGAGAGCGCAGTAAACACACACACGTTTACCCAGGTGGCTGCTCCATATACACTGATCATGTAATCCGAGGCAATTCCTTTTGCGGTGAAAGGTCTAATTTTCATTATTCTCCAGACTTCACACAGTCTGGCTCTGAAGATCTGTCATAAGAACCTTTGAATTATCCTTACTGAACAAACTCTATTCTTTCTTTCTTCTTCTTCTTCTTCTTCTTTTTTTTTTTTACCTTTTTCCTGCCTTCTTTTCCCTTCCCCAGTCCCTTTCCTTGATAAAATGTGCTACAAGATACAGTTCTGTTCTGTGCATCTCTAAATCTGTGAAATCCCTCAACATTATGCCTTATATCTGATTTTCTTTTTTATTTGACCTTTTTACACTTTAAGTATCTTCTCTCACAGAAGGCTTCATAGTCTCTCCCCGGGATATTTGTCCACCCCCTCCCCTCTTTCCTTAGTCTAGTCTGGCTACTTTGTTCTGTATTCACAGGTAAAATAGAAACGTGTACCTATTCATAACTTAGATATATAAGGACATAGGAGTCCTTTCAAAAACTACTTTGTTTTTCTTTTATTTTGTGAGATTCAGTTCAATACAGCACTTGGTTTTATGTTTTGAGACTACTGATTTCTCAAGAGTCAGATGAAACACAGCAAGTCGGTTATTGGGTTTAAAGAAAAAGGAGACAATGCAGTTAGAGATGAGGTGGAAGTATGAGACAGAAGGTTCCTCACATCAGCTTCCAGGTTTTATTTATCTCTTTGAACTGAACTGATCCCTATTAGATTCAATAGATAAGGGGCATGCGAGGGTTGGGTAGAATTGAGGAAAAACTGACCAGGGGTACAAAATCTTCAGTTACAAGATCAGTAGGTTCTGAGGATTTAAATTACATGGGTGGTAGTAGATATGCTAATTACTTTGACCATGGTCATTAGTATATGGTGTGCATTTGTATATTATTTCACCTTGTTGCACAACTTCAATGTAGACAATCCTTATCCGTTAATTAAATAGCTTTAAATAAATAGATAAATAAGGAAAACACAGCAACTCTTCACTAAAAAGAAAACAAAAAACTGAAATGATTCCATATCACCTTCACACATCAGCCTAGTTTTATTTTAGTCAGCACCACTGATAATCTGTTTCTTTTCCTAAGGAAAGTACATTTTTGGATTCTTCAGTGTCATATTGTCTTTCACGAGTCTGAGGGGAAAATGACTACTTTCAATAGAAAGGCCATTGATAGAAAATGGAGATACAAATTCCTAGAAAAAAACAGAAGTTGTAGCTCTTCATCTATCAATACTTATTGGGCGCCTGTTAAGTGCCCTAAACCATTCTGACATGGAAGGTAGTGGACAGGTGTCTTAACAGGTGTCATCTCCCAAGCCTTACCAGTAATGGGAGGAACCTCTATTATTTTAAGTCATTAGTACAAATATGTGACTCTTTACTTCATCCCCCAAAGTAGTATGAGCACAAAGGATATTTTTAAGTAATTGTGAAGATTAAGGGGAATGATGCTTAAGCATCTATTAGGCTGGAAGTTAAATCTCTAGGAAGCTTCACAAAAATATTGATTAAGTTACTGAGATTAATTTCACCCTTATCTCATAAGTAGTTTGTTTTCCTTCATTATTGGTTACTGTTTCCTACTTTGAGTGAGGTAGACTTGTATTCATAGGGACAGTACTTTTTCAATTTTTCTGAGCCTTGGAATATTCTCAGTGTTTTTCTCTCACTAGCTTTGGGTCTGAGGGTACCTGCTACTTGTATTTTGAGGCAAAATCTGCCTGAACTTAAGTAGATAATAATTCAGTAGTCACCTGATTGATGCAAGGACAGACCTTAGCAGAGGGAACCTTTGAATGTAGTTATGGCCCATGTCAATGGTGTGGGGAGTGTGTGGGCAGGTTAATCTTGTTTAACTTTGTCTTTGATTACCCACAGGCTGTGCCTGTTGCCTTTGCAGTGTGCAATGTCATATTGTTCCCTTGCACTCCATAAATAATAAATCTAGACAATAAGGCAGAGTTTTCCTATTAAAATGCATTGAGTGGATAATAAGACAGCCTACATAACACTCAGTGTATTCTAGGAAATGGAGAAGGCAAAACAAGTTTGCCTTTTTAAGTCTGCGCTTTTCCTTATATTTCTGTCAGAAATTTGCTTCCATGAATTATACTCTTATTAATATATTCCATCTGTATCTCGAGAGATGTAAGTCACATATCGTTTAGGATGGTCAACAGCTTCAAATGCAGTGGATTTTGTTGACAAACTCCACCTCAGCTTTTATCTGTACCACAAAATCACCCACATTACTGCTTGATCTAATCATTTTCTTTAAAAGGAATCCCAGAAGGTGAACCCAAATGAAAATTTTCCCATCCCTTTATAGTTAGAAAGTAGAGGACATGGGGATGTACTCAGCTTTCATCTTTTATCTCTTAGATGATAAATTGACCCAAATGTACCTCTGGCCAGGGAGAAGCGAACATTTCCAACTGTGATATGGGAAACAATGCTGTCACATGTTTCTAATTTAAATTCCATATCATCGTTTCAAGAATGCTGCCACCATTTGTTATTGAGTTGTTTTTTTTTTGTTGTTGCTGTTTTTCAGTGACATGAATAGGGAAACTGAGATTTAAAACAGCTAGAAACCAACTCATATCTGTTAATTCTTGGGTTCTAATGTAGTCTTCTAAATTCATTCAAGTGTGATGGACAGAAAGATACACCAAATTAATCCTATGAATTTAAAAAAATATGACGATGTATTTGGACTAAGGTAAAGCACTTGCCTAGCATGATTGGGACCTGGGTATAATCCCAAACACAGCAAATACATCCATACATGCATGCATGCATACATATGAAGAAATGCCTGATCATTCTGATCCCCTTTTCAACCTGCAGACTGAAGGATAATAACCCTTTGCCTGCCTCATTATCTCTGTTGTCATCGTAATTTTGTCATGTTCCATGGCATATGCTATCTTACTGTTTCATTCATTCCAAACAGTTACTGAGTACCAGATCTGTCTGGCCATAGATTATTCATTTTCTTCATTTATTGCTTGTTGATGGGATGGATACAGGCCAGTTGGGTAAAGGAAGGGACCAATGTGCCCTGCTTTCATGGGCACTGCAGAGTCTAGGTGGACTTCGCTTCTTACTCATTTCCTACCATGAGTGGTTCATTCCCAGTGGGGATGGACGGGGTATGTTGAAATGAATGGGTACAATGGGAAGTGAGATGTTATAGAGTGGACATTTTCATACTACCCAGAATTCCTTTTCCTTTTCTTTCAGTGCTTGGTTATTGCTAACACTTGCTCTTGTGTATATGTCCTCCAAACAGCTTTGCAACCTCTGCTATTCCATGTGGTACCAGTCCAAGTCGAAGAAGTCAGACTGTGGGCTTGCCATTTACTAAAAAAAAATCATTGAATATAGCATTCACATTTTACATCCAGAGAAATGGAATAACATACTGAGTCCTGAGAACTCTCTCCTCAAACACAATTGTAAGCTCCCATCACATTTCTGCTCTTCCTCAATCCTATTTCATACGTGTATTGTGGCATTGTGAGTATATCATTTTGCCAAATAGGCATTTTCAGGGCATCTATGTGATGTCTCATTCTATTTTCCTTTCTTTACTTACCGTTCTTTCAGCTAATCAAATTTGTACCACTTCTCAATTTCTCCAAAACATCTTACAGCTCGCTCAGCTACTCTGCAGCCTTACAAACATGATGAGGACGTCTCTATTTCCTTCTTATTAGATGTTAGTGAAGAGAGTAAACAGAAGCTTCTTTGCATCCCAAATAGTGTGGCCTGGAGGATGCTTTATCTTCTAAGGGCCCCCAGCTGGACATTGAGAAACGCTGCTATTTCTAGGCTTGAAGCTGCCAGAGTATATATTTAGTCATCCTTTCTGATCTCCATGCAGCTAATTCCTCTGTGAGGAATCATCCCCTAGTAGCTTGACTAGTGGCTTTGCTGTTGTTTGTCTGGGCGGCTTGCCTTTGTGAGACACATGACACATTCATTTCAGAGGGACTTTGCTCAACTAATCCTCAGCACTAGAGCTGTGGGTTGTCAAGTAGCTGTGAGGGAGGCAGTGATTATCAGAAATGACAGAGACCCAACTTGTATTCATGTGCCGCTGTTCCCATGGGTTCATAGTTTTTTTTTTGCCTTTCCTTTTTTTAAATAAAAAAATGAGCACAACAGAACAACAAGGTGATTTATGAGATATGACATATTTATGTTCTCTGCTTCTAATTTTCATTGTGATTCATGTTGTTTCCAGACTGATATTTTTGTTGCTGCTGTGAGAAGTGTGTGTGTGTGTGTGTGTGTGTGTGTGTGTGTGGCTGGGGGGAGATGACTGGAGAATATTACTTATGCATTGGTGGCCTGCAGTAATATTGCTGCTACCTGGGTTATCAGGGATTTAAAAATAAAACCCAACCATAAGCTGTATATGAGGTAGAAACCCTGAGGCTAGGCACAGAAGTCCATCAATAATAACAACAATAATAATTCTTTGTAAGTGTAGAGAGCTTCCTATTTTCATGCATTTTGCACATAATTTCATCTGGGTCTCTCATCCACCTTATTAAGTTTGATCAAGAAAATTTTATCCAAATTTTAACTAGGGAGAAAAAAAAAAGAAACCAAAAGCTTGAAAAGGTTCAGTGACTGATCCACTATATTCTCTTGAAATATGCCAAGTCCTTAATTTGAGCAGCACAGTCTCTCTCTCTCTCTCTCTCTCTCTCTCTCTCTCTCTCTCACACACACACACACACACACACACACACACCGGAACAGTTAACAACAAAAAAGCCAGGACTTCCAAGTATCTCATGCATCTTGTAAGTCAGATTTTTATAGATTACTCTATAATGAGTGAGCCAGCAGTAGACATGTCCTAATAAATGACTGGTTTTCATCTTCACCTGTTGTACAACTTTGTGGGAGGCTCCCAAAATGTCTCTAATAGAAGCAGCACAGGGGGAGTGTTGCTGAGAGTCTTTTTTGATCACAGCTCAGAAGATCGGGCTCTCATTAGATTGATGAAGAAAGGAGAAGGGATAGCAAAGGAAGAAACCACCTCTCATTCCATCAAGTAAAAGGTGGTGAAGTACAGAGCAGGAAAGGAAGGCTGATAAGGGAGAATCACTTTAAAAATCCTATCGGAAGATTTAAATCAGTGTAAAAGAGAAGCTGAGTGCTACAGTGATCCAGACTGTGTGGGAGAAAGTCTGGAGGCTCTTGTCTCTATCTAGGGATGGAAGAACCAGAAATGATTCATCATTGCCTCTTTATTTGATACTCAATATATTGAAAATCTGGAAATTTATGCAGCAGAAATTGACACAGATGATGGCTAAGATATGGGGTTTTAAGAGAGAGAAAATTATTACTTTATTGACTTTGATAAACGTGACCCCTTTTTAACACAAATGAACTCATGGACCCAGTTCCTACAATATCAGGCCACAGTTGAGTAGCCACATGTTCATGTGAGCTAGCTGTGGCAGACTAGAGATTTTCTGGCCTAAGCACTCTAAAGGAGGAAATCTGAACTCTGGAGTAACTCAGCAGCTCATGGATATTTGCATTCAAAGCAGAAGCCTAGAGAAGTCTTAATGTTTATTGTTGAATATTGACATTCTTAAATGTGGTTACTTTTACCTCTGCCTTTATAGTTTTGTTGTTGCTGTTCACTACAAAGTAAAAATAAAGAATCTCTGAATTCAGGCTGGAGATACAGCTCAATGTTGGCTGTTTCCCTAGCATGCACAGGAAAAAAAAATCTGGAAAAGAACCTATTGTAAGACAATGATCAGAGACAGTATCCATTAATAAAGATCATTTTAAGGCTCCTTTCGTGCCTATTGACATGAGTTGGGCGATGTTCTGCTCCTAGTCTGACCATCTCCATTGAGTTGAATGGGACTACAAGCAGATTCCAGTCTTCTGGTAGATAAAGCACAACCTGGAAGATAAATCTTTCTAGGACAAAAGAGACCTTGAAGGATTCTAAAGGTAGATATCAAAGATTCCTAACATGATTCCCTCTTGTTTATGAAAGTGCTGTAAGTCAGTTATGTTCAAGGACAGAAGATAAAAGGGGCCCTCCACATTGGAAGCTGAATGGATGTATCTTCTCTGTGTGTGTTTTTGTTGATGAGAAATGGCCACACATTACCTCCTCTGGCCATACAAGGAAATTGGGTAATTAAAGGAGTGATGGATGGTACGCTAAAGTTTAAACGTTTTAGGAAGACCTATCTTATTAACACTGGGGGGGAAAAGTGAGCATAATATCATTAATTTTGATTAATTCATTTGCTCTTAATATAGCTTTTAATTTGTAATTCTATGTGAATTACAATGTAATTTGGCATTAATTATACTAAATTGACTATAAGTCAGCCAATCACAATGGGAAATTACTCACAGCTGAAAGTAAAACTAAACCTCTCCATCCAGAAAGGACGATGCTTCGTTAAGGGACAAATGCACTTAGTCATCCCTCTTTGGCTGTGAGATTGACACTGTGTGGGATCCCTTCTTCTGCCCACTTCTGGGACTATGTACTCTTTGGAGTGAAGCCTCCTATAAATCCAATAAAGAGTAAATAATCTAGTAAACAAAGGGGGGTGATTCATCAGGTTTGCCAGGTCCCCTGAAGAATATTTTTGCTCTTCTCATTTCATGTAAGATTTAGGCAATGTAAAGAGGCTGTGTAGTGCTTTAGAATGATTAATTCCACACTCCTTGTGTTCTGGGGCTTAGAATAGGGACTTACCTAAATTGGCCTGCCTTTCATCTTCATGCCTTGTGAACCAGTCAGAAAATCCTGTTTTAAGCCCTCTGTGCAGTCAGCATCCCAAAGCCATCCCTCCTTGACCTATACACAAACTGCCTTCTGGGCAGAAGGAAGTCATGGCTTAAAAAGCCAAGCTCACACTGAGAGAACCAACTCCTCAGGAGATTGATGGAGTGTGTGTCATGATAAAGCTTGCTGGAGATGCCTGTAAGCACACAGGAAATGAAGTCACCTGCCACACAAGTTGGGCACCTGAGAAAAAAAAAGAGGAAGCAAGAATAGCTTTGGAAAATAGAAGTGTTTGAGCTGTTCGTCACTGTCTTACTCTGAAAAAAAATATTTTCAGAACCCCAGAACAGAACTTTGAGGTGTTACAAAAAGCTACAGAGCAGATCTGTCAATTTTCTGCTGGAAGTCTTATCTCTAAACAGGTAGAACTATGTGGGTTTTGAACATTCTGAGTACATATGAATTGAGCAGTGGCCCATAAAAAGAGATCTGGGTGTTGTGGAACAAATTTTGCTAAGGAAACTTCAAGGCTATTTTTAATAGCTCTTCTTTTATTACTTTGTTAATTCTTATGTAAGAGAAACTTTGAGTGAAGAGGTTAAAAAATTATCCTGAATCCTAAACCACTAGCTACGTTCTCCTCTGTCTTCCATTGATGCTAATTATAATCCCAAAGCACACAATCCAGAGAATTATCATCACGAATGATCAAAATCCCTAAAGTGTACATCACCCACAGGTACATATTAATTTTTGCAGCTAAAAGGCTTTCCTCTTGTTGTATAGTCCTGACCTACATCATAATATTCCCCTGATTGGACTTGTTGATCTCAAGATTAAAGAAGAAAATAGAAATTAGAAGCTTATTTTTTGTACTCCAAGTGGATATTCCACATTCATCAATGAATTTCAAAGAACACCGATGTCTAGAGTTTGCTCACAAAAGCAGCTGTGCAAATATAACTTTATACTGTTTCAAATTGTATGCCAAATTTTTGCCAGCCCTCTCATGCAGAATGTTCAGGGGGTTTTGTTTGTTTGTTTCATCCCATCGCTATTCTCTTTTGAGATCAGATTGGAGTTGGTGGGTTTCAGCCTCATCTGTAGGACCTGCAGTTTCCAGTATAGTTTCACCTTCTTAACCAAAACTCATTTGTCTTGGATGCACACCTCCTGATGAATGAATTCTCCTGATCTTTTCATGTTTCTTAAGATACCAAGAGAGAACTGTAAGGATTTAGGGACAGGGAAACCTCTCCTAAAAACAGAGAGAAAACATTTACAGGCCATCCCTGTCTTGGTTTTATCTTCTTATCATTTACAGTGCCAGCAAAATAAATGGGTCTGCTAATCAAATAGCACTGAGAGGTTAGGTCATGGGAAGGCTTTTTAGTCATTTTGTGCTTTTCAAGAGTGAATTTGTTAGAATTATGCTGAATACCCACTTAAAGTCTCAGCTGATAACCCTACCTGTGTTTTATAACTCTGCACTGTCAGAACTCATAATAAGTCAAACATTCTTTCAGTGGTGCTCATAAGGGAGGGGAAAAAAACCCACAAATTTAAGAGTAATTTCAGATTGTAAATGAAAAGGAGAGGCACGACTGTTCATTTGCACCAATCATGCCTTCCTTTCATCTGCTCTGATTAGGCCTGGTGCAGTTTCATCAGACTCCTCCATCACCGAGCTGTCACTCCAGCCGTCTGTTGATTGAAAACAATCAAGGCTCTGATGGCACAATTATTCTGACCCTTTAACTAGAGGCTGCTGTGATAATGAAAGGTTGATTATGATAGTTTGTGCCTCTTTCAGTTTGCCAAGAAGGTTAATTTGGGCATCAGACGGATGTTTAATGGGCGCTTGCTGGCTACACTGAGGTAAATGAGAACGTGCAGTCTTGGATATTGCACGGATATAGTTTGCCTGTCAATCATTGTCATTTGGAGTTTGTGCCTCACACTCTGGAAATCACATTTTATTTTTTCCTTGGGATTTAATTTATTCTGTGCCCCGAGGAAGTTCTTTCACTCGGTGACCTTCACAGCAGCTTTCTCTGCCTTTTTTTTTTTTTTTTTTGCTTTTTTTCAACTGGAGCTCAAAGGCACAACACATCTAGAAGAGCATTTTTCTTTCATTTTCACTTAAAAATGGAAACTTAAAAAAAAATCCATCCTTATCACTGCCTTCCAATAAAGCAAATGTTTCCATTCTGATTGCGCAGTGGAAAGTGTAAATGGCAGGGATACGTTGGACAGTTGGTTAATGCAGCAGTTCATACAGGATGCGCTATTTCTTACTCTAACCAGCAAATGCAGTAAATTCAAAATGGGAACAGTTGAAACCGCAGATCTCGCTCTCCCTACAGTTCTCTTGCTACCCTGCTTTGCATCAGTTTGTCAAATTCTTGCTTCTGGATACAGCATCTTCCCTTCCTGAGAAATAAGGGTGAGGGACTCACATAGGGAAACTGAAATTTATCTGTAGACATAGGAAGACTGATTTTTTTTTTTTGAGTTGTGATCAGGGCAGGCTCCTGATCTTGTAGTTATTTGAAGTATAGGGCAAAAAAAGGATACAGGCATCTAATAACGCTGGTGTTTACAATATGTAGCACATCCTGGAATTAGTTTTCTGTTTCTTTTACGCATACTTTTTTAAAGAAAAGAAGTCCCTTAGTTCTGTTTCCAAGCTGTGAATAGAGGTGTATGTATATATCAGGCATCCGAGAGTTAGAGGCGGCACTCTGCTTTTTGTTTGTTTGTAGTGTCTTCATTTGTTTCCTAATTCAACGGCATAATTGTACTGAGCCTGGGATTTTTTTTTTCTAGTAGTACAGTTGTAAAGCATTTAAGTCTTTAGGTGTTAAAAATGTCAGTATCATGATGATTATAATTTTACTTAAAATGTGCTATTTTCACATTATTTCTGGCTTAAAGAATGTTTGTTTTTGAATAGTAAAGAAGGTCGTTAGGTGATAATTCAGTTTCACCTGAACAGGCTCTAAAAGTGAATTAAGCCAGTGAATCGAGTTACTGTTTTAATACAGCCCTTATTTGGGCAACATTACTGTTTACAATATTTACGTAAAAAGAAATGAGGACAGCCTTGTGCATACACAGCCTTACCAAATTCTTTACCCCATTAGACCACACAGGATTATTTTTGTTTAACTGAATAAACAACATGGAGAAAACAGCTTTTAGAGACACTTCATAAAATTATTGACTAGTCATGTCTTGCTTTTTAAGCAATAAGGGGAAAAAGGGTAATGAGGAAGGAAATGTGTCAATCAAATCAATCGATAGGGATTTTTGATATTTCGAAAAGAAATGCCAGCTTACATTTTCTATTCCTTCGTGCTGTCTGTGACAATGTCTTTATTTTATAGGTCCATTAGGCAGCCTAGTTAATGAGACTTAAACCAACGGTCATTTCTTCTTTCAGAAAATAACTCATTGTTTCAAATTGGTGTTGGTCTGAGCCTTCCTGGGTTCTGACCTCACCAGATATTTGTGCTTTCTTTGCAGAAGGGGAGAAAATGCATCTCTAAAACAAAGGACTTTATTGTATCTCAGCCCTCCAGGATCTGCCCACCACTGAGCTCTCACCTTGACTCAGACCACAAAGACTGAGCCCTCTTGCAGCCACGGCCCCTCAGAAAGTCCTGTGAATGTCTCACACTTCATTGCTTGGCCTGCACTCTTAAACACTTAGTTCCCCCTGTTCTTCTTAATCAGATGGAGAATGTCCCATGTTCTCTCATACAGCAAATGTTGATGGGTTGCCCCTTGGAATTAAAACACAGCCATTGTCTTGTCTATTGTCCAGATTCACATTTGTAATCCCTCCCTCCCCCTGTGCTCAAGTTTAGGTTTTTTCACTCAAAGACTGGCTTTCTACCACTTGAGTCCCCACATCTGTATTCACTATAGCCACTCCCATATCCTCATCATTCCTTCAGCCTCTGAAGCCCCCTCTTCTCTCACATGTCTTCCAAGATGGTGGAATCTCTGGTTTTGCCCCTCATGGCCATCTCTTCTTACACCTGTCTTCCTGTCTGTAAAGTTCACTGGAAAGGAAACTGCTAAATGGTTCAAGCAGAAAAGAGGGTTGTTTTTTTTTAGGGGGTGGGGTGGAGAGCAAACTGCAGACCTCAGGAGAGGGAGACATGGAGAGAGAGGGAAAGGAGGAGAAAGAGGAGGGGATTTGTGTTGAGCTGGAAAGGGAGGAGGGGGGACTACAGTAGATGGGAAAGTGATCTCAGAGGCTGGGGAAGCTCTCACTGATTGAGGGAGGTGTGATCTGGGTTGTGCAGGAAATGACCTCAGTGGATGAGCAGTTGACCTTAGCGACTGGGGTCCTTTGCCAACTCATAGTCAGGTGACTGGCAGGGGATTGCTGGTTTCTGGCAGGTGAAGAGGAAGGGAGGAGGGGCTGTTTTCCCAGGCAGACCTAACACTCTCCCCAGCCATTTTGCCCTCCCAAACATCTCTCCCTGTCTCTTTGTTGCTTTGATTCTTACACAGTACATTTCGCTTTTGAAATTCAGTTTGATACTTGTTTTAAATGACTGGCTCAGATTCCCCCCTCCAGTCCCTTTCTTTGACTATCTGTTGGCCTACATCTATTTGAAATTTCTATTTTGGTAAGGAAAAAATATATATCTATGAATTGTGGTTAGGGTGTGTTTTTAGGGGCGGGTGTGTGTGTGTGTCCTGGAGCTTGAACTCAGGATCTGAGTGCTGTCTCTGAGGTGTTTTGTTTGTTTTTTGTTTTTTTTTGCTCAAGGCTAGCACTCTACTAATTTGAGCCACACTTGTTTTGGCTTTCTACTTGTTAATCAGAGAAAGAGTTCTCAAGGACTTTCCTGCCCAGGGTGGTTTCACACTGTAATCCTCAGATCTCAGACTCCTGAGGATGTGGTTTTCTAGTGTACTCGAAAGAATAAAGGATCTGTTCTTCCCCATTTATTTACACTATGATGAAAGGAATTTGGAGAATACAGTGTGACATATGCCTTTTAAACATCACCAGCCAGAGTGGAATTCCATAGTGAAGTTGTCAGGAAGTGGCATTCCTTAGCAAATCGAGAACAGTCTACACTCCCCTTCCATCACCCCCACCAGCTGGCAGAGCCCCTGCTCTCTGCACTGTTGCCTTGGTAGTGGAGTCTGGCCCCTAACAGTGATGAATCCTGTGCTTCCTTTCAAGTTCCTAAGATAGATAACCTCTCCATTCAAATTTGAAGTGACCTTTGAGGGTTCTTTTCTCTGGAGCATTCTTTTGAAGATTCTTTGATTTGAAGGTTGCCAACTGTAAACTCTTAAATACCACTTAGGTATGTCCTGGGCTCCCCAATTCTGCATGCAAGGGAATTTGACAGTCTCTGTGTCAGTGTCACAGCTGCTTGAGCCTGTGAGGTTCATTTGGTCAACACTGTACTATTAAAAGTTTGATTTCAGGTGGGGAGTACATATGCCAATGCACCTGGAATGGGCTCACTATTCGCAAATCAATTCACAAAGAAATGTTCAAAAGCTTGAAGCTTTCAGGATGCTCTAGGAGGACATGCCTACAAATGAAAAAGTGTTTTTCAACCTGAAATTTATAAATGTGCCAGCCACATTTAAGACACCAAAACACAGCAGCATGGAAAGATGCTGTCTGAACTCCTACAAAAAATAAGCTGAAACTTTCAAAATTTGTAGGATATTCCCCCTAATATCAGATTCCATGAGTATATTTTTAGGAACATGTCAAGATCCTTGATCTGATGCTTCAGGCAAGAGTAAGCATTGCATTGTATGGTATTCATAAGGCTTGAATTAGATGGCAAATAAGAATGAACTGGTGGCACTCTTCTTTTTCACCAGGTAAGTTCCTGGTTTATAATGAATACTCAAGGAATAGAGAAATTGGTGAACGAAAAACAAAAGCTAAACAACCCATAGAAGAACAAGACAAGAAGATAAGTAATCAGTTCAGACAATTAATTGTTATTTTAGTTTTCTCAAGCCACTAAATTAAGTTGGTATTTGAAGGAAGTCATACACAATAACCCTTAGCTGTACTTGACAGAAAATCAAGCTAAGAAAACCAAGTGAGAATTTGCTAAATATTATACAAAAACAATTAGATTCGAATCTCTCTCCATCTCTGTCTTTGTCTCTGGCTCACTCTCTGGACTTTCTTTCATCGCCCTTACATTGCAGATGATGGAACTGATTCTCACTGTATGGATGTTCATCCTAAATGCACACATCCTCAGGGGTCTTGCACATGAAAGCAAATATTCTATCACTGAACCACAGACCCAGACTGGGAACAAGTCTTTGGACATTAAGTCCTGCCTCTTTTACACGGTGCTACGTTTACCTTGATTGGCATGTGCCTATTAGTTTCAAGGAGGGAACTATTTCTGCTGATTTTATCCTGATAATGTGTCCTCTTTGCCCACGATAGCTGAGAAATAATGCACAATAGTGTGATCATATAGAATTCTCTACTTTCTGTTTGTTGATGGGATACTGTAGTTTTTCTCCTTTTTTTTTTTTTTGTCTGTCATGGGGCTTGAACTCTGGACCTGGGTATTTTCCCTGCACTCTTCAGCTCAAGGCAAGCGCTCTACTGCTTGAGCCACAGCACCACTTCTGGTTTTCTACTGGTTTATTGGAGATAAGAGTCTTCTGCAGTTTCCTGCCCAGCTGGCTTTGAATCTTGATCCTTAGATCTTATCCTCCTGAGTAGCTAGGATTACAAGTGTGAGACACTGCAGTTTGCTCCTTTTGACCAAATTGCTTTTCTCTCATTTTCCAGTGTTGTTCCAACAATATTAGTGGCACACTGACCATGTGCAAAGTCCCCTTAACATCTAATAGGGTGTTTTATGTAAAGCACAAGCACTAAGACCTCATTCAGAAGCCTCGAGACATCTGCTCAGCATCACGTAATGTTTGGAAGCAATCCCAGCCATCCCTGACTCAATGACTTGTCATTTGGCTCAAAGACAAATTGACTAACCAAGGTCAAATATATATATATATATATATATATATATATATATATTCTGTGGTTCAGTCTAACATGAGATGACCAAGAATATGTTTCATTTGCCTTGCAGCATCTCTGGCATGGGTAACATTAATTGCATTTTGTTGTCTTTTAAGACATTTTTGCCATCTATAAAGTTTTTTATGTTACATGGGAATGATATTATCCAGAGATAAAATTGATGTGAACAGTATACTAAACACTTAAATTTATATGTAAGATCACATTCTGCAATTCTCAATAAATACTACCCCTTGTAGTAGTCACCTAACTAATTTGAAATGTGTGTTTCTTGGGTTGAGATTATTTTAATTTCACAAGCAGTGGAATCTGTTTACTTGAATATTATTATCTGATCAAATCTGTTCCCAGCAATTAAAAGGAATTTTAGTATAACCTAAATTCTCTGCATGCAGGTCTATGTGATCATACACACACAATTATAAACAAAAAATACTGCTTTGCTTTTCTGAAGAGATTTATATAAATCTATTCATGCTTTAGCATGGAGAGAAACCGGTGGCTTGAATCCTAGTTATAGCCGTTCATTCTGCTTGCCTCTCCTACCTACAGAAGTTTTAGAAGATTCTACTTAAACATATTTTTGCTAGCCTCACAGGTGACACATAACTTGGAGGTAGAAGTTAGCTTGTTCGTTAGCTCATTCATTTTACATATGAGAAAGTAAATGATGAATGCAAGGTCAGTCTAACTCCTTGCTGATCTTTTAAGTTATCTTTTTTAATGATCAGATCAAATTGGTAGCCACTTGGTGGGGAATAAAACAGTATTGTGGTATACTAACATTACTATTTTCCTTTTTTCTGTTATTATTATGAGGATGATGATGATTGATGGTGATGATGATCCTTGTTTTTTTGTGTTTTGGGGGGGTTTTTTGTGTTTTTTTTTTGTCGGTCATAGGGCTTGAACTTTGGGCCTGGGCACTGTCCCTGCGCTCTTCAGCTCAAGGTGAGCGCTCTACCACTTGAGCCACAGAGCCACTTCTGGTTTTCTAGTGGTTTATTGGAGATAAGAGTCTCATGGACTTTCCTGCCAGGGTTGGCTTTGAACCACGATCCTCAGATCTCAGCCTCCTGAGTAGCTAGGATTATAGGTGTGAGCCAAGGGCGCCCAGCCTAATGATGATCTTTATTGTACAAAGAGATTCCAATTTAACCAGTCAGATTACGAATACAAGGTATCTTAATCAGTGTCACCCTTGACATCTTCTTCCCCATCTTTCCTACCTGTCCATTCAAGCTGTGTGGTTCCATTTTCACAGGTGTGAATTAACTAGAATGGCTGGATTTGCCCAGCTTTCCTCTCTCCATTCATCAGCCCCCTTCCCCTTGATTTCATCCCCTTCCAAAAAAAAATTTTGGCTTCCTGGTATTCCTTTTATTAAATTGTTCATTAGTTGTTCAGAGGAGTAACACCATTGGAGTCCTCCCCTGAGCATACTATCTTTTATTCAACTGCGTATATATGCATATAACCATGTATGTGTTTTCATACATGTTTATAGTATAGATCCAACTTGAACATTTTCTTATCTTTATTTTTCCTTGTCTTTTAAAAACCTCTTCCTGTTGTGATAAGACTGAACTAAAGAAAAATTCAAATCACTTTTTTTTTTTTTTTGGTCAGTCGTGGGGCCTGAACTCTGGGCTAGGGCACTGTCCCTGTGCTCTTCAGCTCAAGGCGACCGCTCTACCGCTCGAGCCACAACGCCACTCCTGGTTTTCTGGTGGTTTATTGGAGATAAGAGTCTCACGGACTCTTCTGCCCAAGCTGGCTTTGAATGGTGATCCTCAGAGTAGCTGGAATACAGGCGTGAGCCACCCACGCCCAGCTCAAATCACTTTTTTTTTTTTCTCTAGGATCCCAAGTATCTGAAACTTGCTTATGACAGGTCTTTAAGAAGTTTTCATTTTGGTCCCTCTAACCCTGAATCTTTATCTTCAACCGAAGACAAGCTTTGTTTGATGTCAAGAGCATCTGCTTTTGTCGTATCTATAAAGCCATCATTTGCAATCTCTATAAAGCAATCATTGGGGCACAAACTTTTGATGTAAAAGGTGGAAATAAAAGCATTTATCAGTTTCTCAACTTCAGAATGTTTTAAATGAACAATGGAAGAATATGTATTCTTATTGAATCTGCTAAACTGAAAATTCTTTTTTACAATCTGTCAGGATTTTTTCCTGACTATATGATTCTCATAAGATTTGATTCCGTTGAAATATATTTCTGAGCAGAAAAAAAAATAGCCTATGTGTCTTCTCTGTCTGCAGCCAGCTATAATGGTTAATGTGCAACCTCCCTTGAAAAAAAATCTGTTTTACAAGCAAAATGTTGACACAATTTTAATTATAGCCCTCAAGTGAGCACTGTTATAATTTGTAATATTTCTCCCTGGTAACATTTTCATTGTTCTGGTAGAGGAAAACACTGTGGTCCTGCATTTTTAACTTCTTGTGCTTTTGCATTTTTATGGAAATGCTGCTGTTTTGAACTGAAAATTTTCTTTTGGTGTGACTGCAAGATCTGGTGTATTTATTTCTCTATGGCTGTCATTATTCTGGTTTCATATGTCACTATTTGGATCTTACAAGACTCACATTAAAGAGGTGAGCTCCCGTGTAATATAGCATAGCAAATCTCAACACCTGCTCGCTTACATTAGAGAGAAACTTTCTGTGCTTTTAATCTAAAGAAACTATATTAATATTAAAAGGATATCCTGTTAAAGTTTCATGTTTATTAGAATCCAAGGCATTTTAAAATAGTGCATACAGTAATGTACTTTAAATCTAATTTATCACAGTCACTGAGCTTCCCATGGTGGGTGTGGTTTAGGGACTAGGTGGCATACTCATTAAGCTGTTTCGAATCTGCCTACATGAAAGTGTGCTGACCTGCTGCCCACTCCGTAATGCTCAGGTGCTCCTTCACATGCTAGTTATTTGGTGTAGGTTCAATTGTGTCAGTTAGTTGTTTTGATTTTCCCCAAAGGCCTTATTTCCCCCTTTCTGAGATGGCAGAAATACGAGATTTATTCTACCATTTGAGCACCGAGGAGAGAGGGGTTTCCTGGTCTCTGAATGGATGTCAGAGCAGCAAGGACATAGACACTTGTGCCTTCACAGCATGTGTTCCTGAAAAACTGAAGGCTCTGTCTGCATCTTCAGTAAAGCTGTCTGCAGCAATGTTTTAGGCAGAATAATAATGGTTGCCCTTGGCCAAGGGGGCAGAATAAGGCAATGAGCAAAACCAGTTTGTGCCTACTCAGCTTGGCTGGTGAGTTCTTTGAGAAGGGTATCCTTCTCATGACAAGAGGATGCATGTGAACCAAGACAAAGTTCACAGCTACTTGTTAGAAATGATGTTGGAAAGACTTTGTGTTTTTCTATGTTGTTTTAAAAGGTCTGATCACTCATACAATGAGAACTTGCTTTGCATTTTTGTTTGATGCCAATGCTGGGGCTTGAACTCAGGGTTGAAGTGCTGTCCTGAACTTTTTTGCTCACAGCTAGCACTCTACTCGTTGAGCTACAGCTCTACTTACAACGTCTTGGTGGTTCATTGGCAAGAAGAATCTTTCCTGCCTGGGCTGGCTTCAAACCATGATCCTTAGATTTCAGCCTCCTGAGTAGCTGGGATTACAGGCTCAAGCCATGGATACCAGACTTGAGAAATTGCTTTTTAAGGGCACTGAATTATAGATTTGCAAAGTATAAAGGCCCTTCTATGAGAGAGAGCATTTATATGTACTCTGAGATTTAGGATGATTTCACAATATTTTCTGAAAAATCTGTGGGGGTAAGATTTCTTACGGTTTTGAAATTGCTTTGGGGTCATGTTTCATAGTACACACACATAGGGACATATATAAACTGAGTTTTGGCTTCAAAACATCTACATTTTTTAAAGATAAAGAACTGTAGATTTCAAAACAGCAGCTTCAAAAAAACAGCAGCCGGGTGCTGGTGGCTCACGCCTGTAATCCTAGCTACTCAGGAGGCTGAGATCTGAGGATCCCGGTTCAAAGCCAGCCCAGGCCGGAGAGACTGTGAGACTCCTATCTCCAATAAAACCACCAGAAAACCAGAAGTGGCACTGTAGCTCAAGTGGTAGAGTGCTTGCCTTGAGCTGAAGAGCTGAGGGACAGCGCCCAAGCCCAGAGTTCAAGCCCCACGACCAACCAAAAAAAAAACAAACCAGCAGCTTCAAAACTTGATAATGTTAGGAATGTAGCATTCTTTCCTATAATGGGATATATCTCTGAACTACATGTGAGTAAGTTATACATGCTAATTGAACTAGAGCAACATTTATAGAATGTAAGATTATGTACTATTCTTTTTAACATGCTATATATTATATATTCTACTCCCTAAGATATCAATCAGTCATAGCATACTGAGAAATCCAAGAGAAAAGGGTTAGCTTGTCCATATATTTTTTGAGTCTCGTCTAGTTAAATGGAAAGAACCCACAATTAAGATACATATTGCCCCCAAAAGTGAACCAATTCAATACTCAGGATGCCTTTGCCCTAAAGTATGCTTTTATGTTCTTCAGTTACAAATTTTTAAATTGGTATCATTAAAAATGAATTCTTTATTTCTGATGAAATTTCAAATGGAATTCATTGAAATATATTGTCAACTTTTTTGGAAGCAAGGTATAGTTATCTTGAAAACAGACTTTTCTAATTAAGAAAATATAATAGTTATATTTGAATTTGAGTGTGTTTGGATTCTACCCTAACATAATCATTGATGGAAAAACAATAGTTAAGGTGGTATCACAGAAAATACAATATCATTTCAAATCTGGATCTCAGGGCTAGGATATAGTTCAGCGATAGAGTGTTTGCTTAGCATATACAAGTCACTAGATATGAACTCCAGGACCATAAAACAAACAATCTTATTTTATATGTGCAACTTCTGTGCTAAGTAATTCCATGAGTTGAGTTCTATTTGATAACTTAACTGGATTTGCTTTTTCAGCTGTATAGTTGAGAAGCTTGAACTGAATGGATTGTGAAGTTTCTTCTTACCTGAAGATTTTAGCCTTTATTTGAAAGCTTAAATGACTATGATGCTTACTGCATTATCAAGAGTCTCAAATAGAAGCAGTATACAACAAGGATATCAGGGGAAAGAATAAGGGCTAGTGTATCCAAGGTCAGTGCAGTATAAGGTTCTGAGAGCTCATGAAAGGCCTTCTAAGAAAGTTGTAAAGATGAGATAGTAAAAATAAGAAAATGAAGCCTGTTGTAGGTAAATATGTGTACAGCTAGACAGACAGATGGTATTAAAGGAACTGATACTGTCTGTTCAAGAGAAGTAGGTAAAATAACCTAAGAACAAGTCACAATTTTCTATTTATGCAACATTAATTATAGCCATTGGCCAGCCAGACAATTTTTTAATGAAAGACCTGAAAATGAGATAGATAAGTTGAGGTTGGATTAAGCTTAGCTAATACTTTCTATGAACATATATTAATCATACAGAAGGGTTTCATTGTGTTGTTTCCTTAAGTGTGCATAATGACCTTTGATCAAATTCACCTCCTCTACAAGACTGTTTGAATCCTTTCTATCCCCTTTTAAGCAATTTAATTATTTTCTTTTAACATGTTTAAAATACTTCAATCTATATTTTCTCTTTCATTCCTCCCTCTCCTTTTGCCCATTCCTTCCCCATAGGTTCCTGCTCCAAAACAGATCCCAATTTACACTCAGATCATTAGCTGGGAAAGTACTCTAGTGTGGGTCATTAATTGAATTAGTCAAGGTGTGCAGGAGAATTCCCTGTTCCTGAATACAATGATCCATTGCTTCCGACACTTCAGGAAAATTTTGCCTAATGGCCATGTTTCCTAAATATCCTTTGTCATTTCCTCCATAATTGAATCTGTAATTTCTTTCCCACTTTTACTGGCTTGTCACCCAAATGATGAGAATAAGACTTCCTTTTCTTCCTCCTTAAGTGCTAGAGTTTATGGTGATGTCTCAAGAGAGCACATGTCAAATTAAGTAAGATAGAACATGGTTTCAGCCTCCTCTGATGTATGCTTTATTGGTGTAGAATCATTGTTTTACAAAGACTCGAGTTTGTGAAACAAGTTTTTTCAAGAATAAGCACCCAAACAAGCTACAAAGCTACATGTTGTCTTGGATGTCTAAATGATGAATCAGTCTTCTGCTTTCTTTGGACTCTAATACTTCCAAAATGGGTTTGAAGATTGCATCTACCTTTCCTTTAATTCAGCACTGCAATGGATAGTGCTCTAGTGAGGTTCAAGGCACAGAAGTAATGTTGACAGAGTTCCCCTATGACCCAACAATCCCACTTCTGGGAATTTACCCACAACCAAGGCCAAACTAAAGCCACCAGCATGATGATGTTCAATACAGCACTATTTACCATAGCCAAGATGTGAAACCAACCCAAATTCCCCTCAGTAGATGAATGGATCAAGGAAATGTGGTATATATACACAGTGGAATTCTATGCTTCCATCAGAAAGAGTAGCATCATTCCATTCATAAGAAAATGGAAAGACTTGGAAAAAATTATAGTAAGTGAAGTAAGCCAGACCTAAAGAAAAGTAGGTCACATGATCTCCCTCATTTGTAAGAACTAGATTATGTATATGATATTCTTACCAGGGGTTTTCAAGAACCCAACTGCTTAGTGCATAGGACTATACATAATGAAGCATATCAATATGAATTCTAATTTATGGAAACAAGAAGTTCTTATTAGACCCTGTGTGTAGTTTGTTCCTTTTTCTCTATTGTTTTATTTTTTTCTTAGTTTATCTTAGGTTTTTGCACCTCACGTTTTGCACGTTAGATGATGCAATATGTGGAAAGGAAAGGAAATCACAGAAACAGCAGGACAATGGGTGAACTACAGCAATCTTGATACTCATTTGACACTATGTTGGATATGAACTGTACAACTTAAGGGGGGAATGGGGGGAATAGGGAGGCGTAAGTGAGGGACAATGAGAGATGGGATAACAATGATTAAAAACAAATGTACTTATTGCCTTACATATGTAACTGTAATCCCCCTCTTCATCACCTTCTCAATTAAAAAAAAGTGATGTTGAATCACCCATTGTTCTTAATTTTCTTTATCATGCCTTTGCATGAATTATCCTTGGTATCTGTGGGCTTTCTCCTACACATTTTCATGAAAATTGAAAAAGGAACCCAGAATGTTTCGATATTTTATGTTGTTGAATAATGTAAGTCAACCACTGGTTTTTAGACCTTATAGGACCAAGATCTCAAAATATGCTTATCTTACCTTTGAAACAATATATTTAACTTTAATAGGACAGCCATTTACCAGTTGATGCAGCTTTCTAAAGTAAGACCAGACAGCATATTGGCACACAGTTTTATGAATAAAAATCAATCTGAACCCTTCCTACATCAAGCGTAGTCCATGGGCCAGTGGCATATGCATCACCCAGGAGTGAGTTGGGAATGTAGATTCCTATCTCACAGCTGTACCCACTGCATCAGATCTGCCTTTTGAACAGAAACTGCAGCTTCCACATGTACACATGAGGTTTAGAGCTGGTAACAGAAAAGTTCACTTAAATTACATTTCCCTTTGATATGGAAAAAGATAAATCCATGCAAGGGTGGATGACCTGCAAAGACTGAAAATTATAAAGAGTGAAAATTACATGAGATCTACAGGAAATTATAAATGCTGGAAAGAAATAAGGCAAAACAGTAAAATAATGGGTAGTAGATGGTATTTAGAGAAGTTGAACATAGAAGGCATTGTGTAACAGGAGGTCGTGGACAGAGAGCTCGGAATTAATCAGTAATAAGTCATGGAGGTCAAGCCTCTGTGGACATTTGATTGGTTAGAGATTTCCATAAGAGTGGAGCATAGTTGAGGCTCATGTCCCTCATGCAGCTAGTGTGACATTATTTCCTAGAAAGATAAAGTTAAACTGGAGAGTGTTCAGAGATGGGATGGAAGATTGATTATGACACCAGTAGAACTGATTTATGGAAAGAGAGAAAAATAATTAAATGGACCGCACTATGCTATAAAAAGAGGTTATGGAGACATGGCTATTCATCTAATGTTTTCTTCAGTGCTGGTTCTGTAGTATCTCTATGAAAGAAGTACCACTGTAAGGAAGGAAGGTTGCTGAGAAATTGGTTAGAAAGCAAAGTAATACCAACTGGAATAACTTAATTAAGAGCTATAGTAAAGATTAAATGTCAGAAAATTTTACCTGGTGCTCAAGGCATGAGCTTGGGTAGGGTAAATGACTTTATCCCATTTCTGAAAGCTGTGTAGATAAAGAATGAACAATATATGAAGTTGTCCAGTTGGCTCCCTGGGGAAATAATTGAAATCATATTCCTTGAAACTTCTAAAATTAGGGTGAAGGAATAGGGTGACATATGTGGGGAGTTTCAACTTCTTACAGAGACAGAGTGATTGATAAGTAACATTTTTCTTTTGCAACATTCTTACTGGTGATGTTACCAAACAGATACAACTTGCCCCTCATCAAGTTGGCATCTTATGTAAATGAGAACGCTGTCTTCTATATAAACATCTAGAGGGCATCACCCATCTGCCTCCATGCTGTCTGCCTCATTGGTACCTGCTAGCATTACTTTTTCATGTCTCTTTATTTTGTAACTAAGAGAAACCTTTCACTACATAACAAAAGTGGGCTCTCTTCTCTCTTTCCCTTCAGTCAGAAGCTAAAGACAGCCCCAAAATGCACGTTGCCTTTTGGAGCCATTTGTTAAATGAATGCAGAAGCTCTGAAATATCCCACAAAGCTAGAGCTTAGTGATTGTGTGTGTGTGTGTGTGTGTGGGTGGGTGGGTGGGTGCGCGCGCGCGCGTGTGCTGATAGTGGAATTTAATCTAAGGGCCAGAGTGCTGTCCCTTGGCTATTTTTTTCTCCAGCCTGATGCTCTACCACTTGAACTATAGGCTCTACTTCCAGCTTTTTGCTGATTAACTGGAGATTTGTCTTAGAGACATTCCTAACCAGGCTGGCTCTAAACCATGATTCTCAAATCATAGCTCCTTACTAGCTAGGATTACAGGTGTGAGCCCTCAGTGCCCGGCTAGAAATCCCAGCTCATTTTGCTCAAGAGGAAGGGGCCAAGTACCACATTCCCTTCTGCTTGACTCAACAGATGAGCCCAGAAACCCAATTGCATGAATCAGAAAACTAGTAAACCACAATAAAAATCATTTAATATTCTAACTCATTATTTTTGCCTGCTAACTCCTTTCCAGTCCACCTTTGTCTTGTCTAGAAAATCTAGTTTAATGTAAGTACTTGTAAGAATAATTAGTACCAAAAATATTAACTGCAGATATTAGATGTACTGTTTTATGTTGGTATGTGGGAAGGTTTGTACAACTTAAACATTAAAGACTTTTAATTAAATTATTTTGGGTGTTTCAGAAATGAATCCATTTTTGTTTACTGTAATTTTTTAATTAATATTTGATTTGGTTATATATGGCTTTGTGTACTTGCTTTAGTTGTAAGAAATTTTCTTTGCCTTTAACTAAAAGTTCTTACCCTTTTCCTTTTTGAAAGAGACCTAAAAGGGGAAATTAAAAGGTTAGGATTATATTCTGTTATTGAGTCCATTATAGAGAGGTAAACTCCTCTCCATCCTGTTTGTGTAAGTGGCTCTAACAAATTACCAGGATTTTAACATGTGCAAATAGCAACCGTCCTTAAAATGAAAACTAATTGGGAAGAAAAAAATTAATAAGGTGATAAATTGCAACGTTACTTTCTCTTCTTTTGTTTCCTGTTACCCTTACCGAAGAGGAGGGCACGTGGTTCTCTTTTTTTTTTTCTTTCTAAATCATTCTACTAGTGTCATATTGATTTTCTCTCAAGTACGCCCCGTGGTCTCAGATGATCACATATTTTCTTATATTACTCATGTTGATACAGCACCTGGACTCATGGGTTGACATATATTACTTGAGCTGCAACAGCACAGCTCACCATTGATGTTTCCTGGTGACGGGGTGTACAAGACTCTTATCTATGAAACAGAAGGGACCAGGCTGTTTCAGAACAGCACTTTCATCCTTGAAAAGGCAGTTCATGTTGACCCTAATGACACCCAGAGCCCAGGACTGGTGCTTGATATTCTTCCTACAAGTAACCACAAGGTCAAGTTTTGTGTGTGTGTGTGTGTGTGTGTGTGTGTGCGCGCGCGCTTACACATAAACAAGCTCCTCATCTGGGTATCCAAGTACACTATTTGCAGGAAAACAGTTGCGTTCATAAGTGTTGGAAAGAAAGACTCCATGTCGTGTGCCCTTGAGACATGGCTGTTGCGTGCTGGCTCTCTGCTGTCAGGCCTTGAGAGTTTCCTCTCACGTCTCTGCTCTCTTGTTTCAGCTAGCCGTGAGGTGGTTGGAGCACAACTGCCATTACCAGCACATGGACGAGCTCCTGCAGTACATCCGCTTCGGCCTCATGGATGTGGACACCCTGCACACGGTCGCCCTCTCCCACCCCCTGGTCCAGGCCAGCGAGACAGCCACAGCCCTGGTGAACGAGGCCCTGGAGTACCACCAGAGCCTCTACGCGCAGCCCGTCTGGCAGACCCGCAGGACCAAGCCACGCTTCCAGTCGGACACCCTGTATATCATCGGGGGGAAGAAGCGGGAAGTCTGCAAAGTCAAGGAACTTCGGTACTTCAACCCGGTGGATCAGGAGAACGCGCTCATCGCCGCCATCGCCAACTGGAGCGAGCTGGCCCCCATGCCCGTGGGAAGGAGCCACCACTGCGTGGCGGTCATGGGGGACTTCCTCTTCGTGGCGGGAGGGGAGGTGGAGCATGCCAGCGGCCGGACGTGTGCGGTGAGGACTGCCTGTCGCTACGACCCTCGGAGCAATTCCTGGGCCGAGATCGCCCCCATGAAGAACTGCAGGGAGCATTTCGTGCTAGGCGCCATGGATGAGTACCTCTACGCAGTCGGGGGCAGAAATGAACTGCGCCAAGTCCTGCCCACCGTTGAGCGGTACTGCCCCAAGAAGAACAAATGGACTTTTGTGCAGTCCTTCGACCGGTCCCTTTCCTGTCACGCTGGCTATGTGGCTGATGGTCTTCTTTGGATATCAGGTAGAACATGCCTCCTCTATCGGATCTATTGGAAACCTTTTCGCTGTGGCACACATTTAAAATTCAAGTTTTGCTGTCAAGCGTGGCCGGGTGTAACTGAAGGCTAGAGTCAGGGGTGGCCTTCTAGCTAATTCATAGTCATGTATTGAGCTCCTGTTTTTTATGGAGAACACTGTGATCAAAGGTGGTTGATCTTGCTATGGCTTTCTGAGTGATTAGTGGTGTAAAAATTCAAGATGGAAGTGACACGGCCCATCACACCTGTTGTATTGCCCAGCTGGTGGTTTATCTAGATGCTCTTCCATTTTGCCAGGTGTAGCCATGATATACACATATACATACAGGTATTCATTGTTCTGGGAATTGGAGAAAAGGATTTGAGTTACTGAAACAAATTTTTGTATAATCTGTGAATCACAGTTACTCGTGCTATCCTAATGCTTTTCATACCTGCTTATTCCCCAGTTTTACTGATCACTTGGAGCTCTGGCTCAATGTCTATTATAGTTTATGTTTTTGACTTCTGATCTTTTAGATTTTGCTTATATAAAAAGTAGAGAGAGTGGTATAGTGAACTCCGTGCACCTTAATTCAGCTGCAACAATTGCTCATTTCATTGCTAATCTTGCTTCATCCAGTCATACATTACCTTCAAATCCCTTTCAGTTGTCTTTTTGCTCATGCAGATGGAGTATGGGAGACATCTGTTATCAATATCACAACATCAACTGGTGTTTTCAATCTTGTTAAAGAGGAAGACATGAAGTGTCCTATGAAAGTCGCCTCTCAGTGAAGGAATTTACATCTTATCTCAGTTAGAGGACGCCCCCTTTGGTAGACAAAAATGGAACTTGGATTTTTGTGTCAACAGAGAGCCAGAGAAACAGAAAGATCAATAACATATAAATAAAAGGGTAACTTTGATGTTTCTACTTGAAAGAATCACTTGTAGTAAACAAAGGCTTTTTGGCTTTTCCCTGTAATCATCTTCAGATTTTTTTAAGCATCTATTTTGACAAAATTCTCCTGTGTACTAAATTAAGTTTGCTTGGACCCTGCTCATTTTTCCTGCTGCTGATCCAGGGAGACAATCAGAACCACGGCTTTTGTGGATGATGCCTTAGTGATTGGCAGTTCACTCATGTTCATTGATGAAGCCTCACTTACATCAGGGTTTAAATACTCAATACATTAATGAATGAAATAAGTCTAGGAGAAAGGAAAAGGATAAATAAGAAGCCCACAATTACTGCTCCTGTATACCTAACAAACATTTTTAAAATGAGTGTGCATGCATTAAAGTATATTTAAATAAAACCCTTAATTGCCTTTTTTCTTTAAATATGTATTTTAATGATTTTAGAAAATAACCACCAGTACTATATCCTGTTGATTTTGCTGAAGAAACTTCAAACTGGCTGAAGCTAAGTATTTGCTGATAGAAAGGGCCAATTTATAATTTTTTGGTGGGGGGGGCAACAAAACTGATGGGTTTATGAAATCAATGCAATTTATGTTTTCTTCCAATTTACACTTCTTCAATTGACTCGTTTGGTTTCATATATTGTTAATATACTGTATTCCTAAATTTTACATTGCGCTTTCTAAATTTTGTATGAATTTCTCATAAATATTTTAATAAGTATTCCTTGTTTTGAGCTGTAAAACAAGCTTTTTGAAAAATGCTGTAGTTTCCCTTACATAGTCTTAAAGATATGACTACTTAATACCCTTTCCAAGGCAGCTTAAAACAGCACAGAGGCTCATTTTAGAATGGCTCTATCAGTCATTCTGATATCAAGTTAACTTCTCTTCCAATATGGGACCTAAATTTTCCTTTCCCATTTTATTAAATCTATCAACATATTATATATCTTATTGCCATCTCTGTTTTTTTTCCTACTGTGATAGGAAATGCATTTTCTTTGTTCTTTTGCACTAATGTATGCTGCCTGTGTTAACTATACTTAATGAAAACAATCACAATTTTCTCAGGTTTGTTTCTCCCTACTGTGTACTTGAGATGAGAAACTCACTTTCCTGTGTATAGTACAATACCTTTAATTGGAAAGAAGAGGAAATCACCAGTGATATTTCTAATTCCTTCAGTCACCTGCCTCTTTCCTGAGGCCCAGATTATAATAAATCAATTGTGAATCTAACCATGAATGGGAGGGATAGCAAGACTGGCTAATGGGCCCTTCCAAAAACAAACAAACAAACAAACAAACAGGTATAAGATATATTCCACCCTTCCTATCACTGATTTAGAAATCTTAAGCTGATTTATTGGAAGAGATGAAAATGTTTGAGGCTATTTTTTTTATCTTTGACCAAATAATCAAGTATTTCCAATTTAATTGGTAGGAGACTGAATCAGTGGCATCCTCCTGGTATTTTTCAAGCTTTGCCTGAGGTTGAGGTAGTATGGATTATAGAATGTGGATTTGAGAGGCTTAGTTCTGTTCCGTAGAACACAAAATGAATGTTTCTTTAGAGATTCAGTACTGGCAGCATGCTCACACCATCCTTGTGCCCCTCCTGTATGCCTGTCTGTTTGGAGGTCAAGGCATCTTGAAAATGGCCCATAGTTTGTAAAAATGTGACAAGCAGAGAGGAATTCAGAAAATCAGGCTGTATGGATTTACCCATTAGCATTTAATTTAAGATGTTAGAAGCAGTCAGATTTTACAGCCTCCTGTAGCATTTGACATTGTGACCCAATTCACAAATGCTCCATGCCATTTCCATTTGAAATTCACAGTACTGAAGTAAAATAAGCATTAAATATCCAGCAGTTGTGCTTTCAAGTACATACTGTCTGATGTAGAGGATAGCTCTTGAGCCACAAAAAACATTTTCTATATATGTGTATGGAGGAAATTAATACTGAACTTATCTTTAAGAATGAACATTATTTACTTAATTATTCATTCATTTATTTTCTGTTGCTTGGTTTATTTAACTGATACCAAGATTTAAACTAAGCCTGTGCTCTCTAAGTTTTCTGGTTCGTGATGAGGCCACTACCACTTGAGCTACACCTCCAGCCCAATATTTTGCTGGCTAATTGGAGAGTTTCTTGTATTTCTATACCCTTGCTGTTCAAAGTCCAGTCTGAGCTCAGTCTCCTGGGTAGGTAGGATTACAACTGTGTGCTATGGGAGCCCAGATTATCTTTGTATTTTGATCAGATGATAGCAAGATAATAAAACCCTAACCACAGAATTAGTAAAAAAAAATTAAGGCGAATGTTTATTTGCAATATTTAATGCTGCTGTGATTCAATGAATGCATCTTTATAACAGTAGTTCAGTATTGTAGATAAATTAGTTAAATTCAGATAACACCGTTCCTGACCTCTAGAATCTGACAATGCATTTTGATTTTGTGGTAGTAGTTGCAGTTTTAGAAATTTCATTTATGAAAGAAGATATGTTAAAGTTTGTTTCTTTAGTTCCCTAGAAGCTATAGTTATTTTCATCTTCATTGAATTTATATGAAATTTACATTGCCTAAAGTAAAATAACTTTAACTTATTCAAGCCTGATAAAGACACCAGCTTTTCTACTGTCTGTTAAAATTACTACAATATAAAGTTTCATTAACATTAAAAAATCATAGCTTTTCTTTTTCCCTATCTTTGCAGATATTATCTTTACTTTATCTCATTTTTGTTGGTCGTGGTCCTTAACTAAAGGTGTAGATTCTGTCCCTGAACTTTTGTGTTCAAGGATAGTGCTTTGCCACTTGAGCCATAACTCCACTTCCAGTTTGGGGATGGTGAGTTGGAGATAAGAATCCTATGGACTTTCCTGCCTGAGCAGGAACCATGATCTTCAGACCTCAGTCCTGGGTAGCTAATATTACAAGCATAAGCCACAAGTACCTGCTTTGTGCAGACATTTTGATTGCATCTAAAATATTATATAAAAGTAGTGTGAATTAATTGAAGATTTGGTGGTGTTTGTGGTTCAATACAGATGTGATACTTCCTTCACTTCTAGGAATCATGATGAGAACCCAAGTTCCTAACCCCTCCAACTGCTGTCCAGGAAGTGCAGTAGTAACAAAGCATGATCTAGCATACGATGGTATGATGGTAGATGTCTTTCCAAGGTATAGAAGTAGTGTAAAACAGGGAATAATCATTGGATGGGATATGAAATGTAGTATCTCTGGCCTAATTTGGCCCAAACTCCACTGGTCACTTTCTATGCATCCATTAACCCCTTTCTGTCCTTTCACTTGAACATTATTATCTGATCACTTAAATAATTTTCTTGCCCTCTAAGAAACAGTGGACACCCCTAATGACCTATTCTGCACCTGTATAATTTGCCATTAGTATGCATAAGGTATTGGTTCCAGAACACCCACACACACACAGACACACACACACACATGCACACACAGACACATACTGAAGATAAGAAAATCCATAGATATTCAAGTCATAGTATTTGCATAGAACCTTTGTATATGCTCCATGTGTATCCATTTAAATGCAGTGTGAATAGTTGATATATTCTTGTTGTTTATGAAATAATGACAAGAGAAAGGTCTGTACATGTTCAGTACCAGTGTAATTTTTTTCTTACATGTTTTGGATGTGTGTTGAATCTAAAAGTGAGGAACCCATAGACTATACCCAGCCAGTTGGGTCTGTAGAACAGTTAATAGGAGAGCTTGATGCAGAGCATCTGCTCAGCTCACCAACCACATAACACTTAATCTGCTCTGCTTCCCCCCCCCGTCTCTCTGTCTCTGTCTGTCTCTGTCTCTCTGTCTCTGTCTCTCTCTCTCTCATACACACACAATTACTTCACTGGCTTTAACTTGTTCACACACACACTTAACTTTACTGGCTGTAACTTGTTCACTTTGCTTAAGATCCCTCTTCCAGACTTGGACAGAAGATCTTGCCTTTGCTTCTCAGGTCAAATGTGACAGAGCCAATAGGAGGTAATGAAGATTATGAGGCGAAGGATGGGCAAGGGATGGTTTGAAAAATGTCCGTGGGAAGATGGCTAAGAAACTCTAGCTAGGAGAGTGCTAGGTGGGAGTTCTCAGATCAGAAGAGGAGGAGTTCGTTTTTCAAGAACAAAAACCAAAATGGTGCAGTGGGTGAGAGCAGTCCCGTATCAGAGGAGCCTCGAGGATTAAAATATTTTCCCTGGTTTTCTACCAGGAAAATTTCACTGAAAGCCATTCGAAGGTAGTGGAAGGTGGTAGAACCTGGAGCATAATAGTTCAACATGTGACTGGAAAATAAGCATGTAGAAACCTACAGGTATTAGCTGCATTGGCAAAGTCAGGGTAATTGAGGACGTTTTTGTTTATTGCTTTTTGTTTCAATAGTGAAAGTGCTTCAGCAGGTTTATAGCTGAGGAAAGAAGAGTGAATGGGGATAAATGGGGTGGTGCAATATGGGCAATATAGAGTCCAGAAGGCAGGATCGAATGGGTAGGGTTGGGTCTAATAAAGAAAAAGAAAGAGGCTCATCCAACTCTAAGCCTGGAAGGAAGGAGATAGTGATGAATGTGGACTTGGGTATGATCTTGGGTTGTTTTGTTTGTTTTGGTGCCAGTACTGAGGCTTGATCTCAGGGCCTTAGGCTCTTAGCCTCCCAAGTAGCTAGGAGTAGAGGAATGATTCACCTAGTTCTGGGTGTGCCCTTTGCCTGGGGTATGTCCTGTCTCTTAAGACAAGAACCTGAGAAAATTCCTGAGTGACAGAGTTCAGTGTTGAAGTTGTGTCCTGTCAGGATTAGGTAGAGGGCTTGAGCAGACTGACCTTGGAGAGAAATCCAAGAGGGAACTGACATGACAAGACCTTAAAAAATGAAGGTTTGGAGTCCCTACTGACTGGAAGGCACAAAATTGTAATGACCCATTTGTAAATTTTTGCTTTATGTTTTAGTAGTGCTCTGCAGAGAACTGAAATAGGCAGATCATTGGATTCATTCACAAAGAAAGGTTTTTGTGCTAGGAATGACCCAGAGCAATCCACCAGAAATTTAGCAGGATAGCTTACCAGTTATGTGAGACTCATGGGCTGTTTGACTGAGAGAGAATAATTCATACTGTGAATTCTGTGTGCTCTAGGAGGTAGACATACAGAGGACGCCACCTACCTATGAGATGTTCAGAGCCTTCTAACTTGACATGTCTTACCTAAAAGATCCTACTGAAGTCAGATGTCAGTGGTTCGTATTTGGAGGCAGGATTTTTGACTTCGGATAAAATGGGGAATAGTGGTTAAGAGTGAATTGTACTGAGATTTCAAAAATCAAGTCCTTTTAAAACAGTAGATGTTGTTATTTCATTTATTTGAAACAATTGTGGTAAATACCTGTTTCTGGGTTATAAATGTGTACTTGTTTAGAGGACATAAATATAATTTACATTTTCAAGTGCAGCAATCATTTATAGGTTTTGAGGATATTAATTACCTATCCATTTGTGTGAGTTCCTCAAGTATGACAGAAATAATAAGGATACTATTTTAATTTAATGCATGGGTTAAGTATGCTTCTACTCAAGATGCTAATTTAGTATGAAGATTTTTGGCCTTAATTTTTATAGCATTATAAACATGGTGGAAATATGGACAGTTTGAAATGTTTTTGTTAAAATAGATGGCAAAGTTTATGTTTTACAATTATTGTGAATATCCTTACATTTCCCCTTTTCTCAAGAGCTAATAGTTTATCTCCATAAAAATGACTAATATGAATTTTACACAGTCAGGTAATTCTTTGCATAAGTAAAGTGTAAGTATGAGATTTTAGTCTTTTGAGAATTGAAGCAAGTTTGTTTAGAGGAAGCTTAAACTCTTTTTTTTTCTTTTTTGTCGGTTGTAGGGCTTGAACTCTAGGCTTGGGTGCTGTCCCTCGGCTCTTCAGCTCAAGCTGAGTGCTGTACCACTTGAGCCACAGCACCACCTCCAGTTTTCTAGTGGTTTATTGGAGATAAGAGTCCTGCCAGGGCTGGCTTTAAACTGTGATCCTCAGATCTCAGCCTCCTGAGTAGCTAAGATTACAGGTATGAGCCACCAGTGCCCGGCGTGCTTAAACTCTTAAAGAAGGAAAACCAAAACTCTGGTCAGTGATTCTGGATATTAAGGAGGGGAAAGCTAAATTGTAAAGTAGTCATTGGGAGGGTAACAGTGCAGGACACAGACTTCCCCCACTCCCCCCAAAAATCACAACAAACAAGCTGGACAAGGTGGTGTCTGCCTCTGTTCTCAGCTATGGGAAAGGTGTAAGTAGGAGGACTTAAGTCTGAGACTGGCCCAGATAAAAAATATGCAAACCTATCTAAGATATAACTGAAGCCAACAAAGGGCTGGAGGGTGTGGCTCAAGTGGTAGACCACCTATTTAACAGATGCAAAGCCCCAACTATCAATCCCAGTCCTGCCACCAAAAGAAAAAGGAAGAGAAAAGGGTTACAAGAAATGTATTTCAGCCATGCATTGGTACCTTCTATGGAAATGGCATGAAATTTCAACCAAATGGCTCTAGTATTGGGGTAGACTTTCCTGGATTCGACTTCATCCAGGCCTCAGTGGGCGTGACAGACATCACTTTTCATGTGAAGAACCTGACTATGGTGAACATGTTCCCTCCAAGGAGACAATCAGAAGTGTCATTCCCACCAAACAACCTAAAGCCCTAGATTTTGGTGATGCTGAGCTGAGCACTACATGCCTCTGAGAGAGCCTGAGATGCCTAAATTGGCCAATGGATTTCCAACCTAGTGTGTTCTCCAACCTAATAGCAAAAGCAGATAACCACTGCTTTGCATTCTAGGCCTTACTTGTGCACATGCCCTATATAAGCACCTCTGTCTTCTGCTCTTAGAGTGCACCTTAGGCATTGCACTCCCAGGTAGAGTTATTTTCTGTCTTCAGGAAAACTAGCAGCATAGTCAGACTTGATACACTTCATCCAAAGTACGATGAGAGAAGTTTTTCCAAATCTCTTTGGTAGACACTGACAGCACTGACCTGTTAGTTGTTGCTTTCAAATATGGTGTTCAGTTCAAAAGTTGGTGATTTGGGTAGCAGAGACGATGTGGTTTGTTTGGCAATCACTCATCATCCACTCTCAGGTAGGCATTCATCCATTTGTCAACTTTTCATGGAGAGTTGTACAGGGAAGCGTAAGAAAAATGCTTTCCCCTTGTCTTGATGATAGAAAGCATTTCTCACTACTGGAAGCGTGGTAGTAACTTTTCATTCCTTTTGGCAGTTTTTAAAGACTTATTTGACTTTGAAGGAACCTGCAGTCTATCTTTAAGTCGCAGTTCACAAAGTAGAAGACAAGGTTGCTCATTTTCAATTTTGGCTGAAAGTCTTAACTTGGACTGTGGCACTTCAAAGTTAGAGAAAACTTGGTTTTAAAAATGGATGCTGATATGAGATGGCATATTCAATGACAGATGTATCTATAGAAAGCTGTTAAGATGCAGATTATACCCCCTGGGGTGGGGGAGGGAGATCAAAACTGCCAATCTATAAAATATACTCGATAGAAGAAGGCATGGAATCTATCTTTGCAAAGGGCTTTGATTGCAGGGGACAGTATAGCAGCATGTGGCATCATAACCCAGAGCAGACAAATCAGCTTGATGACTTTCAAAGCCAGGAATACGGCTGCAGGCAAGGGTACTCCAGTCTAGGAGAAATTAAAACATATAGAGACTGTTATTAATTCCATATCTATTTTTGTATAGTCAAATCTGTATGCAAATCCTTAGCATCTCATTTCAGCAGATTAATCTAAAAGTGAAGAGTGGTATGTGAAGGGAATGTAATGATAAAGCTTTGCAAATGAGTAATGCTCCTGTAGGAATCTGGGCTGAAAACTTGCATGCTTTTTCTAAAATTTACCTTTTTGTTCTGTATTGAGAAGAAATGGTTTCTATTTGTACGTTCATTTGTAAATCATTTCAAAGGGAAAAGAAATAGAACCAGTTTCCAAGGTTTTCCCTTGCAGTCCTGACTTGGGGAAAGTTACAGCACTAGATTTGCGAGGCACCTCCTGTGGTTTCATATTCTAGAGGTAATCAACCAAATAACTAACTGGGACTTTTATTTTTACTCCCAACTAGTAATCCAATATCTCATTTCTAAGCATTGTCATAAGAGTGGAAATTTGTATGTAAGGGTAAGGAATCTAATTATCGAGTGCAGATTAACCCAAAAAATTGTATTATAGGTGCATCTGTAGGAGCTAGTAAATAATAATTCTGAATAATAATGATTCTGAAGAGCATGGAGATAAATGTGTGCGCTGTTTGGGAGAGGGGATGTAATAGCTTCATTCTAACCTACTGGTTGTACATTTCATCTAGAATAGGCAGAATCTGATACATACAGTGGTATAAATATTTTCAAATAGTGTCGTAATGTGGGTAGTTCACTGCAGTAGATATTAATTCAGCCCCATTATTCTAAAACAAGTAGTTTTAAGGTAATGGGTGAGAGCTTTGCCTTCTGCTTCTTCTCAATTGAAGAAATGATTATAGGGCATTAATCTGGTGGTTATGGCCCAGATCAAAACCCTTGGCAGTCATTTTAACCTTGAACACTTGTATGGTCTCACCAGGCTTGATTGTTTTTCTGCAATTATGTTGAGAAAGAATGATTGAATATTCCATTTTTAATCAGGTAGATAAAGGTAGGGAGCAAAAAAGAATATAACTCTATATTTATTTTGACACGCATCTTGACTATGTAGGCCATTCAGCCTTGGGCTTTCTTAAATATGTTTCCTTTAAAATGTTCATTTTAAAATGAACATTCAGTGTATTTTTTTGTTGGTCAGCCATAGGGCTTGAGCACTCTGAGCCTGGGCACTGTCCCTCAGCTCTTCAGCTCAAGGCTAGCAGTCTACCACTTAAGCCACAGTGCCACTTCCTGAAATATCTTAACAAGAACTTTGAGAGCAGGAATCTCATTGCTATCTATTCCTTGCAGAATTCCTCTACAAAGATTTTGTCGATCTTAAAAGCTCTGTATTATATCAGGTAACATATTCAATAAAAAGGGAATGAAAGCTTTGCAATAAAGAGAAAAAAAACAATATGTTCTGTAATAGCCCTGGTCAATTACATGAAACACACTATCTCCTTGCTAGGGCTGAGTGAGAGGAAGAAATAGTTTGGACAGGTGCCCTCCTCGTTGTGTACCCATTAGCATTAATTGATTATTTCAATTTGGCAGAGAATTAGAAACTAATCCTCTAGATTCTGGTTGACTTGACTCTTGGCCACAGAGTGGATGGTGGAGATCTATTCAAAGCATTTGAAACTGTCAAAGCAAAAATTGCACAGGATAAAGTTAAACTGTGACAGGAAGACTTTATTTAAGATTATTTCTACAAGGGACAGATGAGAACGGAGTTTGGAATTAGCTCCATGGAAATGAGCTTTTTAAAGGGAAGGACTTTGAGGGAAGTTTGATCGATAGATGTGCAGCACACATTTAGTTATTTGTCAGTTTGCAGCTTTTATTTTCGGTGATTAGACCATTAGCGTTTGTTAATTGGTATCTCTCACAGTTAGATGCCTGTTCTGCAGTAGAAACTGAGAGATTGGGCACTATCTTCCTGGATGAATACATAAGAAGATGAGTTATGGAAGTGGCGCTGTGGCTCAAGCGGTAGAGCACTCGCCTTGAGCTGAAGAGTGCAGGGACAGCGCCCAGGCCCAGAGTTCAAGCCCCATAACCAACAAAAAAAAAAAGAAGAAGAAGAAGAAGATGAGTTGTGAAAGTATATTTTTTTAAAAATTATTTACAACTCAAAGAGGGAAGAGAACACTTAAAGTTATAACTTACTATAGTAAATTTCAGTGTGGCTCAAGTGGTAGAGCTCTTGCCTTGAGCTGAAGAGCTCAGAGACAGCGTCCAAGCCCAGAGTTCAAGCCCCACAACCAACCGACAAAAAAAAAAAAAAAGAAAGAAAAGAAAAAAGGAAATACAGCAAATTTCTCGGAGAAAAGAGAGGCCTGGCAAAGTTCATGCCTGTAATCCTAGCTATTCTGGAGATTGAAACCTGAAGGGTCGTGGTTTGCTGCTAGTGCAGGCAGGAAAATCCAGAAGATTCTATCTCCAAAATAACATGAAAAGGGACTCCTCTTTGGGGGCTTTTTCTGAATGGAAAGTTGCTACTTTCCCTTTCTCTGCTTTCCTTTCATTTTCAAATAAACTTACTTTGTTTAGGAAAAACAAAAATGCCAGGCTTGAGATATGGCTTTAGCAGTAGAATGCAAGCAAAGCTGACAAGCCTGAAGCCCCAGGACCCACAAGAAGAGAAATGAAATCATGTGGGGAGGCCCAGGATTCAGAGAGAGGAAGCAGCTTAAAGCTAAGGGAGGGTTAAGTGGAAGTTAAGATCTTCTTGTTCAGTAGAGCTGCGGCTCAAGTGGTAAAGCACTAACGTTGAGAAAGCAAGTTCAGGCCCGGAGTTCAAACTCTAGAACTGGCAGAAAAAAAAGACAAATTCCAATATGAACAGGTTTTAGTCAATTTTAGATATTTACTGCAACATTAGTTCTTTGGGATAATTATTAAAATAAAAATGATGTTCGTTTTACACTAGTGTCTGGAACTATATCTGAGGCAATATTTGTAAAGTTTTTTTAATCTCCATATTACTGTCATTACCAAAAAAATTCTCACTGCACCAATGTCAGTGTCTCACTATAATCCTAGCTATTCAGGAGTATGAGATTGAAGGTCATTATTTAAAGCCACCTAGAGCAGGAAAGTCTATTGAGACTCTTATCTCCAGTTAACCACCACAAAAGCTAGGAGTAGAGCTGTAGCTCAGGTGGTAGAATGCTAGCTTTGAGCAAAATGCTCAGGGACAGGACCCAGTCCCCCTGAGATCAAGCCCCAAGACCGGCATGATTTTTCCCCACTGTGTTGTTTTATGACTTATACTTTAGAGTTTTCCCATATGATAGTAGAATAACATGTCTGGGTTTTACAGGGCTCACTGTCCACAAGCATGAAAAAGAATGATTGGCTTTATCCATCTAAAATTCTTGGGACCATAGTGTTTGGATGTGGAGTTTATCTGGAATTTGAAATATTTGCATCTATATCATGAGACCTCCTGGAGATGAGAACCATGTGTAAACACAAAATTAATTTGTGTTTTGTATATACTCTTTGCATATAGCCTGAAGGCAATTTTATGCAGGTTTGTTTTTAATGTGCCTGTGCTTTGACTGCCATCCATCACTCCCGGTCACGTGTGAGACTTTCCAGTGTGGCATCATGCCAGAGCTCAGAAAGCTTCAAAATTTGCAGCTCTTTGGGTTTTAGATTCTGGATTCAGGATATTCAACCATAGCATATAAGGGGAACAAAACCAGAGTTGAAAGTGTGCTTACTTCTGTGGCTTTTAAGTACGCAGGCAGTCTCAAATTTCTTGAATCGAATTATTTTTCCAGGTTGTTGTTTGTTTAAGTTGATTATAACCATTGTGTTCGAGGATACTAGATTTGTGCTGTCCAGTTTTCTAGCCATTAACTAGTCTTAGTCTTATAGAATACTTGAAATGTGGCTAATTGCTGCTGCTTCAAATATACCCTGGATTTTGAAGATTCCGAATGAAAAAAATAACCACAACTTAAAAAAATCTCAAGATTTTTTTCTTGTCAGTTGTGGGGCTTGAACTCAGGGCCTGGGCACTGTCCCTGAGCCTCCCAGTGCTCACTCTACCACTTGATCCATGGCACCACTTCCAGTGTTTGAATGGTTAATTGGAGACAAGAATCTCTCTCACCAGGACTTTCTGACTGGGCTGGCTTCAAATTCTGATCCTCACATCTCGGCCTCCTGAGTAGCTAGGATTGCAGGCATGAGCCACCGGTACTAGCTTAAGATTTTTTTGTATTAATTTTATATTGAAAATATTTCAGTTAATATAGTATTTAATTGGAACATATTATTTGATTTATTATATTATTAATTTCAAATGATTAAAATGTTTTACTATATTAAGGTAAGTCAGATTTAGTATTAATTTTCATTTTGGTATTTCTTTTCAACTTTTTTATGTGGCTACCGGAAAATTTGTAGTTGCATATGTGATTCTGGTTACATTCCACATGAGCCATTGCTGGCCTACAACCCTCTTGATAAATAATGCCTGTTGCTAGGTATTTCTTCCAGAGAAATAGCAAGATACCATTGTGCTACTGTACAGAGGTTAGAGCTTTAAAATTGCCAATTTAGCTAAGGACAAGAATTTTCCATCTAACTCTGTTCCCATCGTAAATTACATCATGCTTAGATCTATGTGTGCTACATTCACCTCTATATTTGCCCCCCCACTCAAGCCCTGCAGAACAGCTTGCTAGAATTGCAGGCAATCCTTACTACCATCGGCATGTTGTTGCTTGATAACAACTGGATTGCTTCTGAAATGTGTCTTAAAAGCTTCTTAATTACGTCATGGGCTCATCATGAGAATCTATAAACAGATTCTTAGCAGTAGCTAATCTCCTTTTAATTGTATCCCATTCTTATTTTGAAATATCCTGTTTTCTTATTCATGAAAAATTCTAACACATGTTCCTCCATTACAGGTGGAGTAACTAACACAGCGCAATACCAGAACAGACTGATGGTATATGAACCTAACCAGGTAAGAATCATATATAAAAAGCTTATTGCCGTAATTAAAATGAATGTGTGTGTGTGTGTGTGTGTGTGTGTGTGCACGTGCGCTAGTTCTGGGGCTTGATACTGGGGCTTCGATACTGTCCTTCAGCTTTTTTGCTCAAGGCTAGTACTACTTGACCCACAGCTCCACTTGTTTGATATTTTTTTTTGGGGGGGTAGTTAATTGGAGATAAGAGCTTCATGGACTTTTCCTGTCCTGATTGGTTTTGAATCAAGATCCTCAGCTCTCAGCCTATTGAGTAGCTAGGATTATAGGCATGATATCCAACTTAAGATGAAATTTTAAAGGTCTTGATAAGAAGCTGGATGTGGTGGCCCAGGCTTGTTACCCTAGTTTCTCAAGAGGCAAAGACTGGGTGTACAGCAGTTATAAGCCCCAGGCAAAAAGTTAGGAAGACCTATTTCAACTAACAAGCCACAGCTAGTAGCACATTTCAGTGGTCCCAGTAATGTGAGTGGTATGCATAGCACAACTATGGCTTGGAATGTGAAACAACGGGTTGACTTTCTGTCTGTATCATGATTGACCACCAAAGGTACACCCAGAGAATCTTGTGTATCTTTCCATTTTGACAATTACTTGATTCTGCATTCAATGAGGACAGCTCTCTCTCTCTCTGTCTCTCCCCTCCCCCCCTTACAAGTCTGTATCCTGATGTCCTGAGAGGCTGTAGACTGTGAACAGGTTAGTGGTCTCAAGGGAGATCACTAATTGCAGTTGCTTGAGCATGGTGCACACATGGTTAAAGAGGAAGAAAGTGTTAACATTGCTTAAATGAGTTCTGGTCCATGTTTGTACACACATGCTCTTTTTAAAAATTCTGCTGGCATATTGTTTACGGTGGGTACTGGCAAACATCACATCTGCTTGCATCTTGCTCAGAATCTCAATAACTCTATCATTCAGCCCTGGTGCTTATTTCTCTTCTAGGCCTTTGTGGAGAGTCGATAATGCCTGCCATCTGCCACAGAGCACATCGCTACCTGCCAACAGGCAGGCTGGGGTGACCTCTGCCTCCCCACCACTGATTAGTATTCACACGCTAGCTTATTAGGAATGACCCCGCCAGGCCTCTTCGTTTCTTTGCCTTTGCAGTGGTTGGCGGCTCACCTGGCAGGCACTGCAGTGAAGGAAGCTGAAGATATAATCAGGGGATGTAGGCAGGCTTTGCAAACCAGATGGCATCTCCAGTCCTGTGGCAGGGGACTGACTGCTAATGCAAACATTGATTCCTAATACCATAATGGGTTGTCTCAAGAAAGCACCCAAGAAAAGCATCATTAGAATTTTTTTTAAAGAAATCACTCAAGTGTAATGCATTAGAGATTTTTCTTAGCAAAATATCTTAAAGAAAGGCCGGTTGTATTGAGGAAGATATTTGAGTGAACGGAGATTCTTACTAAATGCTTAAACAGATAGAAGATAATTCAAGCCTGTCAAACGGTACAAACTTCTTTCTCTGGAGTGGATCTTTGAAAGAGAAGATAGAAATGAGCTAGAATATGTGCCTATATTGCATATATGCCTAGAATGTATATGCCTAGAATATATATGCCAATGTTTGTACAAACTCATAGTTGTATTCAAAACATCATATGATTTTTCTGGTCCAAATCCAAATTTTTCTTGGCAGAAAGGAAACAAGGGTTCTTCTTGTATGTTTAGTATTTATAAAGAAAGAAAAAAAAGGCTTATTTACCTGCCTAATATTTGGTTTACTTATTTGATATTTATTTTGCAGTTTATGGTTAGTCAAAATTTTGAACTAATTTTTACTCATGTACGTGTGTGTGTATGTGTGTGTGTGTACCTGCCAATCCTGGGGCTTGAACTCAGGGCCTGGTGACCATCAGCTTGTCTCTCTCTCTTTTTTCTGAGAATTTTTTTTTGGGGGGAAGGGGGTCTGGTCCTGGGCCTGAACTCTGGGCCTGGGTGCTGTCCCTCAGCTCTTCAGCTCAAGGCTAGCGCTCTACCACTTGAGCCACAGCACCACTTCCGGCTTTTTTTTTTTTTCTGCTTATGTGGTGCTGAGGAATCAAACCCAGGACCTCATGCATGCAAGGCAAGCGCTCTACCACTGAGCCAGCTTCCCAGCCCTGAGAATTGTTTTTATTCTTAACTTTTGGTAGTTATACAGGGGAGGTGCTATTTAACAAAGCAGTACATGAAAACAGTGCATCTTGATCTGTGCCACCCCCTTCAACCTCAGCCTCCTTTGATTCACTCCTTCCCTTCCATTTCTCAATGCTGCGGTATGTGCAATGAATTATCGACTGCATTCGTCCTCTCCCCCCCCCCCCCACGCTCTTCATTGTCTACTCTTTTCCCCTTAATTGCAAGTACCCATTTTTGGTGCTCATTTTGTTGAGCTTTGATTTAGTATTTCTTTAAAAATATACTATTTAAGATCTCCATAGTGTTTATTATGATTTATTTAATTCATTTGGAACTGCTTGCATATTCCTGATATTGCTTTTGAGCTTTTTAGGTCAAGACTACCACTCTAGCACTTGAGCCACAGCTCTACTTCCAGCTTTTTTAGTAGTTAACTGGAGATTAGAGTCTCCTAGACTTTTCTGCTTGGGCTGTGGCCTTCAATGTGATCCTCAGATTTCAGCTTCCCAAGTAGCTAAAATGACAGGCATGAGTCACTGGCACATGGCTACAGTTTATATTTTAAATTAGGAGCCTTATTTTCAGAGGGACTGAACATACCTTTCTTCTTCTGAAGAGTAACCTGTAACTGGATATTGAAGATTTCCTGGTTCCCTAAAGTTCTCATGCAAAACTTGACCTTTTACCAATATTAGCAAACATGTTCCTAAAATAACTTTTCCCAGTCTTGTAAGAGGTATAACTGGATACATGTTAAAGTAAGTTGATACAAAGGAAATATGAGAGGATATTAAATTAAAAATCATAGCTGTTGGGAAAGAAAGCAAAGGTACTTTCAACTTAGGTTGTCAAGACACATTGAATATCCAATGATTGTTTTCTTTTTTTTTTTTTAAATGGGAGCACGTATTGGACATATATTACATGCAGCATTTTTTAAATGTTTAAGTTGCATTAGCTCATTTCATCTTCACAATACCATGTAAACATTCATATCCCCATTTTACAGAGGAAATAGGCAGAGATTAAATTAATGGCAAAGGATCCCACATGGGTTATATTCCAGGCATTTGGGATCAAGAGACTGTTCTCTTTAATTATTATACCAGTATTCACTACATATCCAGCCATGTAATAGAGAGTAATTTCCATGAGCAAATTCTCTGAATTGGGTAAGAATCTTCATGACAAGTGGAGGGAGCAGACACATGGAGAGAGGGAAAGAGAGGGTGGGTCAGCAAATATAGTCATGGTCCTCAAGATACATGAAAATGGAATGATGCAACTTGAGGATATGGTTGGTGTTGGAAAAGTTGGGGGCGAATGATGGGAGGGGTGACATTGATCAAGATGTTTACTATCTATACATTCATTTGTTAAAACCCCTTTGAACAACTAAAGATAATTAAAAAGATGAGAATGACATTTTAAATATTTCCCATATAAAATGTGTCCTTTAAAATGCAAGCCAGAAGAAATGTCTCACTTAAGTCACACAATAGGACTGGAATTTGTTTGGTTCTTTTGTACTTGTTTGCCTGTAAGAAGCTCATGACTGTGAATATACATTAGACTATATACCTTGGGATGTTCAGATGGCGTGCAGAAATGAGGACACCAACTCAAAAGGAATTCAGCAAGGTAAAGTTTTCTTCTGCAGAGGGTGCTCCATCTGCCCAAAGTCTGTCATTCAATCAAGCAAGTACACAGAGCAGGCAGGCTGCTCTCTTTTTATCCTCGACCAAGCAGGCCCTGCCCCTCCCCTTGGATTGGCTGAGCTGGGGTTCACAGTCTGCAAAAGGATGTGGCTTAACTAGCAGTAATGGGATGCAACTAAAAATCAATGAGCTTGTTACAGGATGTCTTAAAGTGTAGCAAGGAAAATGAAGTAACAAAAACATAATTCCTGGCTTGGGCCAGGAACTTTTCAGAAAAAAAAAACAACTCACACAAGACTGACAAACACTTTGATAGAAGCAAAACACTTTGCTAGAAAAGAACGCATTCCTCACAAATGTAAATGCTATTCAAATTAAATGTGGATAATAAACACTGGGGCCTGACTGCTAATGTGCTCAGTTATCTCCCCCTCTCTCACCTTCTCCCCCTCCCCCTCTTTCCCTCTTTCTCTTCCTCTCCCACTCTTTAGAATAAGTGGATAAGCCGCAGCCCCATGCTACAGAGAAGAGTCTACCATTCCATGGCAGCCATCCAGAGGAAGCTTTATGTTCTTGGAGGCAATGATCTGGATTACAACAACGACCGAATTCTTGTGCGCCACATAGATTCTTATAACATGGACACTGATCAGTGGACCCGTTGCAATTTTAACCTGCTGACTGGCAAGTATCTGATTTAAAATTTTAAAAAATAAGTAAATAAACTCAGGGCCAGGTACTGGTGGCTCACTGGTGTAATCCTATCAGGTGGCAGGAATCTGATGCTTGCAGTTCAAAGCTAGCCTGGGCTGGAAAGTCTTGTGAGGCTCTTATTTCAAAATAACCAGCAAAATGCCAATGTGGCTCAAGTGGCAGAACTCTAGCCTTGAGTGAAAAAAACATATATATTCAGAGATTTTAAGTTTTCACACTTGTTAAGTTAAAATTTGTTTCCTTAGAGTTTTAGACTTTTTTTTTTGGTACATCTCCAAATTTTAAGTGCAGAGTTGGTAAAGCAACTTGCTTTATTAATCAGAAAGCTGTGCACTCACTTTTTCTCTTACAGCATCAGTGGACACCTACTTTCTAAGTTCCTGTATTACCTTTGTACACATTCTCAAGAGTCATGCCAGGGCTCTTATCATGATTCATATGCACATATTGATACAGGTAGGAGGGACAAGGTTCTGAGTTAATAATTCTTTGCAGAAGCAATACATATTTGACTTCTCACTGTTCCATCCTCTTTTTATTTCTTTTGAGTTCAGGAGTTCAGTGAAATGGTGCTCTTTATTATTTGCCACTGTCGAATACTGTTTTCTGGGTGTAGTGTTCTGGAAATGAAACCTTAGTAGTTCTGTACAAAGGGGTTTCTGATCACACATCCTCAGCCAGGCATAGGTGTGGTCCCTCCCCGCCTCAAAAAAAGAATGAACGAAAAGCTTCTTCCAGACTGGAAAACATTGTCTCCCTTGTCAGTATTATTAATATCTACAAAGGAGCAAGGAAAATCACAAACTCAAAATTCCGGAAGACATTTTAATATTTTGAATGGCATCAGTCACTCCCAGCTGTTGTTGGAGAGGTACTATTGGGAGCAAACCCAGAGACTTCAGTGCTTTGCAGTGAGGCCGTTTTTTGCAAAATGATTTTTGAGGCCCCCTAGCAAGAACTGAACTCTCAGTTGTAGTGGTACCTTAGACCCTGGATCCTTGGATCTGTTATTCTGCCTGTTACAGAACCCAGCTTATTTATTACTCCAGTCAATCCTGTGTCAGCTCATCAATAAAAAAGACTCTTTCGCTTCAATGGCCTCCAGGGAAGAATATGTGGTAGTGAGTTATTCTCTCTTCTTTTTTCAAGTGGGAGGGGAAACCTTTCATCATTTTGGCGTGTTAGTATCAAGAGATTATCCAGGCTGGTCCCAGCTCAGGCACTTTAATATAATCTTAAAACTGTTGTATATGTAAAAAAAGGGAGGCTAGCAATTTTATCTATTGTTTCTGCTATTTGTCTTCATTTGAGGTGTGCTGGGGGCATGGTTCTGTTTTATTGTCTTCTTGGGAATGCAGTTGTTACTTAAAAGAATGTAAGCATTTGCCTTAAAGGCATTTGTGGGCACATGAGTATTTTTGTTTATCTAAAATATACCTGGTTATCATTGCTATAAATTAATGGCATATTTACAAGAGTATGGAGCTTAGCTCTATATAATTGCTTTGTTTAACTCTACATTTGACTAACTTGGCTGTTAGCAAGTGTATTGGTCTGGTTCAGACCTGACACAGTTAATTCTTTTGCATTCTGGAGGCAGTGATTAGTTTCTACAAAAATCCCATGGAGTATATGAAATATGCCAAAGGGGGAACTGTCTTCCTCAGGGGCAAAAGGGTTAATTAAAACATGTAAGAAATGACTTCTTTTTCTTCTTCACATCCAATTCTTTTTACTTTAGGCCAGAATGAATCTGGAGTTGCTGTCCACAATGGGAGAATATATTTAGTTGGTGGATATTCAATTTGGACAAATGAGCCTCTGGCTTGTATCCAGGTAAGTGGTTGGAGTTCCTTTTGAAGTTGACCCATGTGCTTTCATTGGTTTGCAGTGCACCCACGATGGAGGACATGTTTACAGATAGAGTTCAAGACCTATTTTGGGGATGGGTGGGAGTTATAACCAGTTCAACCACTAAACTCTGCCCTATCTCACAAAAATAAGACATGTTGAAAATGAAAGTGGGAAAAAGCTTTAAATCTACAAGTAAACACGCTTGTCATGGTAAATGACAAAAAAAAAAAATACACTGGGATACGGCTAGGACAGGACTCTAGACATTTACACAATGACACCAAAGGAGAATATTCTTAGGAGAGAATCACAAAGGTTCAATAGCTATGAGCATATGATCATATAAAATGATACTTAGAAAAATGAACTCCAAGAAATGGAAACAAGAGGTTTTATGTTATTTTGTTGCTTCTTGATTTTTTCCCCCCTTACTCGTCACTGTTTTCAATTTCTGTACCTCTTTCCTTGTATGTAAGTTTATCTGTTTGGGGCAGGTAAAGGGGAGCAGACATGGTGGGACAAAGGATGAACAAATGCAGCAGTGATACTCATTAGACACTATGTTGAAAATGAACTATACAACTTGTGTGGAAATGGGGTTGGGAGGGAAAGGCCGGGAGAAAGCAAGAGGTGACACTGCTCAAAAAGAAATGTACTCATTACCTGACTTACCTAACTGTGGCCCCTCCGTCTATCACCTCTACAATAACAATTTTTTTTAAAGATTAAAAAAAATGTGAATCATATACTGGAAACAGGGAAAGTGGGATGACTTACCTTTTGTTACAGATCAAAAAAAATCCGGAAAGTTTTGGTAATAGCCATTCAAACTCTGAAAACTACAATTGTCTCCTCTTCATTGCAACGTGTTCATTTCCATAAATGCCACCTACAATGGTGTTCTGTCTTGGGCAGTCTATGAGTAGGGGCGGTCATGGCTGGTGTGGAAGGGACAGTCTGTCTCAGACAATAGCCCTGGCACATCTGTATATGAGTGTGGGAGAAGCCCAGGGCAGCAGGTGTCAGCTGGGCTGTTCACAGATGCAGCAGACTTCACTGAGTAATACTTCATGCATCTTTGTGTATTACTGTTTTATAATTCTTTAAGTTTTTCAGTTACATATTCTCTGATAAAAAATTGATCTTTTTTTAGCTATGACCTTTCTTCTGTTATCAAGAAAAGTGTGCTCTTTTAACCACTCTTATTATGAGAGGTATTTGGGAGTGGGGGTGGGGGCAATGAGATAGTCTCTCTAGTAGCTTAGGTTGGCCTCAACTTGCAGTACTCCTGCCTTAATCCCCAAAGTGCTGGGATTATAGGCACATACTACCATGCTAGCTGTTTCTCATTTCTTCTTTTTTGGGGGAGACAGAGGAGGAAAGGGGGTGAAGGATGGTACTGATGTTTGAATTTAGAGCCCCATGTTGGCTAGGTAGCTTCTGTTACTCCTTGGGCATACTGTCAAGCCTATAGGAAGTTTCAACAACTTCAATATTTTTCAGGAGTTTGATTCTTCAGTAACATTTCATAAGATATATATAGAGAGAGAGAGAGAGAGAGAAACAGATGTATGATTTCATGGCATATCTGATATTCACACCATGTATATGATATATATCATGTAGCATATACATAGCCTATATATGATATGCACATCATATATATGATATACACCAAAGGTACTTATTTGTTAAAGTCCTTTAGTTTTCTTTATTGCCAGTACTTAATTGTTGTGTTTAGTTGTATTTCCCTGTACCCATATGGCTTATATTTTCCTGTATTAATAATGTTATCTTTTTTTCTTCTTGAGCTGTTTGCCAATTTTAAGGATTTAAATATCTATCTAATACACATCGAATAGAAAAAAAAGTCAGCAGCACAGGAAAGACATAAAAAAACATAATTAAAAGGCAGTCACATGGATGAGATTCCCAGATTTAATAATTAGAATATATTTTCATAGCATACCTGGAACACCTCGATAATAAACAATCACTAAGGAAACTTTAATAAATTTCAAAAATTAGTATTATGCACCTCTAATACAAAGCCATTAATTTGACCTCAACAAAATGTACCCCTATAATCTTGAGATAATAAAACATCATATAAGCTAAGGATTAAAGAAGACATGATGGAGTGTTAAAAAAATTCCCAGAATTGTGTGACAATGAAAGCAATAAATGAATAACTAGCAACGATTACAAGATAAATGCAGCTTAATAAATTTACAAAATGATTTAAAAATAAACTCAAAGTAGAAAACAAAAGATGTGAACGAATGAGGAAGTGATAACAAAAAAATTATCAGACACACATACAAAGCATCATAATTTTAAAGGAGTTATTTAAGGCATATTTTGCAGAACAGCTTATCCATATCTTTTGGATCTCAACAAATGTTCCTGCTGTTTTCACCTCAAGAATGGCGTCTGTCTTCATCCAAGCATCCATGTGGCAGTTTTCAGTCTTTTAGGTTTCTTCTAATTTTCACTTTTCAGAATTGCTAAAACATTGAACTGGTCAACAGATAGCTCTGCTCTGTAGTGGTGGAACCCCGTTTTCCTAAGTGCCTTTGGAAACCTCATTTGACTGCTTGCCAATGGAAGTAAGTTGGAACTTACTTATCATTACCTTGCAAATTTTAAGTATTTATGGTGCATTTCCATTCATTTTCTTATTGGATTAGTTTAAGGAACAGAAGTTAGTTATAACTTAATTTTTATAATGATCTTGGCATACATAGCAGATTTAGACTACAGGTTGCCATAATTTAAAGCTTTTTCCACATCTCCTGTTTTGGAATAGTCTTGAAAGTATGCATGTAAGACACAAGAAAATTAACAACAAAACATTAGAATCTCATAATTTGCCTTCCCCTCCCCCCAAGAAAGCTTTTCCCATTATGGATCAATAACTAAATACACTATGTTGCTAATGTCTGCTCTCAAGCAAAATAGGTTACCTTCAAGAAATGAAGTGGTCTAGAATGGTACCCGAAGCCACTGAAATATTAACGCTTCTTCCAAATTTGGTATTCGAAAGAGTATTTTTTAAAATTTTCATTTTAAAGCTAGGGGCTGGGAATATGGCTTGGTGGTGTAGAGTGCTTGCTTAGCATGCATGAAGCCCTGGGTTTCATTTCTCAGTACCACATAAATAGAAAAGGCTAGAAGTGGCACTGTGGCTCAAGTGGTTGAGTGCTAGCCTTGGGCAAAAGCAGATCAGGGACAGTGCCCAGGCCCTGAGTTCAAGCACCAGAACTGGAAAAAAAAAAAAGTTAATTCCTGTATTAGTGGCATAAATTTCTCCTGAGACTTGCAATAAAATATTCATACATGTGTATGTGTACACACACACACACACACACACAAACACACACGCTTAAAAACTCATCATTATGGGTAATTCTGTTGCTTTTTGCTAAACAAAATCAAGCAAATCCTGTTTATTCCCTAAGGCTAGCATATGGTTCTATAAAGCACAGATAAATTTGATAAAAAAAATTAGTCTTTATTATTAACAGAAAATGTGCCCATATTACCACATGGTTGTCACTTAAGAGAGATTTGGAATAAAAATTGTCACAATTAACAGGCCTTCCATATATCATGTTTTTGAATTTTTAGTTATTGACAACCGGTTGCTGATGACAGGATTCTTTCTGTACTAAAGCTGAAATTTGTTTTATGGTTGGCTACAGATCAATTCTTTTGGGGCATTCAGCATAATATATTGATGGTTGGAGAGATTAGTTCCATGTTCAAAAGCAAGACACTTCTTTGCTATTGCTGGAAGAATATCCAATAGGGAGGCGAGCTAGTGGAAGACTGGAATAATGATCTGGAGAAAAGGCTCATGAGAGAGAGAGAGGGTGTGCACTGAAAAGTATAGCACAATGGCAAAAATCACAGGCACACTCAAATGATCAAAGTTTAAATTTTTGTGTCATAAATTACTAATCCATATAATTTCCAATCCAAGGTTAACCTATAAACTATCCATCTCAGGCTGATTAATGGAGGTTACTCTCAAATAGCTCAGAGATCGTTCTATTAATATCCAGAAGGACTAAAATTCTTTTATTCCCCCTTGAAAATACCAGCCAATAGCCTGTCTCATTAGATGGATGTTTCAGGACCCTAGTCCAAGTTCATTTAGTCATCACTTGTGGGATTTTTGACCCCTGGGGAAGAAGCATGTAGGATGCAGAGAACATATTCATTTCATTTCTGGCTACTACTTCGATTCCCTGATTCACCACAAGGAGATCCAACAAGAGAGAAAGCTAGATATTCTTGTTAGTACTTGTTTGCAGATTGAGCTCTGGACTTGTTAGACAGAGACTTATGGATATACTAGAAACAGATTTCTACAGAGTGAAGGTGCTCGTTTCTTATTTGTGAGTAAGTAAGCAAATGCCTGGCACAGGAAATAAATCTTGGTGTGCTATGGATGACAAGTACAACACAAGGGAACAGCTGTCTTAGTGTGCAAGTGATAAGTCTGTTTCCAGATCACTTTGACTATTCTCTTCACTTACTATGTGTTCCTTGTGGCTGGAGGATATGCAGCCAGTCTGGCACCGCCTTCTCCCAGACGCCCAGTTTACAGGGGAGTATTTTGGAGAAAAACTGACAAAGCCTCATTTTCCCCTTGCAGATTAAATATATTACATCTGCTTAACATTTGCAGTCTCAGTTGTCCCATGAACCTAGACAAAAGCTCTCTGGATGATTACCTCACTGTCATTTTGCCTTTTAAGAATGGACCCTTTTAGGGAAAGGGATATTGTTAAGGGATTTTATAATCTTGCTTTTTTGGGGTTGCCTCCTTGAGCCTCAAATATTGGGAAACTTTACCAGTCAAGTTACTGCAAGTTACTTATTTTTTAATCTGTGTATCTACTGGCTTTCTTTCCCGTAAATAGAAGATAATATGATAAATACTACATGTTCTCTACTTTTGAAACTTGTTGAAATACTAATCAAAATCCCACTGAAACTTCCCTTTATCTTATCGAGAAGGCAAGTGATACTTGTCATACTGATCTTGAGTTTCTCAAGAACAAACGTATAATAATCAAGAAAATGGGGAGGTATTCAAAACAACTGTAGATGTGATACTGCAAAAAGATGGACAAATTACTGAATGGAACATCTTGTACTTAGTGTGAAGGAAATATTCTAAATTAGTAGTGATAGGGCAGATTGGTAAATGGATTGGGAGAAGTAAAATTCATTTGGGGGAGAAAAACAGCTAAAAGATTGATGATCTTTTGTTCTAGGATTTAGTGACGCCCACCCCTTCCCCATTAGGCTGGACTCCCAATTTTCCAAGGCTCCTTTCATCTTAAACAATGTATTAACCATAGCTAAAGTGTTATTAAGGGGTTATCATACCAGGAACAGATGAAGATGTGAATGGACGAAAACATTGAAGATCCATGGCTGGAGAACACCTATTGTCAGGATGCAAGTGGAGAAAAGCAACCAATGCCCACTATCAACATGATGTCAAAGATACCTTGTATTTATTTTTTAAATCATCAGTCCAAGGGAGGAAAGGTTTTAAATGAAGTAAAGTCATGATACTGAAACAACTGAGGACTTTAAAAACCTGATGGATTTGATGCAAGGGATGAGAGCATCGTATCTGGAGAAACACTAAGCTAGATTAAATCAGGTGATAGTGGGCGCAGACTAACAAGAGATACATACAAGAAAAGTTAGAACTCCAGATTTAATTGGAAAGGGAGGGGGTATAAGTTTCCAGAATAAAATGAACAAATATTGAAGCTACTTTGTTATTCTATGTATGAAACAGGTGCTCAGCTACAGTTCACCAGTTTTCACAACAAACTTACAAGGTTTTGTTTTCTTTATCTTAAGGGCAAGGACTTGAAAACAAGTGTAAAGATGCTACCTATAAACTAGTTTGGGAGTGTTACTTAGCCAGTCTAAGGAAATTTGACTAAGGATAATGCTATCGTTTCATCACTATTCTTAAGCTTGATTGTGAGTGAACATTTCTGGGATTATTTTAGCAAGAAAAACAATTCCCCAAAAGGGTTGGGGATGATGGTACACCGAGTTTAAATCCAGATGTCCTGAAAGATACATACAGCTTTGTTGTGAGTAACCACCTGTTCTTGTTTTGTAGGTTCTAGATGTAAGCAGAGAAGGCAAAGAAGAAGTATTCTATGGGCCTACACTACCTTTTGCTTCCAATGGAATAGCAGCATGCTTCCTTCCAGCCCCATATTTCACATGCCCCAACCTTCAAACTCTTCAAGTGCCTCATCACAGAATTGGTACCATCTGAAAAGCCAGTGCTCTGTTAGTAACCATCACCGATGGAGGAAAAAACAAGTTTGACTTCCAGATAGTGGACTTGAAACTCCTCAGTGCTCAATGCTTCCTTGTCTTCTTTCATGGGTCTTCAATTTCAGATAAAAAGTAGCAAAACAATTTTCTAAAGTACATTATTGGGAACTTTTCTCTGTGTATGTCAACATAAAGTAAAAATATGTTTGACTTTTATTGTGGTGTAGCTTAGTGCCAACTGAATAGAACATTGTTTTTTCATGGGTCTTTCAATATTCTTTGTACATGTTCCTAATCAGCACTGTCTAGGACATGACACAGCTAAGGAATTTTTTTTCATGCATTAGTTACCTTAAAATCTTTTGTACTTGCTCCCTTTACTAGGTTAAACATTGGCTTGTAAATTTTCTTTTCAAAATTTAACATGAAGTCCAGCTCAATAGATATTCAACATTATGATGTTATAATTTTTTAAGTACTATGTTTTATTCAAGATGATACATATACTAGAAATTGAAATATCTAGATCTTTCCACCTTGGTTATTTTGACCTTAGGTAAGAACTTTATATAGTGTTCCATTTCTCCCGCCTTTTAGAGATGGTAATAACTGATTTCCCTATTAATTCAAAAGAATGTTTAGAAGATCAGGCAAGCTCTGAAGCTATGGCTAAGGGGGAAAAAAGTTATGCAAATTTAAGGTGTTTTACTGTGCTGGGAGCCCTGTAACTTAATCAGGACATGATTTTTAAGTTTAAAAATGACTACATAGAACCTAGAATAGTGTAATATGGGAAAATGACTTTTAGAATCACATGAGACCTGTTTTTCTTCACTAGGAAGAAGGGTATTTACCAACACCAAAGATATCCCCACCCATACAATCCATGCCTCAAACAGGAACTCCTTTACATTTTACAAGTCGCATAGTGAAGTACAACATTTTAAAGCTAAAAAAGACTAGTTGTACTAAATATGATACCATCAAGTGCTCTGACATAAATTTGAACCTAGAATTGGCAGTTCTAATGAAGTTTCCACTTGTTTTAAGGAGATGTCAATCAGGAGGACTTGTGGGATGGTTCACTTGTAGCAACACATATTTTATTACTACCACCTTCAATAATGCATACCAATTCCTTTATGGGCTAAGTTTTTGGGTCTGCTTTGTGTATAACAAAAATAAATAAAACAATGTAATAATCACATTTGAACATAAATTCTATGAGTGTGATATGAGTTTCTTCTCACCAGGATTTGAGGTCATCTTTATTAAAAGGAAGACTTTATTCTGACTTGACTCTTAGAATCTTAATCATTGATCAATACATTTTTTTTCTAGGAAACTCATTTTTATCCACGTAACTGTTCTTAGTTGTTAAATATGAATGAAGATTCATTTTTTTGAGACAGAGCCTTGCTATGTAGCCCAGGCTAGCCTCAAACTCATAATCCTCCAGTCTCTGCCTTCAAGAAAATCTTATTATCTTAAACACAGAATTCCTAGCTTTGTATACTGTTTTACAATACTTAAAGCATAGGGAGAAAAAAAGCAAATTTTAAAAAGAGCAAGAATTTAGATAACAAGCATGACAGCATTTGGATAGTTCAGAACAGATATTGATAACTCATACTTAAGCTGTTAACAGCTATTTTAAGTTTTAAGTTTATATAAGCTATCTAAATTACAATTTAAGTGACTTGTGTCAGAAAACAGACACTGCATTTCAGAAATGTTTTTTTTTTTTTTTGGTCCTGTTGTGGGGCCTGAACTCTGGGCCTGGGCGCTGTCCCTCAGCTCTTTAGCTCCAAGCTAGAGCTCTACCACTTAAGCCACAGCGCCACTTCTGGCTTTTTTTCTTTTTGCTTATGTGGTGCTGAGGGATCAAACCCAGGGCCTCATGCATGCAAGGCAAGCGCTCTACCTTCCCAGCCCCATTTCAGAAATCCTAAGGAAGATCTGAACAATATTTCAATTTTTCTAAATTTCCTATTTGGCACATGAGTTTTCCCTCCAGCAGTTTTTCCTTGTTAAACCATTAAAGGCCATTTTTCTCCCCAAAACTCTCACAAACACAATGAAAAGGAAATGTCCTAAAAATAAGCTTGCCTGATTAGGGTACGCCTAAGATTACCTTATTTCTGTACAATTTTTAAAGTATTCATTTAAATTAGTATATATTATCAAGTCCCACCGTGGTTGGTGAGTTTTATAAGGTATTATTCACTAGTATTAAAGAACAGAACTCGGGATTTAAGAACTTTTGCATGGAGTTCAAACACATCCTGTATAGCTACAGCCAGAATAGCCTCAGAAAGACAATATTCTGACCTAGTGGCCTCAGGAGGTAGAGATAGGAGGACTGAAAATTAGAGGCCTATCTAGACAGTTAGGAAGCTCTATCTCAGAAAGCAAAAGGGTGTGGCTCCAGTGGTAGAGCACTTATATGCCAAACATGCCTGGGTTCAAGTATAACATTTCTTCCTTAAAAAGAAAAGGAAACAAAGGTCACTTACAATTAGATCCCTTTTCTCAAAATTATCAATAATAAGAGAAAAATAATCGATTAAATCATGTATTGGGACATAAAGACATACACTAATGCCTGGGTGCTGTCCCTCAGCTCTTCAGCTTAAGGGTAACACTACCACTTTAGCCACAGCGCCACTTCCGGCCTTTTCTGCTTATGTGGTGCTGAGAAATCGAGCCCAGGGTCTCATGCATGCAAGGCAAGCACTCTACCACTGAGCTACCTTCCCAGCCCCATATTGCAGGTTTTTTTCAAAACTATAAATAGTGGAGCTGAGAAGGTGGTTCAGTGGTAGAGTGCTTGCCTTGCATGCATGAGGCCCTGGGTTCGATTTCTCAGCACTATATACACAGAAAAAGCCAGAAGTGTTACTGTGGATCAAATGATAAGAGTGCTAGCCTTGAGCCCAGGGTTTAGGCCCCATGACCTACAAACAAACAAAAAAAACCCCTGCAAACAGTGATCCCTCACTTATGTTCCAGAGACCCTGACAGGTGAAAATCCATGAAGTAACAGTAAGTGAACCGCAATATAGCGAGGAACAACTGTCTACTATTGCTACTTTGCAGCTTCTCACTTATCCTAGGGTCTCTGGAACATAATTCCCACAACAGGTGAGGGGTCACATATCTCTTAGCAGAGTATTACTTTTGTGTGTGTGTGTGGTGCTATTCCTGGGGCTTGAACTCAGGGCCTGGACATCAACACTAGCACTCTACTACTTGAACCACAGCTCCACTTCTGGCTTTTTTGGTACTTTTCTCATTGTGTTTTCCTTATGTCATATCCTTCCCTGAAACATTCTTGTTTGATCACAAAGCATATAATCAATAGGAATAAGTCTGACGATTATTGCTCCATGTGACATAGTTCATTTTTATTTTAGTTTTCAAATAGTGTACTTATTATAAAAAGAAAACTGCATAATCATGGATACAATATAATTAAAATATCTATCTAAAATTTTCTATATACATATCTTTAATCTTTATCATATGCACAAATAACTTATAAACAGCATAAAATAGCAATGTTCAGAACATGCAATAAATTGGCGATCATCACAATAAAGATTCTAGGAAGTAGGAAATAATCACAATCACTTAGTACAGGATTTGGTTATCTAACTATACATGTTATCAAACTGAAATTGCAAGTCTCATATCTAATTAAACATGCGAAAGAATACTTTACTTTGCTAGCTTCCTTGACCAATTGTTTTAACAAAGTAAGTCATATGAGTGACTCAGGCTTATAATCCTATCTATATGGGAGAAGATCAGAAAATCATGGTTTGAAGTCAAACAAGTCAAGAGTTATCTGAGCCCTTATATCAAAGTACAAGCTGGGTATGGTGGTTCATATCTTTAATCCCAGTTATGAGATGTATAACAAAAACATAATGTGTTGGGAGCAAGGCTGAAGTAGTACAATATCAGCCTAACAAGCTCAAAATCAAACCTCAGACTATACTTTCTCCAAAACATGCTACTTATACGGGCACATGATACTGTTGCTTGACAAGGAAGTATTTTCAACTCTAAGAAGTGGAGGGAAGAGGAGAGTGCTATGGTAACAGGATTTAGGAAGCTTGTCAAATTTCCATACAATACATAGTAATAAACATAAAAAATCCAGTGACGGGTGGCACAGTGGAATGTGCCCATCATTTCAGCACTGGGCTGAAGCAGATGGACAGCACACTCAATGCAAGGCTAGCCCTGACTACATAACATGGTCCTAACTTAAAAAAAGAAAAAAAGAAGAAAAAGAGAGAAAGAAAGAATAAAGAAAGAAAGAAAGAAAAAGAAAAGCCAAAAGACACAAAAAGCCTATTTGTGCACATGGGAATAGCCCCATGTAATTTCTAAAGAATAAAGTAGCTTTTACAAACTTGCAAAGCCAGGTGTAGTGGAGCATGTTTGTACCCCAACACTTAGGCTGAGGCAGGAAGACAGCCTGAGCCTTAGAGCAGGATTAGGCCTCAAGATACAAACCAAACAACAAAAATCCCCAAAGTTGTGAGAAAGAGTGGAAGATAAGGGTAATAAAAATCCACCGAGCTTGACCCCTACAAATAATACACTTTTAAATAAATACCCAGGTAGGAAACATCAAATGCAGTTACCATTCAATGACAGAGAGGCACTTCTGAGGAATTTGTATTTCAGTAAACACCAAAATTTACTTATACAAATTCAGGAGGGTTCTTGGTGCAACATGATCATGGTAATGCTGCGGGAATATCCTGACATTGTTGACACCTGTTTTAGTGCTGGTAACTTGGGCTTGAACTCAGGGGCTAGATGCTGTCCTTTATTTACTCAATGTTGGCACTTTTAACACTTGAGCCACAAGGCTACTTCTACCTTTTTGGCGGTCAATTGCAGATAAGAATCTCATGCACTTTCCTGCCTACACTGGTCCCAAACTTCAATTCTCAAATCTCAGCCACCTGAGTAGCTAGGATTACAGGCATGAGCCATCAGCACCTAGCTGGTAATTTTTTTTTTAAATCATGGGGGTATATTCTAAAATGGCAATAATAATAAATTCATAAACAAACATTTATTATATATATTCAGCATTACCAAGTAACATGGAGTGAGCCAGTTGTATTAACATGGAGTTGTATGTGCTTTACATTTTAAGACTGGTAAATGACAGCATCACCGCAACCATGTGAGTCATAAGCTCTGCTATGAGGTTTCAACAGCTATATCAGCAGCAGTAGAAACTTTTTAGCTCTATTATAATCTTATGGGCTCACTGGCATAAACATAGTCCATTCCAGACTGGAACATCATTATGGGCTTACGAAGAAAAGATAATACAACAGGGATAGGTAAAGACAGAAAAGTTTTAAACTATGAAATTCTCCTAATGCAAATGAATTCAACACTGAATGGTTTTTGCAGAGGTGCCTCCCCATGTTTATGTTACCCACAGAAACCTTCTAACTCAACTGAAATGCAAATCAAAACCAAATCTTAATGTTTAATAAACACTTTCATCATTCTGTTGTCCTTCACACTTAACATCTTGATGTCTTACAGATGTCATTTGGCTAAAATGCTCCCATAGCCCAAGTGTCTATTTTTCTATATAAATGTCTTGAGTTTCTATACAAATGAAATGGCATTTTAATTTTTGGATAAGGAACTGCATTTCAAGCTGGTGACATGAATGAGGCAGAGTGTGGAATGAACATAGTATTCAGAGAGAGCAGACAGAGTCTTGTGCTTGGAAAAAAGCAGGAAAAGGGAAAGTCCAGTTGATATAGTCTCCACACGGGAGGGTTTGAATGTCAGAGTCAAAACAATGGGGAGTTAATGGAGATTCTGAAACAGAAAACAAAGAAGATGAAAGTAATACTTTAGGAGCATTAATATACTGGTTACTGTGCCTAACAGAAAAAAGTTTAGATGGCACTCATTACAAAACAAGCAAGAAAACATAAAGCTCACAAGCTCAAGAATCTGTATAGCTAAACAACTGAAAATGGTGTTAAGTAAAATACTAAAAAAGCTAAGATGTCTCTGAAGCTTCTGAAATGTTAAGAGTTAAGTAACTTGGGGAGTAGAGTAGAAAATGAAAGTAGGCCCTTGTTTGTAATAGTAGGCAACATGGAGAGCTGTCATACTGTTCTGAGACTTCAGGAAGGTCCAAATAGAGAGGTCAGGAGAGAAACAAGCAGGAAAAATACATATGACAAACAAATTCTGGGCTAGTGTAATTCATTTGTTACTAAAAGAATACTGAGACAGAGTAGTGAAGGACCATACATGACGTGACTATTGGGGACAGGAAAGAAGACCCTGAGGATGCTCTCAAGACATGGTGTGTGAGGCAGGAAGTGGCAGCATCTTGAAGAAAGGACTCTGAAGATAGGGGAAAATGCAAATAGTACAGAGAAGTTGACAGCAAGAGAAATGAAAACACATCCCCAGATTGGACAGCAAAAGAATGGATTAAATTACAATGAGAGGAAGTGGTCTTAGAAATTAAGAGGGCATTAAGAAGACATGGATATCACAGAAACAAGCACAAGGTAAAGACTTGGAATAGAGGATGATGGGAAGACTTGAGTAATAAGTGAAGAATCAGCAAAAAGTTTGCAAAAAATGAATTGAGCTTTGATTTACCTATGCACAAAGATAAAAACATGTGTTGTTATATAATTTTTTATTGCTGATTTTAAAGCATAAATGGATTTTTTTAGTATTTACAAAACTATGTCTGAATGCATGATTTTGTAGCTGCTCCTTACCCATTACAAGTTTCATACTCTGAGAACCAAGGTCCTAATATCTCTCTTGAAGAAAAATAAATTATAGGTATGTGCACAAAACATATAACTTTAAATTCAATAACTTTAGTCATTTAATTCATTTTTGGTGTTGGGGACTAAACCCAGGGCCTTCATTGTCAAGAGTCCCAATCAATTAAACCCTATTTAAAGGCTTAAAGAAACAGAACTGTTAACTGTTGAAAGTTGCAAAGCAATTAATTAGTAACTTAATAAGTCACTATCATAATGAAAATAAATCCATTGCTGTGAAGTTTAAGCAGCTTTAAAGAAACTTTTATTCCATTTGTACAATGGCAGGGTGTATATGTCCATGTGGGCATGTCATTTGTCTTATTGCCATGAAAATGACAAATATACCTTTGGAAATCACAGATTACCATTAGAAGAGACTGGTGATTTGCAGTCCTTCTTTCCTTCCTTCCTTCCTCCTTCCTCCCCCACCCCCCCTTTCCTTCTCTGTAGGGGCCAGGGTTATATGCTACACAAGCCTTCTACTAGTAAGCTATACCCTCCGCCTCTTTTTTATTTGGGAGATACTTTTTTTTTTTTTTTGCAGAGCAGAGGACCAAAATCAGGGCCTTGCACTTGCCAGACAAGTGCTCTTCCACTGACCTAAATCGCCAGACCCTATTTTTTGGATATAATAAAAATACTTTTTCAAATCTAGAAATTATTGAACCAGAAAGTAGTCAAAATATTTTCTTGAAGGAATAGTGGAGCTATGGTAAAGACTACAATCTCAAGAAAGAAACTAATCATTTCAAAATTGAAATAGGACACTTAAGGAAACACCTTGATCATTTATCTAAGATCTGTCATTAAACAAGAAACAAAGTGAGAGGTATTATTTACTTTTACATGGAAGAATATAAAAATCATGTCCATATACCTCTCAACAGAATATAGGCTAACATTTTCACCTGGAGTACACTGATTGCTAAGGATTATTCTTGTCTTTTCTCTATAAAGGAACCAGGCTCAGAAAGGTTAACTAATCTGAAGCTGGGTTTTGGATCTCTGGGTTCCCAACACTAGGACCACAACTCTTTCTACCAAATAGTGCTCACCATAGAAAAGGTCAAGTCCCAATTGGTAAAATACTCAACCTGAGACAGAATTAAAAAGCTGAGAAACTAGCTGATAAAGGAAATCAAACAGGTTCTGGTAAGCATTTAAGATGTTAAATTATACGAGAAAGAGAAAGATCACCTGACTTCTTAAGACTTCATTAGTAGCAATCTTAAGATATTTCCAGTAAACTATTTATTCTGTTTCCTTACAAGCTCTGTATTTTTTCCTACTGGTATATCTCTAGTATTGACAACTCAAACAAAGTATGAGTCAAGAAAAGACCTGGAAATTCTTAAAACCTAAACACAAGCACAGTTGGTATAAGTTAAAATACTTAACATATATGACTGGTATAATTTGATGTTTAGATTCAGTCTATTCCTGACAGTGAAGTGCATTTGCAAGGATTTTTTTACTGAGCAACCTGTCTTATACACAGTATACCAAAGGAAAACAAACAGTTCCATCCCCTAACAATCCCTGCTCCTTCACAAAACAATAATAAAATAGGGCAGTAAGGAAACAAACAAAAAACATTACATTAATACAGAAATTATATTTGAAAAAGACAACACAGAAGCTAAAAAACACAGACAAAACAACAATTACAACAAAAATCCAAAATCCAAAAGTCAATCAACTTATAGTAAAAAGACAGAATAGTCACTACAAGCTGCTTGATAAGACACAGATAGCAAACCTTCAGTTAGAAGTCTTCTTTAATTAAATTAAAATCTTTTCAATAGAACACAGTTTTACAAAGTTCCAAAGATTCAATTACAGTCACTAATTAACTTTCATTATCTTATTTATAAATGTTGTACTTACAGGTATACAAGGAAAATAATCCTAGAAATTATTTAATGGAACATTAAGCAATTAGTTAAAAGGAGTTCGAGTGGTGCAAAGTGGCTTGAGACAGGGATAATCAACAGATAGAATCAGAAGAGATTATGTATTTTCACTTTCCAGCCTTTGCTTCTCATCTTGTCCTACCTGTCCTAGGTGAGATAGTAGTTTGCTATATGCTTCCCTGTTAAAGAAACAAAGAAAACACATTTTTTTTATCATTTCCATTTTTACTTACTCATTTACTAATTAAGACTGTTCAACCACCTAGCTGAAAATGTAGCACAAGATTTTTAAAAATAATGCTTCATATACATATATGAGCAACCTCAGATATGATTTGCTGTTTTTATTTTTGGTTTGCTGTTTTTAAATTGTGTTCAGAGATAATGAACTATGTTTATGAAATGTTGCTTAGGGATGATAACAATATGATTATAATAGGAAGACTCAGGTCACAATCTTAAGTTTGTACATACAAGTTTTAAAACATAAGACAGATCCATATAATGAAACTAGGAAATACATTATTTTTTTCCTTATCTTAGAAGTAACAAAGATTAAAAATGAAATTCTGTTTCTCATACTGTTTAGTACTCTCTGTATTTGAGATGTCTTAAAGAAGAATTATGCTTGTTACTTCATTAGTCCCAACAAACACTTGTGCTATTCAGAACCTTCAAAAACAACACTTGCAAACATGCCTCGTTAAAGTGCTGCGCTAACAAGCATTTGTCTCAACACCACACTGTGTTGAAAACTTTCACATAGTCTCTCCAATTTTTTCACTTCAGAAGCCAAATCTTAAAGAGGTCTTTGCATTACTGTTTTATGCCATTACATTAAACATCATTTCTTCAAAGCCAAAAGCTAAGATTTGAACTAACCCAATATTCTCTCTCCAGAAGTCTGTAAGAGGCTAGACAAGTTACTATATGAGAGGTGTTTCATCATGAATGAGAACACAGTCAAATAGGTGTGATCCCTGCTCTCTTCTTAAAATGTTCATTTATTGTGCTGAAAAGATGGATTACACTAATGGATGCCATTAGTAAGCTATAGTTATAATCAGTATAGTCATGCCCCCAAGCAAAATCGGACACTGTACAATTTTTTTCAACTGAAATTTGGAGCATTTATATTTAAGCTGTGTATACACCGATACACAGGTTCAAGTATTTGATTAACAAACTATGACATTTAAATTCCATTATCACTACTGACTTCTCTAAAATAATCCCTTTAGAAAGTATATGAGTTACTTTATAATGCTGAATTTTTCTAAATAGTCATCACTATTTTGGGCTAGTAAGCTAATAAGAAAACAAAAATTTCAGACTGGGACCACACCCAAGTGGTAGAGCACCAGACTAGCAAGCTTTATTACCTATTTGTGTCCAAAATCCATATTATCTAATTGGGTCACTTATTTGCTGGATATACATGCTATAGTTTACTCAAAAATCAATCAGGAGCTGGGAAGGTGGCTCAGTGGTAGAGCACTTGCCTTGCATGCATGAGGCCCTGAGTTCGATTCCTCAGCACCACATAAGCAAAAAGAAAAAAGCCGGAAGTGACGCTGTGGCTCAAGTAGTAGAGTGCTAGCCTTGAGCTGAAGAGCTGAGGGACAGCGCCCAGGCCCATGACCTGACCCCCCCCCAAAAAAAATCAATCAGACTAGAGGCATGGCTCAAATGGTAGAGCGCTTCCCTACCCAATGAAAGGCTCTTGAGTTTAAATCCCAGTGTGTTAAACAAAATAAAAATCAAGCAATCCTTGACTATGGAATTTATAATACAAGACACCAGAGGCTCCAAAATGTACTTCTTAATGAAGAACAAGAAGTATGTGTTGAGAAGCAGCAGCACTACAGGTAAACTGACAGTTTCTAAGGGGATACTTTAACAGGAATAACATAGAAATGGACATACAAATTTGGCTTAAGTTTGTTGAAAAAAAATCATACTCTGAATTTTTGATGGTAAAATAAGCCATTTTTACATAATGAAATACAGATTTGGTAGTTTTAGTCCAAATGAATACAATTAAATGATCAAACATACCTTTGTGCAATATTCCTGCCAAGGCCCCACTTCAGTTCTGAGTCCTTCAGAGAATGAGTGAGGGCAGGAATGAGGTGGATAACAATCTTCTGGTTCAGCGTTGCTGCTGTCTCTAAAATACTATAAACTTGATATGAGTATGTCATGCCATACTCCTGGATGAACAGCCTGAAAGTGAAACAGGCAATTAGAATCTGGTACAATTGCATGGTTCAGTATCTACATTGTGTCAGCTATAACCTGAACACAGGAAAGATCATTGCATGTAAGATTTTATAGAAGCAAACAAAAAACTATGGAATACAAAGACTACTGGTGACATACTGGCTTTAAAATTCATGTTTCTTCAGTCTCAGCTTTCTAAGTGCTGAGATAACAGGTATATACCACCACACCCAGTTTGGTAACACTTTAAGAGATAAGACATGCCAAACTAATATCTCAATGATGGGGGCAAAAAGGAAGATGTGTAATTCTAGGAGAGAAAAACAAAGGGGGCTGGAGAATGACTTTAGTTCTTTCTACATAAAAATCAGTGAGTAAAGAGTATAAAAGATACCAAGGAAGAAAATGTTAGTAGCTCACACCAGTAATTCTAGCTACCAAGGAAGCTGAGATCTGAGGATCCTGGTCAGTCAAAGCCACCAAGGTAGTAAAGTCCATGAGACTTTATTTCCAAATAACCAGCAAAAATCCTGAAATAGAGCTGTGTGGCTTAAGTGGTAGAGAGCAGAGTTGAGCAAAAAAGCTCAATACCAACACACTGTCAACATACACACACACAGACACACACACACAGAAGAAAGTCAGATTCTTTTTAGCCCAATTCATCTTTATATCAACAATAAGCTTAACAAGAAAAATAAGTTAGTTATAATATGTACCTTTATGTTCATTAAATGAACAAAAGACTAAACACACAGCCTTTACAAATATAAAAAGATATGTTAACTTCAAAATTTCATTTATCATAAAATAAAATCTATTAGCTATTAATAATAGATCACATTCAATTTTTCTCCTTTTTTAGAATTTCACAGTATTCATAAATTCACCATTATCAAGTAATCACAGGTTAAAATATTGTCAATGGCAGACGAGAGCCAATTATGATTTGAAAAATCCCCCAAAATTAATGAATCTAAGACTCAACACAGAATTAAAGAAATTGACTCCAAATTATTTACCAGGGTGGGTGGCAAGGTAGAGATAAGTACAATCAAGAGGAACTTGTAGGAATCTTGAAAAAAGCAACAGTAAAAAATGCTGCCCCAATAGAAAGAATGAGATTTTTCTTTTGAGGGGGAGGTGGGCAGCCATGGTGGGGCTTGAACTCTGGGTCTGGGAGCTGTCCCTGAGTTCCTCAGCTCAAGATGAGGGCGCTACCACTTGAGACACAGTGCCGCTTCCAGCATGAGATTCTGAAGAGGGCAAAGCAAGACAAAGGAGAAGGGAAAGAATTCTTGAACTGCAGTTATTTTTGTGAACCACAGATCCACTCCTGTAAGATCCAGGCTTCATAGGTTAAACAGAAGGGAGCTCTGTGAAGCACAGTATAGAAAGCAAGTCAGAGTACTAGGAACATGTGCTTTTCCACTGGGTTCTGAGGAGTGTGTTGAAGCACACTGTGAAGGTGCAGGCACTGGTCACTGTGATTCACATTTCCCATTCTTCCTTTCTAAAGCCATAAGAAATTTCAAGTGGGTTTACTTATCTTTTCCCTGGCACTTTTCAATACAACAACACAGTGTAAGAAAACTACTGCCAAAAAAACAATAATTGAAATACTACACACAAGTAGTAACACATTATGTTTTGGATAATTAGTTATTTAAAAAACATGTTGGCTGTCAAATGGCTGGCAATCGTCTCCTGCCAGTTGGCTTGTTTTCCAGTTACCTAAACACAGAAGTCAGCTGGGCGGCAGGATCTCCCTCTGACCCCACTTGGCAGGTTTTTACCATGTATTGCAGGTTCTCTGTGGCCAGCCTTTTAACTAGGAGGAAAAATTACAGCATTACACAGTGTGTCTGACCATCTGGTTCCTCATTCTTAACACTCTTGATTTAGAAAAATATGTTGTTTCCTTGAAGGAAGACTATACTTTTTTTTTCCCTTGGTAAATTTTCAAAGAATAGTTATGAGTTTTTGTTTTGTTCTCAAAAATATCTAAGAAGTTTCACAGTCTATTTTTGAGTCTTAAAACTGAAACAATAGCATGTGATAGTAAAAGGGTCCCATATTCAAAACTATTTCTCCATCCTAAGCCTGAGAATGAAACAGAAAGAAGCCTTTAAAGACTTATACTTAAAATTCCTCACAACTTCTCACAAATATGTAAGTAGCAAACTAAATACCACCAACACTTCACTTAAAAGGTGAATTCCAAAAAGTAGAAATAAGCTAGGCATGACAACACACACCTGTAGTTTCAGCTGAGGCCAGCCTGGGCTATGATAAGACCATGTCTCAAAAACAAAGAGAACATTTGTGTTCTTTAATGTTTAACCAAGTTAAAATTGTGAATTTATGAGCAATCATAATGCAAAAATATTGCTATAGCTTGATTCTTAAATGGTCCCAATGGTACATGTGCTATAGTCTCCCAGGCCATGGTGTCACTGGGAGGTGGTGGCACCTATAAGAGATTGGGCTTCATGAAGAAAGTCATTGACTGGGTCCTTAAAGGGAATGGGGAATGGGGGGTGGGGGTGGGGGATAGGAGACATTCTTTTCCTTTCATTGTTCCACTACCATGAGATGCACAGCTACTTCCCCTTACATGGTCCCACTTTACTTAGAGTAGTTTATTTTGTGTAACATATTTTGGTACTTCATTCCCTTTAGGTCTGAATAATACTCCATCATATGAATTAACTGTGTATTGCATAATCATTCAAAAGTTGATGGACAACTGGATCTTTCCATTTTAAGGCTGTTAAGAATAATGTTGGGTTGGAATGAACATCCATATACATTTTCTTTTAAACTGACAACTTGATTTCCTTAACAGAGCTCAGCTTTAGAAAAAAAGAGAGTAATTATGTTTATTTTTTAAACCAACAGCTTTGTTTTCATATAATTTCTATATTATATATTCACCCATTTAAGTGTTTAATTCACTTGCGATTTGATGGCTTTTAGTATCTATAGGGTTCTGCAAGTATGTCACCATGGTCAACTTTTTATTTCATATAGAAACTACCTTATCCTTGTAAGCAACCACAAACTTATTTCTATGTCTAAGGAATGGTATTGATTTTATCAAGCTATTCAGAATGACACATAATTTAAAACTATGAACTTATTATTTATGGTATTCTCCATTTAATAGTTCTGATTTTTAAAAAAAAATTTTTGGTAATGTAGTTTGAACTAGGGCCTAATGCTTGGTAGGCAGGTGCTACTTCAGCCATATCCCTGAGCACTACTTTTGAGGACAAGTGGCTAAAATCATGGAAAGCAAAATTGTGGATAAACAGTAGCTACTGTTCTATTTTCTCTGGGTAAGCAAATTTTGTATTATCAGTACAACAGGTTTTTGCTGAGGTTCAAAGTATGCACAAGTTTTCAAGGAGAACAAAATTTCTATAGCATCTGGAAGCTACCAGTGAACAGTCTCTGGGGATAACTTGATGCTACCAATAAGTAAGTGTACTATATACAATCATTACAAATTTTTCCTAAACCTGGGATTTAGGAACAGTAAAGGAACAGTTTTAAAGTTAAAATAAATATAGATTTAGAAAAAAATGCGTATGTTTTTGAGATAAAACACCATGTCAAAGAACTGATTAAGCTTTCCACTACCACTCTGGGTACTGTCATCGGATTCTTTCGGGCAATGTAGTCATTTATTTTAGCAGTTAAAAAAAAAGATAAACACACGTGTGCCCGTTTACATTAAAATTTCTTCAGGATAGAACTATGACTCCTATTCTGCATGTTCCCAATAAGCTTATTAAACTATGTTACAGTAGGGATTAAATAAGCCATATTTCAAAGTCATCACTAGAAGCAAGACTGGTAAGATCAAAACCAAAGAACTAGAATCAAAGCATCCTTACAGGTACTGTACACAGACCAGCTTAGATATCCTAACAGATCATGATCAGAAGAAGTATGCTGACCCCTGACACTTGATAATTGATAATTGTGTTTAGTACTAGAGTTAGACTGAACAAACATTTGAGAGCCTAACAAGTCTAATGAGAGGAAATAAAAGTATCTGTCTCAAGGAAGAAAAACAACAAAAAAGACCCTAGAAAATCAAAACTAAAATAAGTAGAAATCTAACAGTTTTCAACCATTTTATCACACCTAACCTCAGCTATTACTTGGTGTCTGTTCTTTAGCCATGATATATATCAATGGATTAAAAAAAAATTGTAACTCCTCCCCCACAGTATAACCCCTGCTTTCACTGTATTTGATGTAGGTATAATTTGTGGAGGGGAAGAGGAAAAACAAGTTGTTTAAATAAGGATACAAGTGGACCCGTTGCAACAATGAGAAGTACAGTTCTCAAGTCAAAAACGGAACTTTACAACTTTGGTGGGGGTGGGGGGATGGGAGGAGGCTGGGAAGGGATGGGAAAGGTAAACAAAGGAGGAGACTACAATGTTTGATAAGAAATGTACCCACTATCTTGCCCATGTAATTGTAACCCCTCTGTACAGTATTTTCACAATTAAAAAAAATTGTAACTCGTCATTGATGGACATGGACAGTTGCTTGACTTGTCAACAGAAAGCAAAGACAAGAAAGAGCAAGATGATAAACTAACCTTGGGGCTCGTTGACCAACAGCAAACATTTTAATATGCCAGGGAGGAGGAGCTCCACCTCAGAAACCTCTACCTTGGTTTCCTCGAAGAGCTGGAGGATGAAGGCCAAAACAGATGCTAAGCGAGGAGGAGGTACAGATCCCTTAAAATCAAAGTAGGATTTCCTAAAAATAAGCAAAATTTTGTTTTTTCTTTTGTTTAAAGCTTCAATAAAGTGAAGTAAATGCTATATACTTCAGAGATTATCGAAACTTACCAACTTCATTAAGTTCAGTTTAAAGGTTTGTGCTTCAAGCATAAGATTTTAGAAGCAAATATTCCACATCCTTCCAGTATGTGAGAAGGCCCAAACCATAATACAGACATAAATGAAATTTAAAGCAACCTGGTTTTAAGATGAACTTAATCAAACCTAATTGTTAATTTGTTTTTTTCTTTTCTAATATAAGTCTGATCTCCCTTATCAGCACCTCAATACTTCAACATCTTCTCTAATGTCAAATTTGCATAAATAAATCTCTACTCACATTATTTTGTTTACAATTTAGGAGGGAGTCTTATGTTTCCAGATAAATAAAAGAACTATTCTAGGAATTAACTTCCAGCATAGTTTTTACTTTCTCCTATAGGGAAAAGAACTAGAGAACTAATTTAAGATTTAATGCCACCTCTCAGGGCAAGACAAATTTTAACATTACAACTTAGCACAGATTGTAAGAAGCATAATTTACCTAACTTTATCTTTTAGCACGGGTTGAATGTACATTTGCTGAATGAGAGAATGAATGAATGGAAGTGAGATTACATAGTTTCTTTGAAAACTCTAAACAATACAAATAGTCAAATATTTTTATTTGTTATGGTGCTAGGGATAGAACTCAGGACCTTGTCCATACCAGGCAAGTGGTCTACAACCAAGAACTACGCATTTCTCAATCTGCATTGAGGTACTACAGACCTAAGTATTATTACATCTACATTAGATATCCATATGGGTATGAAAACAATAACTTACACCATAGGAGATATGCAAATCACTAAGGATCATAAACTCCTTTGAGGGTAGCAATCATGTCTATTCCATAGTGACTTTCAACAAATAGTAGACTCACTATTATTATTAGATTCATTCTTTCTTTTGAGAAAAGAAAGGTTTAATATCTTTTGTTCATTTCTGAATTACTAATGCCCAGAACAAATATTTACTGATAACCTATGGTGTGCCAGGCACAAGTCTAAAAATAGGCAAATAAAATGAAGTTTTGTTTAAAAAAAAAAAAAAAGCAGGCACCAGTGGCTCATGCCTGTGATCCTAGCTACTCAGGAGGCTGAGATCTGAGGATGGCGGTTCAAAGCTGGCCCGGGTAGGAAATGCTGTGAGAGTCTTATCTCCAATAAACCACTCAGAATACTGGAATAGTGCTGTGGCTCAAATGGTAGAGTGCTAGTTTTGAGCTGAAGAACTGAGGGACAGCACCCAGGCCAGAGTTCAAGCCCCATGACTAACAAAACAACAACAACAACAACAAAACCCCCCAAAACAAACACTCTCCCCCTAAAAAACAAAAACCAAACATATGGTCTCATTTAGAGAAATTGTTGGAGGGGAGGGAGACATTTACAGCGAAACAGGTGTTTTGGTAAAGACAGATGCAGAATTCTCAAGAATTAGCCCTAAATCAGATGGGGGATTGCAGAGTAGAGAAATAAAGATTAGAGGAGGTCACAAGGGCCATCTCTTGAGTATTTAAAAAATAAAAAGTGAAAAACAGAAATGTTACATTTTAGAAACTGAAGGGGGAAAAAAAAACAACTTTTTTTTTTTTTTTACAAGATACTAGGTAAATAAAAAAAAAAGAATTAAATCAGGTCCGATCCTAAACAAAAGGGTATACATTTAGTTTAATTTAGATAAGACTCCTGAGATTACTTTCCCACAGTCTCAAACACTGATAGATACTGCAGTTTGGCTGGAAATTCAAGTAAAGCAAAAATACCCAAAACAAACAAACAAACAAAAAACCCCCAAAACCTATTGTAAATCTATAAATTGAGGTAAGCAAGGCAGATGACTTCAGAAAGCAAAGAACTGCATGGTAGAATGAAATTTTAGGTGAGATTTAGTCCAGAGGGATGACATCTTGATGAAGAAAATGGCATGAGCAAAGTGTCAGTGTAGGGAAGTATAAAAAGTTTTTGAGAAGCAATAACTAAAGCAATCTCACTAGGGATGGTACAGGGCATCAATTTTAATGCATTTGGAAAAAGGAAGTGACAGATTATGGAGAATTAAGATTATGAAATTTACCACATGGGGAAAAAGAGCCTATAAAAGTTGAGGACCAAAGAGTGTCAAAACTGAAAGGTACTCTAGGAAGACAAAATGAAGGACATGGAAAGACAGAATTTCAGCATTAAGTTCTGTAATGAAAGGTGATGGGTATTATTTGGTCATAAACAGAAACCCAATATTTGGTAAGAATTATATATATACACACACACACACACATATATATATATATACATATATATATGTATCACCATCACTAAGTGTTTAGGAACTGATTTCATATGAAGGTAAATATTACATGAAGACAAAGAAAGTTCTGTTATTCAATCTCCCCTCCCCTCTCTACCCCATGGAGCTGAGAACAGAACTCAGGGCCTTGCACTTGTCAGGTAAGTGCTCTTACACTGAGCTAAATCTCCAACCAAGTTAACCTTTTAATGTCACAGTTTAAGGATATGGAGTTGAGTTAAAAAACCTAAGTTTCATTCCTTTGCTTTACAATGAATTACAGTGAGTAGTTAAGATAGAACTTCATATTGTTTCCTTTTACTTATTAGCTTTCACCTTTTTGATATTTTTTATAAAACAGTTGTTACATTTTATACAGTGCAAAATATACATATACACATGCATAATACATACACATAATGTCTATGATACATACCTGAAAAATAATAGTGACATAGGTAAGAACAATTTTTAAATGAGCAAATGTCATTTTAATAAATTCACTTTTTTCTTGGGAAGAAGGGTTTCTAAACTACCAGTATCTTAAGGCTTATCAGTATCTTTGAGATATTGCAGTGATACTCATTAATAAAGATGGGTATATACCAGACTCAGGGGTGAAAACGAAATTTACAACTTCTGGGGGGAGGGGGTTGAGAGGGGAAGGTGGGGAGGGAAGAAATGGTAGGGGAAAAACAAAGGGGGAGGTAACAATGCTCAATAGGAAATGTTCTCATTACCTATCTCATGTAACTGTAACCCCTCTGTACGGTATTTTTACAATAAAAATATATAAAGATGGATAATTTGTACACACATTCCTTAGTCCTGAGCTGTACCTTAATACTTGGACGACATGTTTCTTTAGAGATGACACCGGTGGAACACTAACAGAGTTTCTCAGTGCCAGTAAAACAGGATGTTGTCCAGGACTTGAGACATTCGGTGAAGCTGGAAGAAACCGTCCAATATACTGCTCAATAACATTCCCTAGCAAATGGTGCATATAGGCATTTGGATTCTGAGACTGACAGCACACAATACACATGCCCTACAGGAGAAAAGAAAAAAATTAAAACAAAATAAAAATAAAACAAAAAGAAAAAACTAAGAGGTAAAGATTAAAAAATAAGGCTGGAAACAAACTAATATAGCTGCAAGCATTCATACACATGTCAGAATTTGTAATATCACAATCACAAGAACATCTGGCTTCAGGTAATACACACTTGAGCCTACAGGAGTTGAGTCTGGATAACACATCTGCAGTGGTATCTAAGCAAGCTGTGAATTTGGGGAAATGTGCAAAGGAAAAACATGGAAGAAGAAAAAGAGAGTTTCTTTCTTCTTGTCTCAAAAAGTTGATCACTATAATTATACACTAAACATCTATGACATTAGTCTTTTTATGGTGTTTAAACCAAAGTTTCTTATATCATCACACAGAAATATAAAATATGGAGGTAGGGGACTTTTAGGGTAGATGGGCAAAAGGAAGTTTTCCGTGATTTTTTTTTTCTCTAAGAATATAGAAGTTGTGCTAAAAATGTTCTGTGTTTAGAAATGGTGTAATTTTAAAAAATTAGTAATGTATGTGAAAGATTATGACTCATAACAACAATTAATTTAGAGGGTTTTTCATCTATGTAAAGCACTGTGCAGAGTGCTTTAAAGTCATTATTTTATTTAAATATTTCAAAACCAACTATCTCTATTTTATAGCTAAGAAAACTAAGGTTTAGAAAAAAATAACTTTCTAGAGGTCACAATGATTCCATACCTGTTGATATGGAAGGGATGATTTCCATATATCTATACAGACACACATATACATGCCAGATTTTCTAAAGCTCCTGCCCTTGCACAAGTTGCTTTCTCTGACAGCAGCATCCTGAATCCTCTCCAGTCTATTTTATACCTAATATCCTCCCCAGTGCTTTCTCTCACATCTCCCAACTCCAGTCTGGCTGACAGACAGCTAGTCTCTAAAGAAAATATTGAGCACATCTCTGTAAGTGGCTGCACTAGTCTGCATCCTCTCTACCTCAAGCTTGAGGTGAAGCTGCTTTTTCATCTTTGTTTTCAAAGGCAAACCCCAAGGGAAATTTAAGACTTGCTCAATGGATAAGCCATACACATACATGTGCCCTTGAATTTATAAGGTTCACTTTTAAAAACTGTATTAAGTAAGCTATGTTTTAAGGCACACTTTCCTTTTTGTAGCTTTTAAGCAGCTGTACATATACCTGGAGATACAAAGGAAGACTCTTCTGGATTGCAGTCAGCATAGGTGCAGGCAATTCCTTTTCTTGCTGTAATACTACATGTGGTAGCAGTAAACAGTCTATGATCCGAAATAACAACTTCTGGGCTTTAGAGGTGGCAAAAATTTGTGCCCATGATTTAACAAGAAATCCTAATAAAGAACAGAAGTTTAATCAGTTATGGTTATCTTCTAACTTGAACATTTTGTTATCCCATAAAAAATTACTTTTAAAGCACACAGGACCAAGTTAATAAGACAATAAAATATATGCCATGAATCAAAGCACTTAACATTAAGGCACATATTTCATTAATGATATAATTTTTTCTGAGTTTTAGATTAAGAAAAACATAAATGTGGAGGAAAAAAATGGTGATATATAGACCTACAATCCCAGGTATCAAGTGATAAAACAGCAGCCACACCATAGTTTGAGGTCAGCTAGGAAAAAAAAAAAGTTAGTGAGACTCTCCCCATTCCCATTTCAACAAAAATGCGGATTTGATAGCACATGTGAGAGGCAAAGGTGGTTTGAGGATAGTCCTGGGCAAAAAAATAGCCCTATCCAAAAAAATAAAGCAAAAAAGTACTGGGTACAGGGCTCAAGTAGAGTACCTCCTGGCAAGGCTCTGAGTTCAAACTCTACCAGGACTAGGGGAGAAAAAAAGAAAGAAAAACATAAATTTCTGAGCATGACACTTACACATACTACTCTGCATTTATATTCTTGATAGTTCTATTTCTTTGTTTTTATCTTACATGTAATTTTACAGGCTTCTTCAATGTAACTTGCAAGAAAGAGAAGTATAACATGTAATTGTTAAAATAGGAAAAGTGAAATTCACTATAATACCTTGGAGAAACCATTTAACCTCCTTGGATTATAGCTTTTATACCTTTCAATTATTTAACATAAACACAATTTTGTTTTTTAAAGAGAGACTTCTTTACTACTTGAAATTGGATCTTTTGGGGCTGAAGGTATGTCTCAGTGACAGTGTCTAGCAAGTATGAGGGCCCTGAGTTCAAATCCTAATCAACCCCCAAAACAAAATATGAAATAGGATCTCTTCCATGCTAGCACCAGCTGGCATGGTCGGCTGGCACCAATGATGACAGCAAAACTTCAAAAGATGAGTATGTTTTATTTAATAAAACAAATATGAGTGAATGTATAATTACAATTTAGATGTATTACTGTTACAAAAGTCCCACTTATTGAAGAAAAAATAAACTGAAGAGATTAAGCACTTTCCCAGATATCAGCGTGGCTTATCTGGTACATAAACTTTTATATTTTATTCCATCTTAGAAAGCAAAAAAGATGGTAACATTCAAAGTCAAACAAAAACTTTAACATCCAAGCTCAGAAAGAAAACAAACATGCTTGGACTAGTATATTCATGCTTTCTTAAAAAAACAACAACTAATAATCACTTCTAGGAACAGCAGCATTAATCTTCTGTTATAAAAGGAAGTACAATAATCAATCATAAAGAAATACAATGTTCACTTAGCAATATTTTAAATAATGATGGTTTGCTCCTCATATTTTTCAGTGGATGGAAAACTTGAGTTTGACAGCAATATAAGCAGACCTCACATTCTAACTAACATTACTATATCATTAAAGGAACTGCCATTGTCATGAACATTTGAAATGATTCATAGGACTCTCTTGTGTCACAAAGGTACTACTTACTTAGAAGAGGCAGGGAATCTTCTAACCTAAAATGATCACCTACATTTGTACTTCATCTTTAGAAATGATAAAATATCTTAGTGAAAGTAGTTAAGTTTTATGAGTTCATAGAAGGTAAATGCTTTGTCTTACTGCCTTCTCAGATTCCTACTTTTTAAGCTTCAGTTAGAGTTTGTGTAAGTGTACATGTTGCAGTGGTGGGGGTAAGTTCAAAACTTGTAATGAGGAAAGATGAAATCTTTTCAGTTTAAAAAAAAAGTTGGGAAAAATTTAAATACATGTATTTTTTTTAAAAAAAGAAAAAAAGTCCTGGTTGTAGCTATATTATTTATTTACTGATGGAAACATACAAAGAAATGTTAATACAAAGGGACTTTCTTCATACAAAGATTACTGCTATGAAAGTTTTTGTATAGTCTCTTGGGATTGAGGTACAGGAGCCACCACTCCCTGGGGTCATTTGCAAAGAAGTTGATAATTGTTAAAGCACTATTAAATATTCTTAAACCACTACTGGTGTTGGTGATGAGCCTCTTTCCATGGGCATACCTTTTGATGTTTACTTTTTCCTTTAGTCTAGGGATGGGTGATTTTATTCTCTGGTAGTCGTTAGGATCTTCTGGGGTGCCATAGCTGCCTGGAGTGAACCAACCAAGAAGCCAGCCAACTGTCCTCATGACAGCCACAGCTGTTTGCTATACTTAGTCCCAACTTCAACTACTCCAGATTGCACTTCATTTTTTACATAGACCTTGGTGAACTCTAGATGACACTGTAGCCATTAGCAGGGAGGCTGCAGTGTATACACACCCTCGGATGATCCTATGGAAAGCCTATGACTAAATGCAAACCAAGTCCTTACATTGTATGAAGGGACTGCCACTGCTGGTATAAACATCCGGTCCCACTCCCTTTCTAGTTGCATAAGTAGCCTATTTGGCTGACTTTAGGAGTCAGTTAGAAAGTGCCCTTCTGTACTGGTTCCTTCCTTACAATATTAGGTCCACTCAAAAAACTTCTGGAGTAGGTTTTTCTTACCTACTCTGGCTTTTGGTCATTAGCTAATAGGTTGAGCTGGTAACTCAGATAAATAAAGAGCCTTGGTGGCAGTATCACAGTCACAGTTACCATGGCAGAACCACAGGTGGTACATTGTAAGTGGCAATAGTGGCCTTCTCAGGGACAGAGCAGTAGCAGAGTGGAGACAGCAGATATAATATTAGCTGGCACTATCATAGGCTGAGGTGCCCACTCAGAAGGCCCTAACATTAGAGCTCTAAGATTAGAATGCACCACCACAGGCCAAAGGCCACAAGACCCATCTGGGGCCTTGGGTTACAGCACTAGAATAGCCTCTCCTTGCCTATCCAAGATTCCTATGTGGGCAAAGCCACATGGCCTCAGATAGCTGATGGTAAGTGTACTGTTATATATTTAAGTACTGTTACTTATATTCAGGAAATATTCTTGCTCAGAAACATGAACATAATATGTACTACTTCTAGTTTTATAAATTCACTCAATTTTGAGAAATAACTATTTGTATCTGCTATTCTTTACATCACAGAATTTTTGTTGCTGTTGTTTTTGGGTTATGATGGTTTCACTCAGGGCCTGGGTCTTGTCCCTGAGCTTTCTTGCACAAGGCTACTATTCTACCATTTGGGCTACAGCTCTACTTCCAGCTTTTTGGTGGTTAATTGGAGATAATAGTTGGCTTTGAACCTTGATCTTTAGATCTCATCCTCCTAGGTAGCTAGGATTACAGGGAAAAGCCACTAATGTCTGGCAGAAGTTCTTAAACCAATATATCCTCAATTTCCAATCCAATACTTGGTACAAACTCAGAAAATAGTCCATTTTTTTGTTCACAATAGAACATGAATAAAAATCTGAAAGATATGGACAGTTTAAACTTTAATAGGCACCATCAAGTACACAAATGATAGCAAATGAAAAGCCATAAAAGATGTCACAATTGAGGAGAAATACCAAGTCTACTTGAGAATGTGAGGTGTGGGAGGGGGCACCCGGTCTGGGCACTCAAGGGTGGGGGTGAAATTTCATCTGGAAGACAAAATGGCTGAAGAGACAGGGATGATCAAAGAGGAATGGAAACAGAAACTAAGAGATATGAAGAATAAGAAAACCAAACCCCAAACAATCCTTCCTGTAGCTCCTCCTTAAAATGACATAAATAGAAGGGAAATGAAAGCTATTATTAATGCGTCAACCCTGTCCCTTCGGATATTACAGAACTATGATTAGGTTTAGGTTTAATATGGAGGGCTAAGGAAGGTTTGTGATTATCTCTTTGCCTTGGTGGTTAGGATATCTCAACTCCAACTTATTTTCAATGCTTCTGAAATGTTTATACTTGTTCTTTCTTCATTTGATTCTAAATCATTAAAATGAAGAGAACATAAATTACTTTTTCCTAATTCTTAATGAGTAGATGAGTAACACTGTAGCCACATACTCTTCTCAGTCTTTGGGATGTAGGCAGATGTGAAAGAATACAGATACATATGCCACTATATCAGAAATGAACAAGGTAACAACAGAGTAAAAGCTCTCAATTATTCCTGGGCAAAATCTTGCCCTCGATCTAATAACATCAATTTCAATGTGATTTTGTATTTTCTGATAAGGCTATCATATATTTTCAATGAAAAGGCATATCCCATAATTTGTTTGGCAAAAATCAAAATCTCATAGCATCAGAGAAGTTTTTCTTGTTTCAGAGAACAAATGCATTATAAATTTAAGATTAAATGCTGAAATACTTACTAATCTAGCTTTTACTATATCAAATTTATAATAAATCCCTATTTATATTTTTCCTCTAAAATTAAAATGTCTGAATCACAAGTGGTGCACATTCTACATCATTCATATTTACATATTTTCACATTCCCCTTCATCTTTCACAACAAAGGAAAAAGGTTTCAGACAGTCAAATCAGGTTTATTTATACATTCACAAGATTAAAGGGAATAGATACAAGGTTTTGGCCATAGAGAAATAAAAAACAAAACAAGAAAAAAAATCTTAAATTCTATACACAAACTTCTAAGAAAGTATTTCTCAATTACTTTTATCCAGTTCCTATTTTTGGTTAGCAACATGGTTTTAGTGAGCAAAGATATTCAAATTACTGGCTTCCTAAAGAAAGATGAATTCCATTATTATAGAACAAGCACAGAAAAAGCTTTTTTTTAGAAGAGTGAAAACACAGTATAAGAAATTTGAAGTGTAAATATCTTTAGTGCTGTATTAAACTCTCTCCTGACCTCAACAGAACAGACCATAAAAATGAAAGGGAGTAATCATTTTCTTGTGCTTTTAATTCTAATCAAGTATAGAAAGGCATTAAAGAAAGGTCCATTTTAAGAAATTAAGTACTCAGAACACAACTCATGACAATATTGATAGCAACTAGTTTTGGTATGTTTTTTGTACTGAGTGTAAGTACTTTTTGTATGCATGGTGTATGGTATGGTATGGGTGTGTGTGTGTGTGCGCGCGTGTGTTCTGGGACTTGGACTTGGGGCCCAGGCACTGTCCCTGAGCTTCTTTATGCTCAAGACTGATACTCTAGTGGAGCTAGAGACACAGCTCCAATTTCAGTTTTTTAAGTTGTTTATTGGAGATAAGAGTATTTCATGGACTGCCTTGGTTAGCTTCAAACCTTGATCCTTGGAGCTCAGCTTCCTGAGTAGCTTACAGGTATGAGCCACTGGCACCTGCATAGAGCATGAGTAATTATGAAGACAATTTAATATGAACACTTGAAGGGCCAGAATGAATTATTTTATATCATCGAATTTCATCTTATTCTTAGATTGCACAGGGTAAGTAATTTGGATGGTCTATTTTGTCCACTTGGATAGATACAACAGGTTCAACTAAGCAAATATATATGGCAAAACAGCATCAATAGTACATACCCATCGTCTCGTAAGTTAGAAGCAGCCCTGCACTGGATGTTTTTTTCCCCAAATAGGGTTTGATGTATTTTAATATTTCACCAAGGTATTCTAAAGACTTTGTGACCATGGCAGATTTATCAGTAAGTATCTGAAGATTCCTGTAAGTTATACCAACAGCCTATAAGCAAAGGAAAATATGGAAAATATCACTTAACTTGCCAAATCTTACACAATACAGACTCTGAAAATATTTTTTTTGTTTTGTTTTGGGTCCAGTCGTGGGGCCTGAACTCTGGGCCTGGGTGCTGTCCCTCAGCTCTTCAGCTCAAGGCTAGCGCTCTACCACTTGAGCCACAGCGCCACTTCCGGCTTTTTTTTTTCTGCTTATGTGGTGCTGAGGAATCAAACCCAGGGCCTCATGCATGCAAGGCAAGCGCTCTACCACTGAGCCACCTTCCCAGCCCGAAAATATTTTTTTTCTTTCCCAAAACACACTATCATACTTGGGCCTTCACCCTTAACTATTGCAAAAGAACTTGTAGTTAAATCATGCACAGTTTTTCAACTATTAATGGCTCATACCTTCATTTTATGACTTGAAATCCCCAAATTCAAATCTCCAAATCCTTACAATAAAGACTTGTATGTTACTAAACTTTTACAAGAAAAATCTCTAAGAAATTTAGCTTTACTGTATGAATTGCTATCCCATCACCCCTAGAATCTTCTTTATGAAGCATCAACTGAAGCTTAACTTTCTCAATGAAGAGAAAATAGGTTAGAAATGTTAAAATGAAGAAGTTGTGAATAGAAATGTGAGATGAGGCAGTGAGAAAAGAACAATAAAGAGGAAAAAAGAAGAGAATAAACTCTGGAAGGTAAAGTCAGTTCAAGAGGTGAGAGGCCAAAATGAACAAAGAGAAGACTTTCCAGAGATGGGCTAGAGAGACGTCCAATACTAAACCATGAACGGCACCAATGCACACAGTTAAGTGATGCCCTCCCCAGCTTTCAGTAGATAAGAGAGACGGCAGGTAGTGCAATTATCCAAGATTGAGGGTTTGTAGATGAGAGTAAAAGATAAAAGATCAGACTGTGAGGGTATTATATTATAGATGAAGTGAAACTCTTAAGGTGGAGGAGATATAAAGTACAAGATAGAGAGAAGGCCACTTAAGGTGGAGGTGAGAAGTACAGGCTTGGGAGAATGCTCTACTTGGATAAAGGGGAATGAGAGGTCATAATGTGGTTGCTCATGACTTGGATGGAAACATGGTAGTAGTCCAAGCACTTTCTTATGACTCAAGTGATGATATAGTTATGGAAGTGGGATAAAGCACACAGCACAAGTGAAGAACACTGAAAGACCATTCATTGGAAGATTTTCAATGACCACTTAAGGAGATACGCTGCTAGTAAGATATGGAATGAAGAAAAAATAAGGAACCCAGTTAAATGACTGTTAGAAAAGCAAGTGAGAAGAGACATACATTTGTTCTGTTTGTTTTCCCACATTAATCCAAGCATTTCACATACATAAAAGTGAGGACCTTAAAAAGCTTTGTATTATTTAGATTACATCTATTTGTATCTAACATAGTAGAATATTTTAAATAATTTATGTGAAGGCATATAAAACAATGAACACTATATTCAATATATATAGATACGAAATTATTTTCCACCACAAATTCATGAGAAGTGTGGGGACTTTGTTTAGTTATGGTTTTCTGACTTAGTGGGGGACTGAACTCGGGACTTCTCATTTCCTAGCCAAGTGCTTTAACACTTCAGTAATACCCTCAAGATCAAGAGTGGTATTTTCTGGATATTTTTGCAAATCTCTTTATATCTAGCTTAAGAGAAAACAACTAGATTTCAAATCTGTGTCTATATGTAATTCTTACAATGTGTCACAAAGAAAAATGTATCTTCATAAACACATATAGCTGCAAGAAATATATATATATTTTTGTCGGTTGTGAGGCTTGAACTCTGGGCCTAGGTGCTGTCCCTGAGCTCTTCAGCTCAAGGCTACCATTTGAGCCACCCACCACTTCTGGTTTTCTGGTAGACTTTCTTGCCTATTCTGGCTTTGAACCACGATACTCAGATCTCAGTCTCCTGAGTAGCTAGGATTAACAGGCATGAGTCACCAGTGCCTACTTGGAAGAAGTTTCTTTTTCAAATAACTATGAGGATTTCTCTTTAGTATTACAAAAAACTGGTAGTTCTTGGAGGCCAATCACAACTAAGCCACATTATTCTGAAGAATAATGGGATCTGAGACAATGTCTATAAATATATATATGTTTGATATATGTTTGGTATGTTCTGTTCTTTGAATAAAATCTTTTACCTATGAATGTTTACTAAAAAGGCAGTTAGCAGTCATTTGGAAAAATTTGATTCACTGAGTTAGATACTACCCAGTGCCAACACATTTCATTATCTATATTAGAAAAGAAAATTCAAATCAGTCATTCTCTTCAGAAAAGTATTAGGAGGCTCTCAAGTTCATGATGGCAAATATAAGTTTCCTCCAATTCTAATTTTCCTGAAAGCTTGTGATTATAATAATTATATTAGCAACAGACACTGTCAGTTGTTTTCTTTGAAGTGATAGGCTTGCTTTGCTTTCTTCATTCATTTTTGAAAAAATACCAAACACCCAAGTGGGAATAACCATATTTTGTCAGTTGTTCTTTCAAGATAAAAGCAGTCAGTGCAACTTGCAACTCAAATCATCATACAAGTCATTTCATTCAGACAACCACATTGCTTTGGCATGCAGCAGAAGTGCTTTATGTGCACTTTGCACTGTCATTCAGAGAAACTAAAGTATATGTGGCTAGGGTCAAAATGCAATACAACAAATATTTTACAGCTTCATTAAGGATATTGTCAACAGTGGTCTGCCCTGTGACTACATAGAAGTATACATTTTAACAGGTTAAAACCTTTTCACCATTTGTGCAAATGTCAGTGAGCTGGTGTAACCTCTTGAGCTTGTCAAGATTCCTAGGAATCTATAAACCATACTATTGAATATCAGTGCATCTCCATGCTTAGCTTTAAACTCCCCAGAGCAAAAAACAACAACAAAAACATGTACTTTTTACTTCTGTTACTATATTTGTATGTCATAGTATCATTGTTGTGCAGAAAAGCATCAACATTTCAGGCCCAACAGGCGGTTTTTAAAAGGCCTGATGGAAAGGAAGTGTCTTCACTGGTGTTTGGGGCTTTAGATTTTTGGAAAGTTTCTCCTCATCCACTGAAAATAATGATTCGCCATATCTAAAATCATCTATGCACATTCTGATTTATGTTGAATATCTGTTTTCTGCAAGTCTGGAATTCTGCTAGTGCAAAGTAAAGAGAACATAAGTAACCTGTCTAATAAATGAAAATCATGTTCTGAGTTGCTAATAAGCTTCCCTGACAAACAGTATCTCATGACTTGTCATGAAAGAATCAAACATATCCTGTGTGATTTCCCTGGGAAAGAACTGTTGGAATCTCCAGACTTCATCTCATACAGCTTTTCCCTTTGTTGTTTTGTGTTTTGTATCCTTCCAAACTGGTCATCACTGCAACTATAACTATATGCTGAGTCCTAGTAATCCTTTTGCTGAATCAAGAACCAGAAGATAATATTGGGAACTCGGATATAACTTTAAACAAGTTTAAAAGTGAACCCCTTGTTTAATTATCCCTACCCTAAGGAAAATTTATAAGGTATTACCACTTTTCTACTTAAAGGTAGTAAATGACAAAGGTTAAAAATGACATTCCCTTTTAATCTTCAATCCTTTCTAAACTTCACAGAGTTAGGGCCAGTAGTACTCCTGCGGCTTTAATCTACATTATTGTGATTGATTTTCATAAAAAGTAATTTGATAAAATCAGACTTACTTAACAACTTTTATATTTTTCCCAGGATAAATTCTCAACATCATATGCCAGGATGCTCTGAATTCTTTACCTATTGATTAATTTACCAACCAATTGGCACTAAGGATAAAATGCCTTGTATTGTGAGTTTAACCTTTGTATATGTCTTATATTCTCACACAAGTAAAAAAGTTCTCTGAGATCTATGACTTTTTTTTTTAAACCTCTAAGAAGTCCTAAATAGGACTTTTTCCTTGGTAGGGCTTTAAATCTCTTCAGTATCTAGCATTTAGAAAAAACAAAAGAATTAAGGTTTGGTGATAAAATAAATTAATATGAGCTAGAAAAGACTTTGAAGACTAATGGAAAGCTTGACTTCTATTTCCCTTACCGATTCAGAACTGTGGGTTGAGATTCAGTCAACAACTAAGTAAAACAGTCAACAGAAATGTGTATTTTACATCTGTATATTAGTAAGTATCATTAAGGCTTTTAGGACGTATTTGGTTGTTGGACCCCTGTACTTTATCTTGAGTTAACATTATGGAAATGGCTGATTGTTATAATTGTCTTCATAGGAGTTAATACTGATTCCTCTGGAAAAATAAACCAAAGACAAAACCAACAACAAAAAACATTATTCCAGGCACATTAACAACCTCAACTGGCTCATAAAACTAACGCTATTATACAACTTACGCTATTATACAACTTTTATTTCTTTAGTCACTAAAAACAAAAATTAGAATGGGGCTATTTATTTTGAAGCCAAATAAAAATAAATGGGTGAAATGTTAAAACTCTAGCCATGCATCCAATGAAGTAGCTGGTGCTTGTGCTTAGTGTTTGCTAGAGTTAGGCTGGTAAGTATTCAGCTGGAGTTATTGTGAATCCTGCACAACTAAATTTACTTCCTGGCTATCTAAAGAACATTGTTATCCAGCAATGTCAGAGTATGATAGTCATAAAATTTTCGTTGTGTTTGGAACGAATTTTTTTTTACTATTTCTTAGTTTTATTAATTCTCGATTAAACCTAAATTTTCTGCCATCATTAAGAACAAACTACTCTAGACCCTTAGATTCCTATTTTTCTTGCAGAATTTTATAATAGCAGGCAACCAATAATACAATTCACATTAAAAGTTTATTTTATAGAAAAAGATTAAAAACATTTCAAGATTCTCTGAGAAATAATTGTAATTGCATCTAGACAATTATAGAAATATATGAGCAATACCTCAAAGAAGTGAATAAGTGCTTTTTTAGGGTCTTCAGGGACGGGCAAATATTCAACTTGAGACTTTGAGAAAATAGTCTTTACTTCTGGCAGTTTAAACAGTAACCTTGTCAGCTCTGTCAATTGTTCCATATATTCTTTTACTGTTAAAATAAGATGAATGTTTATTATGTAAAAAATCACATAACAGAAAGTTTTATAAATGCTGTACATACATATGTGAAGAACAATGAATATATAGGATTCTTCATTTATAATGTTTTCTTTGAAAATTTACATTTTCACAAATTGAAGGCTAAATTTAGTTTCTTTCACTTATGAACAACTTAGCCCCCAAAATTACTCATGGAAAACAAATGATGCAGCAAGATATTACAGAAAATTTAAAGCATATTTTTAGGCTAGGTTTCCTAAAATTTACAAATTACCATACATCGCAGCTTTAGGAAAAGGCACATTCTACAGAAAACATTAACTGTCTAAGGTATTAACAAAAAAGTATCAGCATCATTTAATGACTTATACTAAGACAGAATGCAAAATATCTAAGTTTTTAAAATGGGAGAAAAATGTTTACAGTTGGATGCTTTTTAGGGAGTTGATGGTATTATATGTGGATATTTATTGCAGACTTCTGCTTTTTTGTATATGCTTTTCAGTAGTATGCACATATGCACACATACAATACACACACAATAAAAGCTTTTCACCTAAGAAATTTTTTTATTACTTCCAAGAAAACAAGTTCTTTTTCTTTTATTTTCATAAAATAGAATTATACAGTTATAATTAAATATCAAGAAAGAGAACAGGTTACAAATTGACAGAAATTCTGTTTACATTCATTTACATTTAATATAAGTACATTTAATATATTTTCTTTTACTTTATAGAATAAAAAGCTCTACAATAAACACAAAGCTTTTCATGCCTAGCCAAACAGAAAGTATGCAACACTTACTTACCAACTGCCTGTTCAGGATTTATATCAATGAATATATCATTAGGCTCAGAGTTTTTCGTATACATTTGCAAAACACAACGGATCCATGATCGTACAGTTAAAGATTGAAAAGGTACATAGCCTGAATGAAAAAGTGTTTCACATAATGTGCTGTAAAAACAAGTTGATAAATATTTTTAATGGCAATATAGTCTGAGATTAAAGAAATATATTCTAACAGATACAATCCCTTACCTCACTTACTTTCCAATAAATACACTAATGCAGATGTGCACTGCTGAAAATGAGCATTTCAGATATACAGCAAAAGACACGTAAGAGAAATTCTAGTTTTTGTTTGTAATGTTCTAATTTTAAATTTTGTGTTTCTCACTTATGGTTGAGTTTATGACAAGGGAATGATTAACAATGAATACAGTTAAAATGAGAATGGGAAAAAGCACGTAGTTAACAAGGTAACATAACAAGGAAGTGGCACACAGATAAAAACAAAGTAAAACAAACAAAGTAATGGGCCTTGGAATAATTAAAGAGAAGTCATGACCATGTGAGTTTAAAACAAAACAAACCCTGCAAAAACAGAAGGTATTTCTACATGATCCTCCTTTTTTTTTTTTGCTCCTCCATCCCACAGATTTTCATTGTGAAGGATTCCCTCCCACTGGATTCCAGATTAAGGTCATTCATAAATTATAAAAAAGTTGTTTCCATGAGGCCAAATGCCTGGCTAGATTTCATCATTGCTAATCTCTTTATAAATGGAAGTGGAGATGAAGATTTGCTTTCTTGTTTTCTTTTGTCAGTCCTATGGCTTGAATTCAGGGACTAGGTGCTGTCCCTGAACTTCTTTTGCTCAAGGCTAGCATTGTACCACTTGAACTACAGCTCTACTTCCAGCTTTTTTGGTAGTTTACTAAAGATAAGAATCTCATGAACTTTCCTGCCTGAGCTGGCTTTGAACCATGGTCCTAAGATCTCAGCCTCCTGAGAAGATAGGAATACAGCTTGAGTCACTGGTACCCAGCTAACAATGCAGATTTTCTTAGCCTTAATATATACAAAACTGAAAAAAATATATATATATATGTCACAATTTTATAAATGCTGTTTTGAAATACCTTGAATAACAGTTGCCATAAAAAAGTAATCAATACTCGGAGTGGCACTATGGCTCAAGTGGTAGAACACTAGCCTTGACCTGAAGAGCTGAGGGACAGTGCCCAGGCACAGAGTTCAAGGCCCACTATCAACAACAACAACAAAAAAAAAAAAAAAAGAAAAAAGAAAAAAAAGTAGTCAGTACTAAAGAACACAGATTTGTCATCTATTAAGCTGCATAACTTTTCCAAAGCCATGTATAACTTTCGTGGTATAAATCAATTTTACATAACAAATTATTTCCAAATTTAAAATAGTTATTAATATAAATGTTCATTGTTATTTTACTTAAAAATAAATTATTTCCAATTTTAAAACATATTTTATAACTAATATAAATTTTCATTATTATAGGACTTGCAAGTCAGAAGAGATTCTAAAGCAATACCAAGTGCAAATGAAATCCCTTACTTTTTAACTAAAAGCTGAATGAATGGACAACCTTCTTAGGTAAAGAAATACTCAACAAAGAGCATCTTTCTTCAATTTCATTGATATAAGAACTACACAGTACTATCATGAATATTTATTATATTTCCCAACATCTTGATCTTACTCAAATCTTCCTGATCATTCCACATTATTTCTATTACAACTTTGTTTCTTCAGAACTTTTTTTTTTTTTGTCCGTCATTGGTCTTGAACTCTGGGCCTGGGCGCTGTCCCTCAGCTTTTCAGCTCAAGGCTTGTGCTCAACCACTTGAGCCACAGTGCCACTTCTGGTTTTCTGGTGGTTTATTGGATATAAGAGTCTCACGGACTTTCCTGCTTGGCTGGCTTTGAACCTCCATCCTCAGATCTCTGCCTCCTGAGTAGCTAGGATTACAGGCATGAGCCACCCACACCTGGCTCTTCAGAACTTTTATGTAATATGGCAGGAGATATTTAGACATGGAAGCCACTGTTCAGGTAAAGTCCTTTTGTTCATGATCTCACAAGAATTAAATCTTTAACAAAAATTCTAGCTGTAAGAGAACGTTATTAACTCTATATATACCAGTGTCTTACAGATTCAGAAATAATAAGTATGTGATAGCCATCACAGTAATCACAGTAGAGAGTATAAAAAGTTAGGTTCAGAATCAGAATAAAACAGTTTTCAGAAGCCTTCCTTAGCAAAATTTGCCATACACAGAAAGAGAGACAAAGAGAGAAAAAGAGAAAGTAAAAGAAAGAAAAAAGGAAGGAAGATAGAAAAAAGATGAAAGAGAAAGAAAGGAATCAAGAAGGGGGGAGGAAGGAAAGAAGGAAAGGAGAAAAGAGAAGAAGGAAGAGGAGGGAGAAGAGGAAAAGGAATAGGAAGGGAGAAGAGAAGAATAGAAAGGGATGGTAGTATAGAGACGTGGAGGGGAAAGAAAAGACTGAGAAGGAAGAAAGGAAGTCATGGAACAAAAATTAGCATTCTTACAATTGTCAAAATGTTGATAGACTTAAGAACAAAATAAGACCACCTTACTGTGAGTATGTATACCAAAGATCAGTTTCCATTTGAGATTTTTTTTTTTTACCTTGCCAGGGTATTGATCTATCAAGAGCTTGCATTAATGTGTACGTCTGGAATAAAGGCACATACCTATTTTGTAGCACATGACTTAAGTATCTTGTTACAATTTGAGGACATATGATATCATCCCAACCAAAGAGCTGAATTATTGATATAACTGGCTGCGGCTGCAGATCAGATGGGGCCGTGCTTGGCATATCCGCTGCTAGCAAAGTGAAATCTAGATTTAAAGTGAGACAAGTTTAAAGTGAGAAATTTTTAGTGTCTCTCCAGAGTACTACAAGTCAGGATATAGTATAGATACTTGCACATCCATGTTCACTGCTGCACTATTTACAAAAGCCAAGTTATGAAAACAGCCCAGATGCCCTAAGAGATGACTAGATCCAAAAGAAATGTGGTACACATATACAATGGAACTTTATTCATCCATTAGAAAGAATATTATGTCATTTTCAGGGAAATGGATGGACCTAGAACAAATCATGTTAAGTGAGGTAAGCCAAGCTCAGAGAGACAAATGGTACATGTTTTCTGGACACGATAACTTACACAGGATTCATTCATGAACTGTCAGACTAAAAGAAAATTTCTTTTTTTAAAATATGCTTTTTATTGTAAAAATAGTGTACAGAGGGATTACAATTACATGAGCAAGATAATGAGTATATTTCCTATTGAGCATTGTTACCTCCTCCTTTGTTTTTCCCCTGTCCTTCCCTTCCCACCTCCCCAAGTCTCCTCCCTACTCCAAGTTGTAAAGTTCATTTTCAGAATGACATCGCCCCATTTTTAGGAAATGGGAAGACTTGGAAAAAATTATATTAAAGAAGATTTCTTATGGGAGAAACCCAATGGTTTAACTCCTTTTGACATTAAAGAATTCTAGAATTTATGTTGTAATACATACTTCTGGTTGTTGTTGGTAGTGTTGGTGGTGGTAGTGATGATGGTAGTGTTTGTTTTGCTTTTTTAAAAAGTCTTTTTGCAGAGACAAAGAAAGGATGCAGAAATGAAGGGAGGAAGGATGAACAGAGGCAGTCATGGTATTCGGTATACACTTTGTGAAAAATGAACTATGCAACATGTGGGCAGGGACAGGAAGGGGAAACTGTGAGAAAGTAAAGGAACCAGTAACATTGTCCAGAAAAAGAAATGTACTCATTACCTGACTTATAAAGTGGCAACCCCTCTGTACAACATCTTCATAATAACAATAAAATTATATTTAAAAAATAGTTCCTGCATCCATTTTTTTTTCTTGGGTCTAGTCGTGGGGCCTGAACTCTGGGCCTGGGTGCTGTCCCTCAGCTCTTCAGCTCAAGGCTAGCGCTCTACCACTTGAGCCACAGTGCTACTTCCGGCTTTTTTTTTTCTTCTGCTTATGTGGTGCTGAGGAATCAAACCCAGGGCCTCATGCATGCAAGGCAAGCGCTCTACCACTGAGCCACCTCCCCAGCCCCCATTTCTTCTTTAAGTTACTTGTCACTTGCCACTAGGGAACAATTCACTCCATCTTAGAAAACAATATCTTCTTAGAAACAATATCTTCTATAACAATTGTGATCACTCACAATCAACATCTTACTTTCTTTAGAACCCACAGTCTAGAAGCTGGAATTTAGTTAACTATATTAAGTAAATGTATTTCATGTCATGATTTTCTCCAATCTGTACTAGATTAACGTTTGTTTGTCAGTCAGTTGTTTATATAAAGCACCACTTCCTATGCAGCTTTTTCAAACGGTGGCTGCTACTTCTCACAATGTCCTCCAACCACTTGACAAGAGTCTTACACTGGGTGTTTCTGCATCTTTTCCTTTCCTCCCTCTCTCCCCCAGGACTGGGGTGGGAAGACAGGTTTTTTTGTGTTTTTTTTTTTGTCAGTCATCAGGCTTGAACTCTGGGCCTAGACACTGTCCCTAGGCTCTTCAGCTCAAGGTGAGTGCTCTACCATTCGAGCTACAGTGCCTCTGGAAGAGAGGTTTTGAACTCAGTGCTTACCAGAACTTTTTAGTTACCTTTACTTTTTGAATAGGATATCACATTGTTTCCTGGGGTTAACCTACATTGTGATCCTCCCATTTATTTCTCCTTCACAGCTTGAATGACAAGTGTAGTCAACAAACTGGCTGAGAAAAGGTCTCATAAACTTTTCACCCAGGCTATCCACCAACCGAAAATCTCCCTAATAGCTACAGATGTGAGTCACTGTGCTTGGCCTGTATCTTAACTTTTTTATCTTCTGTGAGAGACTATTTCCTCTTAGCACTAAAACAAGTACTTTCTGGCTCATCAATTTTTCCTTCAGTATGAAACACTACTATAGGCAGTATCAACATACTGAAATGTCTCCAATATTACTTAAAAACAAAAACAAGCACTTTCCTAGCTCATACCTCTAGCTTTTTCCTTCTTTTCTGTCTTCCTTCCCTTCCTTCCTTTTTGGAGACAGGGTCTCATTACATATATGTAGCCCAGGCTGACTATGATCTCCCTTGCTTAGCCTTCCAAGTGTTGCGATAACAGGTATGTACCATCATACCTGGCCATATCTCTATCTTCCTTAAACAGTGATATTTAAAAAGATGTATTCACAATTACAGTCTGTAATTCTTTTTAAACTTTCTCTTGAATCATCTCCAATCACTGATTCCCCACTGCATAAAATGTACCAGTGAGACATCCCTCTTGTTAAAGTCAGTTCTATTTTACTGGACCCATCAGCAGTGTTTTCGTTGTTACACGATTCACTTCTTCATTTCGAGTGCAAGAAATTTAACTTGGGTTTCTGTTACCCTGCATTCCCTTTTAGTCTCCTGACCGGTTTCTCCTTATTCTGTAGATACTACATGAAATACTCTCTGGACCAATTGATCAAACTTTTCTTTCCACATACCATGCGATTGCTATTCCATCCAGCTCCATGGCTTTTAAAGGACTGTGTATATATGAACTGTTTCCAAATTTAAATTTCCAACTTTGACCTCTTCTTGGAAGCCTAGGCTTATTATCCAACTTCCGATTTAATAGAGATCTTTCAAAATGTTCAAAATAAAAATCTTAGTTTTCAACAGCAAATCAGAAGTGGTGCTGTGGCTCAAAATGTTAGAGCATTACCCTTGAGTGAAAAAGAGCTCAGGGACAGTGTCCAGGCCCTGACTTACAACCACCACCACCATGAACACCAACAAAAATCTTAGTTTCCTTTCACAAAATCTGTTCCTTCAGCAAATAGCTAATTATCTTTATACTCTTCTCAGGCAATTATTTTGTTACTTCGCCAAACCTACTTAGCAAATTGCTAGCATTACCATTAAGAAACTTTCTGTAGCTTCAAATCTGAGCACTGATCACCTTAGTACAAAGCTACCACTTTGACCCAAGCTAGTCATTTCTAGGTTGTGGCACAATTCCATTACTTGCCTCCCTATTTCTTCCCTGTCTCCATTGAAAGCTAGAAGAATCACATCAAACCTCTGCTCAAAATTTACTATCAGCTTCTAATATCAAAGGAAAAGCAAGTCTTTACAACTACTTACAAGGCCCAGTACAAACTAGCTATTCAATGTGCAATTGTGTTGTTCATTCTCCATACCACTCTATCTAGTTCATCAAACATGCCAGACACACTCTTGCCTACAGATTTCTGCATAACACGGTCTCTTACCTCCTTTAGGTCATTGCTCAATTGTTACATACATAGGCTGACCTGACTGCTCTATTTAAAACTGCAATCCATCTCTGGCTTTCCCCACCCTCATCTTCATCTTCTGTATTTTCATAGTTTTCCATAGCATTTATCACCATATAACATTAAACATTTAAAAGTCTTACTTGCTTTTGGTCACCTCCCCCACTATAATCTTTATGAGAACAGGATTCTTGTTCTTTTTTTTTCTAAGTATATTCTCAATGCCTATAGGAGTATTTGGTGAATTTTTTTCAAGTGAAATAAATCATCTTCTCCTATGCTATTAAGTATTTCCAATCAAATAAAAAAACACACATGTTGCTTTGTATGTATGCTCCATGTATTTTCAGACTCTAATAGATCACTGATAAATTGTTGCAATGCTGTTTCTGTTGGTTGACTCAACTTGGGATAATGTTAGAAAAGTAAATCACATTAGCTATCAGAGATGTCAACTTGTTGAATATCAATGCTTACTTTCAGGATTATAGTATTTGAAAACCATTGCTTCTCTCCAATTCTCCCACCTAAAATCTTAATTATACAAGTACTGCCAGAATTCAAGATTGTCTTAAGTTTTTATCATTCACAGTCGGGGGAAAGACAGTTGTTAATTAAAAAATTCTGAATACATAAACTTTTCTTAGGCACAAACATATTTGAAAGTTAAGTAACAATTATGTCTAGGTTTAAGTAGTATATTTTCAAATGTATGAGAAGCTGTATAGATATGAGTAAAAGCATATAGAGTGAGAAGTACTTTAACACCAAGGGGGGTGGGGGGTGGCTGGTGCTAGGGTTTGAATTCAGGTATTGGGCACTGCCCCTGAGCTTTTTTTCCCTCCCCTCAAGGGTAGCAGTTGACCACTTGAGCCATAGCTCTAATTCCAACTTTTCTTTTTTCTTTTTTTGGTAGTTAACTAGAAATCAGAGTCTCACAGACTTTCCTTCCCAGGCTGGATTCAAACTGCAATCCTCAGATCTCATATGAGTAGCTAGGATTGAGTACCAAGCTCATGCAACCTTTTAAGCAGCTGTTTTTTGTCTCAGCTTTCCTCATTCATACCAGGGTAAAATAAATACTAATAATTTAGCTCTTAGACTTCTTTAAAACATTACATTCAAATACAAAATAGCTTTAAATTTTACTTAAATATCTATAGTAATCATTATGAATTGTACTTTTAAAAATATGTTTTTGGCATAGTATCTATTTGAGAACAGGTAGTCTTTTCTTATAAAACTGAATATTCACTCATATACTCAAAATCTTGCCTATAATTTCATAGGATTCATAGATACATAGGGCCTAGAGACATTTGTTTAGGTCAATAATCAAATTAAGTAGGAAATTACAATATAAAATCAAACCTAGTAAAGTCAAGACATTAACATTTTACATATTCAATCTCATTCTGATGTAATAACTCTTGGTGTTAAAGTACTACTCACTCTATATGCTTTTACTCATATCTATACAGCTTCTCATACATTTGAAAATACACTACTTAAACCTAGACATAATTGTTACTTAACTTTGAAATATGTTTGTGCCTAAGAAAAGTTTATATTCAGAATTTTTAAATTAACAACTGTCTTTCCTTTTAGCAATAATCAATTTCTAATAATAAGTAGGCCAAGGGAACCCAATTTCAAAATACAAAATTTGTTTCACTTTTTCTGGCTGCCAAATGTTTATTATGCTTTTATAAAGCAAAAGTTTGTTATCAAGAAGACATAGGAAAATATTGGAGTTTGCAAAAAAGAGAAAGTGGCAAATTAACAATTAATGCTGACCTGCAGCTGCATCTGCAAGTTGAGAGAGTGGCACAATCTGTGCCATTCTCTGACTCTTTAAGAATGAGAAGAAATGTTTCCACAATACACTGGCGATTGCAGCAAGGTGGCGCTCTTTAGCCGATAATGAAGTCTGTGTAATTAGGTCCACATTCTCCCTTTGAAGTTCTTGACACAATTGTTGATGAATACTCCTAAAAAGAAATAAAAATACAGCTAGCACCGAAGAAATGCTTACAGAGATCTTTAAATACATTTTTGCCTTTTTTCATTTATATCATGAAAGCTGAAAGACCATTTCATATAATTAAAACCTTTACACCAAGACATAATGCATTTCTGCTTATTTGATGGATGAATGATGGCATATTAAGCACCATAAAGTTAATGTTAATTACTAATGTCAACCATTAATTATATGCTTTTTAATATGTCAGATCCAAATGAGAAACAGGCAGCTTCAGAATGAAGGTCTGCATTTTGCAACTCATGTATGACAAGTGATTTTACTCACAATGTAGACATGAAAACAATTCTTCAAACCATTTTCTCCTGAGAGCTTTAGGACGCAGATGTACTAGGAGGGAGGTAAGTACATCTGGCTATGTGAGGTGTTTTAAACTATTTTTTTTCCTTTCATAGAAAAGATATGATTTTTTTCCAAGTTTTTCCATTTCCTAACAAATGGGGTGGTGTCATTCTTCCTGATAGAAGCATAGAATTCCATTTTGTGTGTGTGTGTGTGACATTTTCTTGATCCATTCATCTACTGAGGGGCATCTGAGTTGGTTCCATATCTTAACTATAGAACATAACATTGATCCCATGGTTTCCCTTATTTGCAATAATTAGTATATGTCTATGATTATCTTATCAGACAAGCAGAATAGATCAACAGCTATGTACATATGACCATATAAGGTGATGCTAAGCGAAATGAATTCCAAAACATGGACACAATAGGTTTTTCTCTGTTTTTAATGTACTATGTGATTTTTTTTGTTTTTTTTGTATCGTTTTCCCCCTATGGTATATCCCCTGTTGTCACTGTATTTGATTTTGGTACGCTGGTATTGCATATATGTTTATCTGAATTAGGGAAGAGAAGGGGAACAACAGAATGGTGAGACAACAGACAAGGGGGGAACTCATGCAACAGCGACATACACATGACAGTATGTTGGAAATGATCTGTATAAAACGTGGGGGTGGACCTCAGGGGGAGGGAAAGTAGGAGAAAAATGAGGGAAGGGGTAACAAGTTTGACGAGAAATGTACTTATTACCTTAGTTATGTAACTGCAACCTCTCTATATACACCTTGACAATTAAAAAAAAGAAAAAGAAAAGATATTGACCTTGTGCTAGTATACAAAATCATAGTACATTGGTCCAAAAAAAGGTCATTTATCATTTTCACATAGGAGACAAGCAATAAAAAGTTGCTTTTAATCCAACTAATAAAGGGTAATTTCATGATGCCTTCAATTTTTCTTTTTCTTTTCTTTTTTTTTTTTTTTTGCCCATACTGGTGTTTGATTCAGGGATTCTTGCTAGCTAAACAGGTACTCTACCAGTTGAGCTACTCTGTCAGCCCCTTTGGGATTGACTATTTTCAAGATGGGGTTTTGCTTTATGACCAGGGCCTAGCCTGGACTACCATCTTACCCATGTTTCCTGCCACTGATTGAGATGGAGTCTAATGTAGTCTTTTGCCCAGGCTGACCTTGAACCATAATCTCTTGATCTCCACCTACCAAGCAGGATACCAAGCTGAGCCACCCGACCCAGCTTCTGCCTTCAATTTTGATTCACCATCTAATTGCTTTTTCCACTTAATTATATAAAAAATTTAGACACCTTTATTCTCAACAGAAGAAAACTGAGGTCACCAAAGAGGGGGTGATACTAAGAGATCTTTCATAGTGATATGGAAAAGAACACATCTCAGCAATGCCTCCAGCAATTATGATTTATGATTAATCTATTATTGATATGATCTATTAAGTATAAAATCAGCCTATTCTTGTCTTTGTCTACATCAATGTTATGACCTAACTCTATAGATAGATCCTTCCATTTGCTTTAATCAATTGTACAGAAAGAAAGTAAGATGTAACCTATGGAATGTTATTCTTCCTTTGACAGGAAGAATATTCTAAGTAACAAGTACTTTAAGAAACATTATACCAATTCCAATGCAGTATTCTTGATGCTTTTAATTATATGTATACATACATACATACATACATATAATTATTTATACATGTATATGTATGAAGTAGACATTACTTGGAAGAAATACACAAGACATAGAATTTGTACCTAAAGCAATTTCACAAAATGATCATGCTGGTAGTAATCACAGCTTGTTACGTAATTATTACACACAACGAAGTAAAGATTCTAAGTAAATTTTATACTCCTTTAAATTGATTGGAATCCTGCATAATCCTGGGCCAATATTTCATCCTACCTGAGGTACTGGAAACTGTGTACAAATGCCTACAGAGAGCACAGCAAACAAATCTCATAAACACTAACCAAGTATCTGTTATGTTCCTCTCTGTAAAAGCCTGCCTGAGATGCTTTCAACTGGAACTAAAGGCTAGAGACTCTTTTAGATCCTTTAGCTTGTAATAAAATAATACACTGTAAAAATTCACTTAGCAACTAACTCAACTGCCTCTATCAACATTTGTACACTCTGAGGTCCAAGTAAAATCATACTATTTTCAAGTATATTGATCTCAAAGATAGTAACTGCTTCATTATACTTTGATAGCATAAGTAATTTTTCACTATTTCTAAATAAGCCACTGTTTTCTAAAACCTATTATCTAGAAAATGATAACTTTCTTGATGTCTTCATGTGTTAGAAATTATTTCCCTTAAAAATCAGGCCCCTTTTGATTTTTTTAAATTTGTTTTTTTCTTTTCCTGATGATTCTGTATTTTTTACCTTATATATGGTATATTCATGGGCATATCTGTGGGAGAGCACATAATCTGAGAAAAAAGGGTGAAAAAATACAGCAGTGGAGCACACTGGACACAGATGAAAGTGAACTATACAACTTGTGGGTTAGAGATGGGAGGGTGGGATTGGGAGAGAATAAGGGAACAAATGACACTCTAGAAAAGGAAGTGCAACCCCTCTACATATCATCTCAATAATAATACATTTGAAAACAAAATCAGACCCCTGCTTAAAAAAAATTACCAAGTCAAAACTAATTCAAGGACTACCTATAAGCCCACAAACTATAAAAACTACTTGCTTCATGCCACTGGAATGGTGATAAGAACTATCCCCTTAAAAAGGAAAGACACAAAAGAAAAAACAGGCAAAAAAAGTTTCTGCACAGCAAAGAAAACAATGGTGGGAGTGAAGATACAACCAACAGAACTGAAGAAAGCATCTGCATCTGGCTAACATTAATCATCAGGAAAATGCAAATCAAAATCACAATGAGCTTTCACTTCAGAAGAGCTATCATCAAAAACATGTAAGGGGGGCTGGGAAGGTGGCTTAGTGGTAGAGCGCTTGCCTTGCATGCATGAGGCCCTGGGTTCGATTCCCCAGTACCACGTAAGCAAAAAGAAAAAAGCCAGAAGTGGTGCTGTGGCTCAAGTGGTAGAGCACTAGCCTTGAACTGAAGAGCTGAGGGACAGCACCCAGGCCCAGAGTTCAGGCCCCATGACCGGATCCCCCCCCCCAAAAAAAAAAAACATGTAAGGTAACAAGTGCTGGTGAGGCCGTGGAGAAAAAGGAACCCATACACACTGTTGGTACAAACGTAAATTAATAGTCATGGAAAACAGTACGGGGGTTCCTCAAATAAGTAAAAACAGAACTGCCACCTGATCCAGCAGTCTCACTTTTAAGACTGTCCTTATTCATATTGTTTTGCATATAGGTTTTTTTGTTTTGCTTTATTTTTTCAAACAAAACACAAAGAAGGTGTTAAAACTGGTGAAATAGCTCAACAGAATAAGTATTGCATAGAATTCCATTGTGTATATATACCACATTCTCTTGATCCATTCATCTAGTGAGGGGCATCTGGGTTGGTTCCATATTTTAGCTATGGTAAATAATGCTGCAATAAACATAGTTGTGCTGGTAGCTTTAGTATGGTCTTGTTTGTAAACATTTGGGTAAATGCCCAAAAGTGGGAATGCTGGGTCATAGGGGAGCTCTATGTGGAGTCTTCTGAGGAACCTCCATACTACTTTCTAAAGTGGTTGAACAAGTTTACACACCCACCAACAATGCAATAAGGTTCCCTTCTGTCCACATCCCCTCCAGCATCTGTTGTTATTAGAGTTCTTGATTCTAGCCATTCAACTGGGGTGAGGGGTGATTTGCATTTCTTTTATGGCTAGAGAGGTTGAGCATTTCTTCATGTGTATATTGGCCATCCCAAGATAAGTATTCAAATGTTTTTTCTTTCATGCAATTGTTTCTAACATATTTATAAGATGATTTCTTTGTTGCTTTGTATGTCCCTCCCCACAGTATAACCCTGTTTTCACTGTATTTGATGTTGTTATAATTTGTGGAGGTGAAGGGGAACAACAATTGTTTAAATAGGGATACAGGTGGACCCACTGCAACAATGAGATGTACAAGCTGTTTTGTCGAAAAACGAACTTTACAACTTTGGTGGGGGGGGGGACGGGGGGGGGGAGTCATGGGAGGCAACAATGCTTGATAAGGAAGTACTCATTACCTTGACCATGTAATTGTATGGTATTTTCACAATAAAAAAAAAAAGAGTAAGTATTGCAGATTTTGTGAGGGATGAAGAGGGAGATATTCAGAATCCTTCACCAGAATCCCCCAATTTGACCACAGTGGATTAATGATGAGCTCTGTGGATGTGGTTAGTCAATGACACCAGCTTGATGGATTTTTGTTTCTGCACCAAATCCCATTGAGTTATCTGGTCCCTGGGCTGACGAAGAACCATTAGGTGAGGAGTACTAGCATCATCCAGGGTGATGTTCTTTAAGCTATCAACCAATCAATCAGGCTGAGGAGCTGCTACTGCCGTGGGGCCCTCACAGACTCTCCAGACATTACAGGCACTGCACTTGCCCATGCACTGATTCACAATCACTGGCAAATGCCATCCTGAACTTCTTTCACATACAAAAACAGCTCTTGCTATCTCCTACTTCATAGTTAATGAAGCCAAATTGATCTTTCACGCCATGGTGGCTCTACACAGGGGTGTGATATTGTAGGCCACAGACAGTGCCCAGAACACACAACCAACTTGACACTCTCCACTTTGTTGGCCATCCCTACTATGCCAAATGGGTAACCTTAGGGTCCATATATGCCCTCCCCCACAATCTCAACCATTCCTTCGTACTCAATACGCACTGGATCAACACCCCTCGGGGGCGAATGATTTTGCCAGAGTAGATGGTAAGGTCAGACTTCTCGGTAATGCCATTCACTGAGTGAGTTTTGTTTACTTTCTCCCGACTGATTTTGTTGCCTTTGCCTTTGAACAAGCTGTATTCAACCATATGTCCCTAAATTCCAGGCTATCGACATCGCCAGAGAATTCATTATAATGGAAACAGCCAATAGCTGGCTATTTCAGTGAATCCCAAATTATCTTTCAGAGTTGCCACATAACCCAAGAGCAATTTGGAGCTAGAATTGTGACCTCAAAATAACACATAAGCTGGAATCTGCTGTCCAGACCTAAGTTTGTCACTTCTACTAAGTTCAACCTTACCTCCTTGATAGATTCTCCTAGGTAGATCCTTTCCATCTTTGGCTTAAAAAGCAATGGTCAGCCTCACCCCACAGTCATCATAAGCAATGATACAATCCTCAGCTTCCTTCTCTTTGCCTCTATTTGGGTTAGTGGTTTTAGGATTGAAAAATGTGGCTTCTTTTTCTGCATTGCTCAGACACTGATTGATGATCTGAATGGAAATGGAATGAAATCATGCCCTCAGTAAGTTTTTAAATCCTAACAGCATGATTTCTTTGGGCAGAAAGCATATCAGGAACTACAATAAACTCTACTTCATCTGCAATATGAAGCTGTTTCCCATCTAGCATTTCACTGAGTAGAAGAACATCATGCTCAACACACTTTGATGAAGCCAAAACCATCTTGTATGGCCGCAATCATACCCATTTCTCTAGTAAATTGAAATGTAATTGGAAGAACTTCTATGTTGGTTGTTTATTCTAGTTTGTCATGTTGGTCTGTTGAAATATTAAACCTGGCATCTTCACCTTCAAGCAAGGAAGTTCTTTAGCAATGAAGTCAATGGGTCATTCTAGTTTTTACTGGGTACTTTTGGGATAACTTTGGTTATATAGTTCCTTCAAAATGTTCAATACTGATGTCTTAAGGGAAAAAAAAAAACCCAAACTGTTCCTTGAGGCAACAGCTCAAGATCTGTATCAAATTCTTTACCATTTCTGTCCTTGTCAATTCCCCATCATCTCTAGGCTGTAAGGTTTCTAGTCACCTTTAAATCCACCATAGTCAATGAATATTTCTTCTACAACATCATCTCTTTCAATAGTCAACGCCTACTTCATGGCATAAACTACTCCCTGAGAGCGGCCTGTTTCTTTTTCGACAGCAGAAATGTCTCCAGTACTTACAGTACTTAACACTTCGTTATCAATTACAAAGTTTATTGTGTCTCTGATCTCCAGCTGAACATTCCCATCTATACCTTTGGGGTATAGGTCAGATAGAATACCTCTTGTCCATTCATTCATTCTTCAGTGTGGCTTTCTGGTTTTATCTTTACCAGTTTAATAGCAATGGATCTCCCAGTCTACCAGTCAGATGATACTTCAAATTTAACATCATCTCCTACACTTCTTGGTCCTACGGGTTGCCAGTACATTGTGAACAGTGGAAGAAAAGTCTAACTTGATGTTCTGAACACTGAATAAATCCTTAAGAGGTTAATAGTTTTTCAATAACTCCAGTTTCACTCAGTATTGCTGAAGTTCCACTGGGGTACCCATTCTGTCCACTGTTGTGGCTCAGTGGTAGAGCGCTTGCCTTGCATGCTCGAGGCCGTGGGTTCGATTCCTCAGCATCACATAAGCAAAAAGAAAAAAGCTGGAAGTGGCACTATGGCTCAAGTGGTAGAGTGCTAGCCTTGAGCTGAAGAGCTGAGGGACAGCGCCCAGGCCCAGAGTTCAGGCCCCACGACTGGACCAAAAAAAAAAAAAAAAAGAAAGAAAGAAAAAAAAATTTAATTCTTGCACATACATTACATAGCTCAGTCCACACAGAGAAGCTTTTAGTCAGTCCTGAGTCATCATTTACTATGTTTAAATTGTTATGTGGTGGGCTGGGAAGGTGGCTCAGTAGTAGAGAGCTTGCCTTGCATGCATGAGGCCCTGGGTTTGATTCCTCAGCACAACATAAACAAAAAGAAAAAAGCTGGAAGTGGCACTGTGGCTCAAGTGGTAGAGCGCTAGCCTTGAGTTGAAGAGCTGAGGGACAGCGTCCAGGCCCAGAGTTCAGGCCCCATGACCGGACCCAAAAAAAAAAAATTATTATGTGGTCTGCTGAGTATTTCTTTGCTCTTAATTTTGTGGACCATAACCTCCTAAAAAATAAATGCTGCCTAAAAGCAAGGTAAAAGTTATGGTATTTTTTCAGATACCAGTGGCTCAGAACTGTAATCCTAACCAATCAAGAGGCTAAGATCTGATGATGACAATTAGAAGCCAGCCCAGGCAGGAAGTCTGTAATACACCTATCTCCATTTAATACCCCCACCCCCAAATGCCAGAAGTGGAGGTGTGACACAAGTGGTAGAGTGCTTAACCTTGAGTAAAAGAGCTTAAGGACAGTGCTCAGACAACAAATTCAAGGACACACACACACACACACACACACACACACACAGAGTTATGATAACCCTCACACCCTCAAAGGGGCATCTGCTGTATGTAAATAATATATACACATGTGTTTAGAAGTTGGGAGGCGTTACAGGGAAAACGAATCAAGCATCTGTGGCATAGTGGTGAATTGTATACATCCTGAACATTCAGTTTCTCTTCCTGGCAGTCTTGGAACTATATACTCTTAGATACCAAGTGGCTACTTAATATGAAATGGAAATAAAATCATAAATTAAGGAGAGACTGTGGTACTATTCAAAATAGCCAAAAAATGGAAATAACTACGTCTATTAACTGATGAAAGGATCAAGAAAATGTGGAATATAAACATGATGGAATACTATTCAGCCACAAAAAAAAATGTAATCCTGTCATTCTCATCAATATCAAGGGAACTAGAGATCATTATATTAAGTCAAACAAGCCAGGTCCAGATAATTTACTAAAAAGTTGATGTCAAGATGGGCTCTGGTGCTTTATACCTGTAATCCTTGCCTATTCAGGAGGAGGCTAAGATCTAAGAACTATGGTTCAAAGCCATCCCAGGCAGAAAAATCACAGAGACTACCTCTAAGAAATCCTGTAGGACGGTTCTTTATGGATAATGAGGCTGATAGCTAGAAAGCTAAACATGTCTAGAGGTCACACAGCAAAGAAGGGCACACTGCATCATCTGGCTTCAAAGGCCACATTTTCCTTATAAGCTTAGGCAGACAGATTATATAATGATCAAACACTGGTAACTGTTTGTTTCCTAACTTAGGTTGAAGAAATTTCAACAAGGATTAGAAAAGCAGCTGGAAGAGCCAGTGTAGTCTTAGGGAAATGCCATAATTCTCTATTAGGAACAGGTACTGGAAAAACTGTATTCAAGACAACACTGAGAAAGACAACAAATCTGAACCATCTTTGAGTTCTCAGAATAAAATGTTGAGGTACCACAGAATATATCTAATAGTTACCTTAGGTATGATAATTCAGCTATGTGAACATATTAACATTAAAAAAAACAAACCAACAAAACATGTGAAAACTTAAAACTAGAAATTATATCCTTCAGTGTGGAGTTGATATAGAAGAAACAAGTTCCAATTATGTATAGAACATTGGCTCCAAGTGAAATGTGTTTTAGAAATGTGCCTCTACTTAGTATTTTTGGATTTGAAAAGAAGCAATATACCTAGGAATAGGAAGAACAGCTTCTCTCAATAGCTTGAGTATTTAAGCAGCATTAGTCTGGGTAAGAGTAATGATTATCTGGTATATTAACACTAAATAATTTGTTTAGGATCTTAATTTCTCTATTCATGAATAAATCAACAGGTGACAAAAGATGTATCATGATTGAATCACAGAGAAAAATCAAATTTCTGTATTACAGCCAAGTAGTTAAAAAAATGTATCTGGCACATTTATAGGTACTTTTAAAAATCGTGTGTTAGATCAGAAAACTAACTATACAGAGGCCTCTGGGGGGAAATAAATTTATTATCTTGGGCATATCTGCCAAAGACACATGTACAAAACAGCAAATACTAAAAGAAGTACCATCTCTAGAGGCAGAAAATAAAACCAAACATAAAACATTTATGAAATATTTTAAGGAACACAGGATAGTTCCAGATGCCATTCCTATTTTATGAGATACTATATACCTTCTTTAATAACCAGCAGAAAGAAGAAAAGAGGAAGAAAGCAAGCAAGGAAGGAAGCCAGGAAGGAAAAGAGGGAAGAAGGGAGGGAGGAAGGGAGGAGAAAAGAAAAAAAAGGAAAAGAAAGAAAAGAGGATGCACTGCACACAAAAACATATTATGAGATGGTCTAAAACTAAAAGATTAAATGGAAGAGACATTAAAATTTCCAGTGCTTGGAAACTGTTTTGTTCATATTTCACATGGGTTAAAGTCATTTTGGAGAGTCTTTAATTCCCATTTCTTGTATGGGGAACAGGAAATGTTACTTTTTTCTATTTCTTGCTACTGTAACCATTCAAACTTTTTAAAAAGTCATTGGAAATATATCCTTTTGGAAAGGCATGTAAGTAGCCAGCCCATTTTACATTATAAAACATAAAATACAGTACAGTAAAAATAAATTTGTCAAATAGCAAACCACTCAAATTGAGTTTCTCATAGTAGAAATAATAGCAACATCTAGCTTTTATTAGTATCTATCATGAATGTGGCAATATACCAACTGTTAAGTATTTCTCATTCTGTGAAATTAAAATACTCAAATCTTAAAGGATAAATTGATTGAAATAGGTTTGTGCTAGCTAATTACTAAAAGCTATTTAGAACTGTTTGACCTTGAAAGAAAGAGAATTTCCCAATTCCTGTTGTCTTAAGAATCAAAAGAGGAACAGTTGCAATCATGGTTGCAACTACCTGAACAGGGTTAGTGTAAAACTTATGTGAAAAATGTTCTGAAAAGTTTGGTAAGTCCAGCATTTCTCTATGTAAGCACACACACTTACATTCCAGGTTATTCTTTCACATCTATTATTCTTAGCTCTCTTGTCCGGACTCCTTCCGCTTTCCTCACTGTACTCAAGGGCTTTCCTGTTTTTATCTGCCTGCTATTTCTTTCCTTGATTCCATTAATTCACTTACCTATCTTGTCCCAAGGACACAGAGGTACTTAGGAAGGAGCAGCTCCTCTCTAATAATATAGGCAGACTTCTAGAACCCTCATTCAACTATACAGTATAAGTTTTTGTTGTTTTTTCTATGCTAACACTGAGGCTTTTGAACTTGGGGCCCAGGTGTTGCCCCTGAGCTTTTTTTGTTCAAGGCTGACACTCTTATTAGTAGAGCCATAACTCCATTTCTGGCTTTCTGGTTGTTAACTGGAGATAAGAGTCTTACTCATTTTGCTGCCTGGGCTGGCTTTGAACCTTGATCTTCTGAGCTAAGCCTTCTCAGGATTACAGGTTGCATGAGCTACCAGCATCTAGCCCAAAGCTTCCCTTTGAGGCAGTAGTAGCTTCAGTCCTGATTCCCAATCTCATGCAAGCCCAAGTCATCAAGGATAAGCATTAGACAAGAAAACAGGCTAGCTAGGTTTCTGAAGCATCCTCTGCAGTGCTTCAGTTTAACAGTGTTTCAGATCCTGGGTGCATCTGTTCATAGGGCAGCAGGAAATGAGTTCTGGTAGACAAAGGAATGATTATGCAAGACCAAGGAAAGGTAGTTATTGACTATTTTGATTATGCAAATGCTGCTACAGACTAAAAGGAGAGTGCCGGCAATCATGCTTTCAGTTACATATACCAATCAGGAAAAAAGAAAGAAAAAGGTCTCTTCAAGATTTAAGAACTGTTTAAAATAATGATTTAAAAAGTACACACTGTATAAGAAGAGAGACCAACCTGTAACTATGGAAAACTTCTGAGACTCAAATTTTCATCTGTTAAGTGGGAATAATGTCCTATTATTCTCCATGAAGCCACTAATGTATCAAATCACAGCAGTAATGGGAAAACACTCTGTAGACTATAAGACAAGACAATGTGAATTTTAGTCACATTGTACAGCTTCTAAATCCTAATAACCATTCTTAGAGGCAATAAAGCATCACTACAAAGAAGTGTCTTTGGACATAAACAGGCCAAAGTGTAAATCCTATTCTACTAGCTGCTAGACTACATGGCCATTTCCCCATCTATTACAAGTATTAAATAAGAAATTGATCAAATGGAGCTACTATTGTTAGCCAGAGAATTAAAGACTGCTTTTTCAAAATATACATACCAATCATATTCTGAGTGTTTGACCTTTATGAACTAATTCAATATGCATACTATTATTTTCTTCATTTAATAGATAAGGACTCTTAAATACAGAGGATAATTGTTCAGTCATTCTGCTAGTTTGAAGCAAAGTCAACAACTGAACCCAAGCAATCAGAAGTCAAGTAATAATCACTATGCTATAGCTGTATCCAATATTTTATGAAGCAGTGTGAAGTAGTGTGTCATACTACTATATCCATTCTTTAATATGCTAAGTCCTTGTTAATGGTAGCTAGCTACAAAGCAGCCTAATAGCTGGCATATCATGGCATGTATATATGTGTATGTATAAATAAAAATTTAATTTTTCTGGGGGTGCAAACTATTTTGTAGGGATCTCAAAGATCAATGACATACGACATATGGGCCCACAACTGGGTTAGTAATACAAGTCCAGGAAGAAAAAAGAACAAATTATAAATCTAGTTATACACGTAAGAAACCAAGCATGCCTTTTGGCGATAGCCAACTTTGTATAACAGTGACAAAACTTCTGAGATAATCTTAAAAGGAATGGTTTATTCTAACTCATAATTTCAGAAGATTTAGTCTGCCAAGTCTTGGCACTGTTAACATGGGCTTACGTTGGCCAAATACACCACGGTGGGGACATGTATCAGAGGAGGGTAGCCAGCAAGCAAAGAGAAAAGAGTGGGAATGATGACATACTTTCTTCAATGTCATAATCTAGTGACTTTTTTCTTCAATGTCATATTCTAGTGAGTTTTTTCTACTAGGCTTTTTCTTCTTGAAGGTTTCCCACCAATAAAGGGCTGGGGACCATGCTTTACATTTGGGTTACAACAATGCTGCCCCTGGGCTGGAAAGGTGGCTTAGTGGTAAAGCACTTGCCTTGCATGCTTGAGGCCCTGGGTTCGATTCCTCAGTACCACATAAGCAGAAAAAAAAGCCGGAAGTGGCGCTGTGGCTCAAGTGGTAGAGTGCTAGTCTTGAGCTGAAGAGCTGAGGGAAAGCGCCCAGGCCCAGAGTTCAGGCCCCAGGACCGGACCCCGCCCAAAAAAACCCAATAATGCTGCCCTGTGATTTTACACAGCAATGCTTAAAATGAGGTTGTCCCTCTGTGAAAATCAATGGCTACCAGTGGTATGAAATTTTGCCAATAAAATATTAGTATCTTCAGAAGTTACTTACACTTTATTAGTGTTACAATTATGGGCCTTAATACATTTATAACTGTTGTTTCCAATTTGACTATCACTGAAATTCCTATCTACAGTGTTTTCTAGGAATATTGATATTCTAATCTCACCAAAAATCATTCTGCCTTTTCGGCAGGGGGCCTGCTGCGTAGACCGAAACCGGAATATTCCATGGTCAAGCTTCACCAAAGAGGCATTACTAGGAGGTGGTAGAACATTTAAGGGATGAGGTCTGGTGAGCGGTCCTGAAAACATGCTCTTAAAAGGATTGTCTGAACCCCAGCCCCTTCTTCCTCTTTTTTATTTATAGGCCCCTGCCTCCATGAGGCAGTTTTTTTCTACCACATACTTTTATCATGGTATGGATGATATGCTGCCTCGCTAGAAGTCTAAAGCAATAAAGACATCTGATCCCTGACTGGAGCATCAAAACCTTTTCTTTCTATACACTGATTATCAAGTGTTTGTTACAGTAATGGAAAGCTGACAGTATATGTAGGCATATTACTGTTTTTAAAAATTCTGACTCAACAGGTCTGGGGAAAGGTCTTGCAAGAGTCTGCATTTCTAACATGCAGCACTGCTAGGCCACAGACAACCCTTGGAGCAGCTACCTGCTTTCCCTCTAATAATGATAGCATGTTAATGATGTTGTGTTAATATGGCAATATTAACATATGTTAACAAAGACATCATTTGGCATAGGGCTCAATTGTATGTGTGTGTACATGTATATATACACACATGTGGATACACATACATAACCAGTAAGTAACCTGATTCTCTGATCAACAATAATTGTACCATTTATTAAACATATACTATTTCATTACTAGCACAGATAAGGAAATGGCCATGGATCACACGAAAAAGCAAGAGCATAAATAATTCTGTACTAGAGGAGTGTAGAAAGCCACTACTCTTTCTGTACTCTATGGTGTACCCCTAAGCAATACAGAAAGTTGTTTCATTGATTTGTAAAATATTAATGAAATCACACAAGTGAACGACAAGTAAGGCCTACTTAGGTGAGAAGGAAAGGAAAAGTACAAAGGTATATAAAAATCCATACACTTAGCTATAATCTGACATACACTGCATGTGTTTTAGAACAACAGAACAAAAATCTGTCCTTCAGGAGCTTCTATTTTGATGAGACAAAGATGAGTGACAGGAGCTAAAATTTCAATTAGGATGATCAGCAAGCACCTTTTGAGAAAGCAGTATTTGGGCAAAGACCCCAAATAAGTAAAGCTGAGAGCACATGGGTCTATGGAAAAGAGCATTCCAGGAGAAAAGGAAAGCTTGTGTGAAGGGGCTGAAGGTGGCAGGCTACACAGGATCAAGCAATGACAAAGAAGTCAATGTGCCAAAGCACAACTGGTAAGAGAAGGCAGAGCAGTTAGACCCAGCGGCAGATGGGGTCCACACCATCTAAGGTTCCAGAGGATTAGTAAGGATTTGGAGAAAAAAAAATCAAAGTGAATGATAAGCCACAAAAGCCTCGGTATAAATATAATTCACATCTTGAAAAGAACATACAAAAGAACAGGTTGGAGAAAAAAGTAGCCATTATGATTGCAATAAAGAACTGTTATAGTAGCATCAGAAGGCAATAAACTTAATAGAAATAATGTCCCATTTGTACAGTTAGATGTTTTCTTCATTTACCTCATAAGAAGTAAGGTCAGTAACTAATATTAGAGATATTTTTAGAAAATAGTTAGAGAGGACCTTAGTGCTAACAATGTAATCAAAACTTCATTCTGATGACAGTAAGAAGTCACTGAAAGATTCTGAACTGGGAGATGGCATTGCTTTGGAGCTGAGTGCAGGTGTTGTTTACCTGTCATCCCAGCTGCATGGGAGGCTGACATTGGGAGGATCAGGAAAAGTTCATGAGATTTTACCTCAACAGAAAAAAGCTGGATGTGGTAGTGCACACCTGTTTTGATACCTGTGAGACCTGACTTCAAAGAAATTACCACTGTGGATTGGGATGGGTGTGGAAATACAATTCTATTAGAAACATAAACAACAGGTGCCACTTAATGAAGCAAAGGCAATATTAGACAACATAGTAACCTAGATGCCATCTACAATAACCCCTCCCCCCAAAAAATTCTAGACTATTTTAGAACAAAAGAATGGCAAAGATCATTTTAAGATTAGCTATTTTCTCCCAATTCAGCATAATATCTGTATGAAATATATGCTGAGACATTTTCTGTACATTATTCTCCATAAATTTTACTTAGTTCTTGCTGTTAATATACTTCATTAATAACTGATAGTTTTTAAACCTTCTTAGTTTTTCCCTGAAGGCAAGGCATTGTTTGTCAATGTATAGAATTCATTTTGTAATCTTATTAAAGAAAACAACTCCAAAAGTACCTTAGTTTGCACAATTCTAGAAGTCCACCCCTCCCCCACTTCTGCCAGCAGTCATGGAGCTTGAACTCTGGGTGCTGTCCTAGGTCTCCTCAGCTCAAGGCTAGCGGTCTACCACTTAAGCCACAGTGCCACTTCTGGTTTTCTGGTGGTTAAATGGAGATAAAGAGTCTTTCTTGTCCAGGCTGGCATTGAACTTCGATCCTCAGATCTCAGCCTCCTGAGTAGCTAGGATTACAGGCATGAGCCACCGGTGCCCTACCTAGAAGTCTTTTTTAAAGCCAGTAGTACACAGTCAGTCATCACCCTCTAAGGACAAATGCATTAATTCTATCACTTCTTACATATGTTTGCTTCATTTCAAAAAAAGTTCAGTAGTTATTTTATTAAAGGTAAAGACCTAAACATTATTGAGATGAAATATTCTACAACAAATAAGCTAGTTGGTTAAACTACATGGGTGAGAATCTTCCTAATTGGTGGTAATAAATTCCTAAAAAAGAAAGGTCTAATGGTAATGTTGACTGATTCTTAACTATATCAACTGAAATGTTCCTGTCACAGTGAAATTCACTCTATAATTTATCTTAATGGACTAGGTGTATCAATAAATATTGAAAATGTCCAGTCTCTTTTCCCTCTCCATCTAAATCAAATCCAATTCTATGTCAACAAATTGCACTGATGTATAATTACAAAAGCTAATGCACTGGGAAAAGTAGTGTTCTTTGATAAATAATTTTTCTAAAACCTCTTAAGCATTCTGCAGCTCCAATATTTCTCTCACACTCAAGAAATGTAGTAAATTATCCAACCAGATACTACTGATCATTGGCAATTGTTAATGCATTTAAAAAAAAAAAACCCTCACCCAACAACTTTTAATCTCAACTCAATCAAGCAAAAGATCCAAAAAAAAGCACCTTGGAAAATTTGGAAAAGAAGCTGTTTTCATCAAAGGCATATCCAAACTCTAATATAAACAATAGCTTAGTCACTTCTGTAATACAAAGCTCAATCTATGGCTTTATATCTTACTACTTTCTTCAGCAATATTTCCTAAATATCTTATAAGTACAAGATACATGTGTTCTCTTGATTGCTCCCCTTTAATTCCTTTCTGCCTAGTTGTAACCTCACCATTCTGAGCATCCAATGTTCCCAACAACCCAATTCCAACCCCAATGTACCAAAGACACTAATTTAAATAAGAGTGCTTAATCTGAATTCTGTATGGAAAAAGACTAATTCATGTATAAGATCAATTTATAAAATCAATAAAAGTTCCTATTTATTTAGAACATATCTACATTTAACAATCAGCATTAAAAAATTATTCTTACTCCAGATACTTAAACACATACTTCTCTCTATGGAATTGCTACTTCTACTTTCATTATAGTACCTTAAAAGAGAAAAAAAGATGGTGTGGGGAGGGGGGGAGTTTTCCTAAGAGTATCCATTGAATCAATGATGTGTAGATTTATTATAAAGCTCTGTTATGAGGGCCGAGAGCCTCACAGGCTTTTATTATATCACTAATTTCTTTTTTGCAGGGTTTCAGCAAATGAACCGATTTATCTGGTTCTGCATGCTCGGGGCTTGATGTATGCTATTTGTACATGACAGGTTTCATCTGTACAGCACCATTGATAACATTTATCTGCACATCAAAAAGGCATCTCCTGATGTTAAAAAAATGAATATGCTGGGATAAGAAATATTAAAATAGAGAATAAAGGATCTGTGATGTCTCATAAACTGGAACCAAACTACAATAAATTACCAACTAAGTATGAATGCACAACAGTACTTCAAAAGATACCTTAAGCAGAAAAGGAAAAAAAAGAGGGGGAATAAATGGTTCTTTCTTACACTGATAAAGTAGTAAATACAGCTTGGTTAGTATCCTATGAACCTTATCTAGAAATGGTAAAAATTAACCTACTCACAAACAAGAAAAGATGGTGCCATTTTTATAAAGCTTCTTTTATTTTATAAAGTGGAAATATTTCAAAATACATTTTAAAGTAGTATCCATTGTTTACAACTACCAGAAGGAAAACCAACCCTTAGAACTGGGTGGGTGCAGGTGGCTCGCATTTGTAATCCTTGCAAAGAGTTGAGGATTTAGGTTTGAAGCTAGCCCAGGAAGACTCTTATCTCTAATTAACTACCAAGCCAGCAGTAGAGTTGTGGCTCAAGTAGTAGAGCCTAGATCCTGAGTTCAAGCTCCAGGATCAAACAGCACAAAATGAACAAACTTCCTTTGATGGAAAAAAATATTTACACTGTTTCTGTGCTCCACATTGTAAAACCTTTCTTAAAGGAAGGAAAAGGGGGATAAGTGAAAGGGGCTGAGGACAATGGGACATGTTATATGTATGTTTGGAAATGTCACAATGAAATCCACTTACATAACTAATGTATGCTAATAAAAAAAATCTTAAAATAACAAAAAGGTACATATAGCTTATAAGCCCTTACCAAAAAACAATTCTGTAAATACAAAGAGGTTGCCAAACCTAAATCTGTATCTATTTCAGAAATAATCATCTTAAAAGCATCTGCATAAAATTCTGAAAGGAGGGAATAACAGTGCTGGTGGCTCACACCTGTAATCCTAGCTCTTGAGGAGGCTGAGATCTGTGGATCATGGTTCAAAGTCAGCCCAGCAGGAAAGTCTGTGGACTCTTATCTCCAATTAATAACCAAAACTCTGGAAGTGATACTGGGGGCTCAAAGTGGTAGGTCACCAGCCTTGAGTAAAGAGGTCAGGGGCAGCACCAATACCCTGCATTTAAGACCCACATCTAACAAACAAACAAAAAAGGTTATTTCTAAATAACCTTAAATACAGATGATTTACAATACATTCTTAGGAGAAAAAGACCCAACATTTGTCTTTATGAACAAAGTATACATTGTGTTAAAGAATCTGTTATAGTAATTCATCATCTTTCAGAACATGAGGCTCCAATCACCTCCTACTCTTGCTCTTGCCAGCATTGGTAATATACACAGTAGAGCTAATTTTCCATCATTCAGGAAGAACTGTTGGATCGCTAAACTTGTATCATCATTACCTCTGAAACACAGTGAAAATCACTGTTAGAACCAATGGTTTATTACATCGAACCCACTATCAACAATGTCAACTCTGCCTGGTCGTGTTAACAGGAAAATGCTTTACGAGTTCCACCACTGGGCATCAATTTAACTTCCAGCACCAGCTCTGCTGTAAAACCGTGAACGTAATTTATATGGTGACCCATGTGTGTGGGAAGCAATATCTAGGTGAAACTTCTCACAGTCTGACAAAATGCTTTGATTTGCACCATTCAGATGATTGAGCAAAAAGAGTTTAAGCAATCACCACCAATAGCCTTTATCTCCAAATGCACTAAAAATTTATTACTCTATGAGTACAACCTATTGCTTTAGAGCCTAGCTTGATAGAGGAAAAATGATTGGATAAATATTACATTTTCAACTGGTACACATCTTGTCCATTAGGTTTAAATATTGGACAAGCTATGTGTTTAAGATAAACATCAGTCTTGGCCGATTCCATCACACAGTACATTTAGAAAGTTTCCAAATGTTTCCATAGAAACATTTTGTGCTTACTTATAGCTGTGGATACATGTTCCTTAACAATTAGGATGGAAAAAAGAAGAGACCACTGTATTATTTTGAAACAACCTACCTTTGTCCATAATACTTAATAGAGTTGACAGTATTTAACTATTGCTGTATATGAAGCAACTGATAACCACTTGAGTTGGAAGGGACTTAAATAGAGCTTACCTATCTATTCTAAATACATCTATTACATAGACCTTCTTAGGAATTTTAAACTTTGAGTATTCCTTCATCAAAACGTCTGGAACCAAAAGTGTTTCTGCAGTTCAGATTTTTAAATATTCAAATACATAATAAAGTCTTGGGGATGAAACTCAAGTTTAAACATCAAATTTCATTTGTTTTATAAATGCAGCTTGTTGGTAATTTTGTACAATATTTTTAGGGTATCATATTAACCCTAACAATGTCTCGATTTTTGGATTTGTGATATTCAATCCATAGTATGAATTTTATACTTAGCTTTTCCAGTGCCTACTGCTATGTATTAAGGGAAAGTTAACTCTGTATCTACCTACCTAAGAACATACTCTTTTAAAGATGGCAATGGAGGATTATGATCTATAGTGATGAGCTTCCAGGGTTACTGCAATGAAACTTTTGATACATGTTCCTTAACAATTAGGATGGAAAACCTAGGTAGGAAGAACACAATTCGTATAATCTTTAATGCCTTTGGGTGCTTGAGCAACGACAGTAGTCTCGACTAACCTGATTACCTTACTTTCTACAATTTCTATTCCTACTATTTAGTTTAACTAGGTACTACAAGGTAAGTAATATTTCCAGTTTGGTGATGAGAGAAAAGTGCACTCAAACAGGTTAAATAACTTGATCAGTAAGAAATGGAAATGGAATTTTAACTCAGGTCTCACAGCAATCATGTTCTGCTATAAGCCACCTTTGTTCAGGGTCAGACTGCAATAATTAAATTCTTACATCTGAAGGTTTAAGAAAGTATCTAGCAAAATAGCAAAATGAGACTAAAACAGACTAATAAAAGGTCTATCTTTATATTCCTAATCATCAGCTCTTCTTTATTAAAGAAATATACTACTAATCAAGGGATTATCAAGTAAAATGACTATTGGCTATTAGTTGGCAGCTGAGGTTTTTTTCTTAAGATTCCCAGCCTTGTTTTCATTTGTTATCTGCATCCAAAAAAAAAAACTGCAAAAATAGATATGAAGTCAAAACTTACCATTTAGAAATGTCATTCAATATTCCATATACAAAGCCATTTGTTATACAGTACTACTAGAAAAGACTTAAGCATTTAACTTGAAATGCCTAGCAAGATCTTTTAAGCTGTTTTTCTTATCTTGTTCTTCAAAATTCAAAACTAGAAAATCCTACTTGACTGGAAAGGGGGAAAAAAAGGTTGTCCTTTCTAGGGTTAACAGATGCTTTTTGTGAGATTTTAGGTAAGATTAACCTTTAGCTCACAATAGGAATGGTTATTGGCTTTATTTATTTATTTTTACTATCTTTAACTCAGGTAAAAATCAATACAGAGCGAGACAAAGGGCTCTAGAGGGTCTGGCAATACCAGCTTTTGGTTGGGCTCCTGTACAATTCTACAACATGCTGAGGCTGGGAGGGATTAGTCTGCTTGTGTTGAGTAAACCGATGATACTCAATAAACAGTTTCTGTTGTAAACCCCTTAGGACGGGCAAAGCCACACTAGTTGGCAATAGACCAGATAAGCAGCAGAACCAGCTGTAATCTCATTTAGACCTGAGCTGATCCTCCTGTCCTTTCATTCCACAGGATCAAAGCAAACCACGGAGGAGGCAGCTGTATTATAGCAGCTCTGTTTGCTGGATGCAGCCAACATTTCATAAATTCTACTCCTTGAAGCAAGTTTCTACCTAATCTACCCAGAGCTGAGGCAATCAATGAAATTTCTGAATTCATGAGACTGATTATTACAGGGTAACCCTCTTCTCTTTGTAGAAATGTGATGATAGTACTCCAAATTACTTTAGAAAGTGACTTCTACTCTAACTATTAGAATCATCTTTCTGTAAAGATCTAAATTTTCCTTACGTTACCAAATAAAAGCGACTTGAAACTACTTAGCTAGCTCATTAGCTTTAATGTATATTAACAAGAGATAATATATGACGCCAAATTCCTGCATACAAGAGTAGCTGACTACCACTCCATACATCCATGCTGTATCTGTGTACCACATTCCCATGCTCAGTGACACAGGAAGGAATGACCTGCTGATCCAAACTGCTGTTCAGAAACATTTATTTAAAAAAAAAACATTCCACAGTTCGTTAGCAATTATTATTTAACATTTATTCAAAAAATTTCCATAACATAATTTTTACTATTCCAATGTTTGAATATTGTTAAGTGTTTCAAAATAAGCTGTTTCATCCCTCCATTCCCGTCAACAAAATTGATAATTCAATCTTACTTTACTGGGAACTTCCATTAATAGAAATATGAATTTAAAGCTAAGACTATTAAAAGAGGAGTTAAATTAAGACAACACTAACTGGAGGTATAAGTGAGAGTAGAGACAGGTATTGGACATCACATTACAAATCAGTCTCAACCATAAATAGAAGAATAACTGAAACTCAGAACAGATACCCAGGGCTATTTCCAGATTTAAAAACAGATTCAAAAACAATCAACTAGTTAGATACCAGTGGTGCATACCTGTAATTCTTGCCATTTGAGAAGCTGAAAATGAAAAGATTGCAGTTTCAGGTCAACACTTGGAAGCAATAGCTAAGAAATTACATCTCAACAAAGGGAAACTGGACATGGTCATAGATGCCTACCATCCTAAAAACGATAGGAAGCCTATCTGGGAAGGGGCTGGGAATATGGCTTAGTGATAGAGTGCTTGCCTAGCATGCATGAAGCCCTGGGTTCGACTCTTCAGTACTCCATCCATAAAAGGCCAGAACTGGCGCTGTGGCTCAAGTGGTAAAGTGCTTGAGCAAAAGATGCTGGGGGGGAGGGGGGGTTGGAGGGGTTGGGAAGGTGGCTCAGTGGTAGAGTGCTTGCCTTACATGCATGAGGCCCTGGGTTCGATTCCTCAGCATCATATAAGCAGAAAAAGGCAGAAGTTGTGTTGTGGCTCAAGTGGTAGAGCACTAGCCTTGAGCCTTGAGCTGAAGGACAGCACCCAGGTCCAGAGTTCAGACCCCATGACCAACCAAAAAACAAAACAAAACCAAAGAAGTTCAGGGACAGTGGCCAGGCCCTGAGTTCAAATATATATATATATATATATATATATATATATGAGAGAGAGAGAGAGAGAGATATGCAGATATATAGATATATATAAATAATCTGGCAGAAACCAGGGCTAAGGGTGTGACTCAAGTGACAGAACATCTACCTCGCAAACCTGAGGCTTGAATTCAACCCCCCAAAAACAATCATTTATAATTTAATGCTGAATGTCAATAGATGAGAACAGCCTCCAAGAACACTTAGTCACAAAATTGTGTACTTTCATAAATGTGTAGACTTTAGTGCTACATGCACAGTTGCCATCTTCTTCTTGTTTCACTAATCTTTACAAATTTAAAAAATACCACTAAGCTGAATAGCTGTGTAAAAAGAGGCCATGGAACAGATCTGAACAAACACAAACCTTCAAGAATGTGCATTGCTCTGCATATCTAGCCAGCATGTATCAACAGTAGAATATAGGTCTCCCAAGTCCTGTTACAGTTTTTCTCTAATGTGCACTAACATTTACCCTGCTTCTAGAAGAAACAGTACAATTATGCTGTTCTGTAAGAAAATGGCATACTCTACTGTAATTCAGGAACATTTAAGAATATAAGCAAGAAAACCTGTAACAGATCAATGTAGACAGCATATCAATGTGGCAGCACATACCACACTAGCAAATATTACATTTAATGACTCACCTTCTTTTTATCCATTCTCCAGACATAAAGGGTACCATTTAACATAATTACATAGTAACAGAGAAAATGAAAAATATCAAAACCTTAACTCTTTTAATATTTGTAAAATCCGGATCTTTGTAATAATACCACCACGATTAAAAACTGCGAAACTGTGTAATTATACTTTAATTGTATTGTGAGGCATGCATTAATCACAAAGTTTAAGTACTATAGATAGAATTATAATAATTCTGTAAAACAAATTTAAGCTAGCTAAGTAGGTCAGAACCACTAACATGCAACAGGAGACCTCTGGGAATTTATCAGTTAATGGCTATTTATGTGCAAATGAGTGCCCTCCAACCCTCCAAAATCCTGTGTGGCTGAAGGGTATTTCTGTTAACCAGGAGCACTGCTTAACTGCACAAGCATAAATTAAACTATTTTATTGAAACGGTTTTTACTTCTCCTACATTTTACAGGATATACTTACAATTAAGAAAAAGTATTTTAACAACAACAAAGGCTGCTGGACACTTTTCAAAACTGATCTCTCCTGATCCCTACATGTACAGACATACACCTCAGATCTTCTAAAGAAGACTAAGATTCTTAAAATATTAAGAATCTAATAAGCATTAAATGAATACCTTTTTTACAATCAGCTACAATAAAATATTTATCTTGTATATCATATTCTTATTTTGCAGAACATAAATTCAATTGGAGTTTGTATATGAAAAGCTACTAACCTATCAAAGGGCTAGGTATTCCTGACACTGTATTCCTCAGAAGGGAAGATCAGGAGGATTATAATTCAAGGGCAGAATGGACAGTTAGTGAGAATCCAAACATACATACCTTAACAAGCCCAGTGTCATAGCACAGGTTTGTGATCCTAGACATACAGGAAGAGCAAGTAGGGAGGACTGCTGTCAAAAGTTAGCCTGAGATAATATGGGACTTTATCCAAAAAAGGCCAAAAAGAAAGAAAAAAAAGAGAGAGATAGGGGTTGTGGTTCAAGGGGTATGGCTCAACTGATAGAGCACCTGCCCCAGCAAGTACTGTTAACAAGAAGACCCTTCATGGTTTGCTTCTAATTTACCTTAAGAAAATTAAGCATTTCCGATTCTTTAAAGGAAGGTAAGATGACTTGAATCTTAAGTGTGGGCTCAGGGCTTCTTGTGTTGAATGAAGGCTTAGTTTCCAGCCCACAGTGGAACCTTTAAGCAGGTGGGAACTAGTGAAAGCAAGCTGGTTATTGAGGGAGAGCCCTCAAGGATACAGTGAAAGCCAGACACTGGTGGCTCATGCCTGTATTTCCAACTGCTTCTGAGATCTGAGGAATGTGATTCAAAGCCAACCCAGGAAGCAAAGTCCATGAGATTCTTATCTCCAGTGCTGTAAGGCTTAATTGGTAGAGTGCTAGCCTTAAACACAAAAAGGCTCAGGGAATGTTCCTAGGCCACCAACTCAAGCCACAGAATTGGCAAAAAATAAAAAGGGTACAGTGTAACCCTAGCCTCTCTGCTTCCTTTGCCACAGGCCTAAAGCAACAAGAGCAAGCAAACACGGACTGACCGGAAGCAAAATAAATCTTTCCTACTTATAAGTTATTTATGTCAGGATTCTGACAGTGACCAGAAGATGACTAGCACAAAATAGCAGAAAAGAAGAATACGATTTTTTAATCACAAAGTATAATTCAAGGAAACCATCAAATACCAGCAAGATCACAGCAGACACTGCAGAAGCAGCAGAAAACTAAGCACTGTGTAACTTTTAAATTTTAGATGGATAACAGCTTATTTAAAATTTTTAAGCTGGGTGCTGGTGGCTCACATCTTTGATCCTAGCTACTCAGGAAGATGTTATCTGAGGATCTCAGTTCCAAGCCAGCCTGGACAGAAAAGTCCATGAGACTCTTACCTCCAATTAACCACAAAAAGCTGGAAATGGAACCGTGGCTCAAGTGGTAGAGTGCTAGCCTTGAGCACAAAAGCTCAGGAACAGCACCACAGTCCAGGGTTCAAACCACAGGACTGAAAAAAAAATATTTTTAAAGCATTTATTTTTATGAATTATTTTTATTCAAGTGCATATACATATACGTATAAACTAGATTATTTAAAATTATTTTAATTTCCTGGTAAATGACCTTTCAAATACTTTAAGTAGTTGTATAAAGGGTTGCCATTGAACCTACCAGTTTCTATGTACAATACATCTTGATTGATACATTATCCTTTTTATCATTTACCCCATCCGTCCCAATTTTAAAAGGTTTTATACAGTAACAATATTCTATGTCCCAAATTATACAATAAAAAATAAACCACTGCTAAGTTTAAGACAAGTAAGGGTCAAAATATATAAATTATATATAGTGCCTGTTCTTAGGCTTGAACTCAGAGCCAGGCTCTGTCCCTTATCTTTATCACTCAAGGTTTCCACAATACCACTTGAGCCACAGCTCAACTTCTGGGTTTCTGTTAGTTAATTGGAGATGAGAGTCTTGCAGATTTTTTTCTGCTTGGGCTGACTTCAAACAGCAATCTTCAAATCTCAGCCTCCTGAATAGCTAAGCTTATAGGTATGAGCCACTGGCACCCAGCTTTATATCTTCAAAATTAGATACTGTATAATACAATGAAGCTTTAACACTTCAAGCTAGAGTTTAAAAGATTAAATGTTTGTGGAAAATCTACTATTTTAAGCATCTAGATAATAAAAACTTGATGAACTTCAAAAAGAAGTTCACATGTATATGTGAACATATATGCACATCCATAATCCCAATACTAGAATGCTGAGGCAGAATTACCATTTGATGCAAGTTTAGGCTAGAGAGTTCTAGGCCATCTGGCTTAGGGAGAGCTCAGCCAAAAAAACACTTTTTTTTTTAAAGTTTCATTCATCTTTTCACACTGAATTTCCCAGATTTGTAAGCAAATTAGAGCACAGCAAATGATTCTATCAAGTTTGTTTTGGATTGGTAAGCTTTGAAAACGTACCACTCCTGGAATCAGAGGGTACTCATGGATGGCAACAAATGCTGCACTCAACAATGGCTTTTGTAGATGAAACAGAAAAAAGTTTCTGGCCTAATGTCACATTACGTTTAAATGTAACATAAGAGAATGATGAGGTACTTCTGTCCTGAAAACATAATTTCATTACAAATGTTAATATCTGCATCTGCTTTTAGAAAGAAAAGCATTTAGTAGAAAAATAAGTCACCATACAAAAATAACCACCTGCATATGACCATCATTGTCTCACAAGGGAAACTGAGAAGCTACACAAAAAGGGCTCACTTAAGGCTCTTTGGTCAAGGGCAGTGCAATGGTCACCAAAGTCTTCTGGTCATAAGCAGATTCGCAGTGAGATCTCAAGCACTGCCCTATGACTTAATTATCCCCTTTAAAAAATAGTAAGGCTGGGGCTGGGAAGGTGGCTCAGTGGTAGAGCGCTTGCCTTGCATGCATGAGGCCCTGGGTTTGATTCCTCAGCACCACATAAGCAAAAAGAAAAAAGCCAGAAGTGGCGCTGTGGCTCAAGTGGTAGAGCGCTGGCTTGAGCTGAAGAGCTAAGGGACAGTGCCCAGACCCAAAGTTCAGGCCCCATGACCGGACCAAAAAAAAAAAAAATAATAATAAGGCTTTCTCTTACTAAAGATACAACAGAGAGACAGCTAGATGGAGCATCATAATTAGTAGGTCTGCTTCATACTTAAGCCTATCCCTTCTAGAATCACATATTACAGAAGGAAGAGAGCTGCATGGATATATGAAAGTCACTGGAAATTACTAATCTCTGCATTTACATGAATGAAATAACAGTTAGGATGACATGATATCAAAGTGTTTTGACATTCTCAGAATAATGAGGTTTAGAGTATCAATGACAGAAATTATGGAACATGCAAATAATTAATTATTTTATCAGTAGCTAAACATACAGAAAAAGAACATTTGAGAATAAGAAATTTAAGTCACACTTCCAAAATTTTCCATTAACTACTCAAAATATCACTTAACTGTTACTGTCTTACTATAGAATATCATTTTGGGTCAATCAGATCACCCTTTCACTTTGTTTCTTTTATCCCTCAGTCCTAGCCATGACCTCAAACTTAGCTAGATGCTGATGACTTATGTCTATTATCTACTACTAGTTACTTGGAGGGGGCGAGGACAACCTGAGAAGTGAGAAGATCAAGAGTCAAGGCCAGCCTGGGCAGAAAAAGTTTAGTAAGAGATCCTACATCAAAAATAACCAGCAAGAAAACAATGCTGAAGGCAAGGCTGAAGAGTTACAGCAACTGCCTAGCAAGTGTGAGGCCCTAGGTTCAAATGTTAGTACTATGAAAACACATAAAATAGAATGTCCCTTCCATCTTTCTATATTCTCTAAAAAATTACTTTGGCATTTTAAAATATGTATTTTATATACAGTGTATAGCCTCTATTACCACAATGGCAAGTTCCCTTACCTAAAGGCCTGTTTCAGTTATTGTGCATATTGGTGGCAAAACCATTGATATAATTATCATCCATTCATTCAACACCCATTGTTAAGCAATACTGTATGTCATGCTGGATACTTAGGTAATATAAGACAGTTACTGTGTAGTGTTGAAGAGCAGCAACTGTTTTTATCTACATATCTCTATTCTTTCCAATGTCAGCATAGTCTGACATAGCAAGTACCCAATGTGTTGACCGAATGGTCATTTCTGTTAAGTATATAACTACAAAATTAGCACAACAAAGTTCTCTCATAGGCCATGATACAGATAAAAGGAGATTGAGATTTGACCAAGGTAGAATAATTTATACAATTACGGAAAGCATAGCTAACATTTCAATGAATACCATGGAAGTAATGCATGACAGAGTTCTACAAAATTTAATTGACAGTGGGAAACTCCTCACGCCACTTCTCTGAAACCAACAGACAAACTAGACAATAAAAGCAATCATCTTTAGGTACTCTCTTAGACACATGCACTATCACTTTCATTCTTCAAGTTAGCAGTTTCAGTATGTATTCATTCACACACACATACACACACATATACACAGACATGCTTCCCCTAGGGCTTGAATTCAGGGCACTTTATTGCTCAAGACTAGTACTCTTACCACTTGAACCACAGGTCCATTTCTGGCTTTTTTAAGTCTCATGGACATTCCTGCCGGGGCTGGCTTTGAACCACAATATTCAGATCTCAGCCTCCTGAACTGCAAGGATTATAGGCATAAGCTACTGGTTCTCAGCTCCATACACATTTTACAGATTAGAAAAAGTCAAGTTCAAAAAGGTTTATTTTTATTTTTGCTAGCCCTGGGGCTTGAACTCAAGGCCTGGGCATTGTCCTTGGGCTTCTTGCTCAATGCTAGCCTCTACCACTTGAGCCACAGTGCCACTCTGGCTTTTTCTTAGTAGTTTATTGGAGATAAAGAGTATCATAGACTTTCCTGCTCCAGTTGGCTTCAAAATGTGATCCTCGGATCTCAGTCTCCCAAGTAGCTAGAATTACAGGCATGATCCACCAGCTCCCAGATTAAAGTGAAAAACTTTTAATGCCTTAGATCTATAAAGTATTTTTTTCAGGTTTAAAGAAATTTTTTTAATTGTGAAAATACCGTACAGAGGGGTTACAATTACACGGGCAAGGTAATGAGTACATTTCTTATCAAGCATTGTTGCCTCCTCCTTTGTTTCCCCTTCCCATCTTCCCCCCCCTCCCACTACCCACCCCTGCTCCAAAGTTGTAAGGTTCATTTTTCGACATAACAGTCTTGTATATCTCATTGTTGCAATGGGGCCACCTGTATCCCTATTTAAACAATTTGGTTTTTTCCCTTCCCCTCCCCAAATTATATTTATCAAAATTAACTCCAGGAAACGGAAACAAGGTTTTCTCTGTTGCTGTTTTTGTATTTTTCTTTTTGTCTTGTTTGTTCATCTGTCTTTGGGAGAGCAAGGGAAGACACAGAAATGGAGAGACAAAGGGTGAACAAATTCGGTAGCGGTATTTCCTAGACACTGTTGAAAATGAACTATACAAATTGTGGTAGGGACAGGAGAAAAAAAAACTGGGCGTGAGGGAAGGGGTGGCATTGTCCAAACAGAAACATGCTCTTTACCTGACTTTCTTGGACATAAAGGCTAATTTTTTTACCCTTTTATGTTGTTTCAACATAGACTCAAGAACCTCCTATTTTTATTATTTCAACCCATAAACCTACAATTTGTTCTTTTAAAAAAGGGACATGTAAAAATCTAGCTTAAATTAAAATTTTGTAAAAATTCCCTTTTGTCAGATGTATACAGTCATTTATGCAAGTATATGCATATGTATAAAATTTGAGTTGAAATAAACCATGGCTTTTCTTTTTTAGAATTCCATTTCAGGTTTTGTATTATTTTTTAATACCTTCCACTTATAACCAAACAAATGTGTGAAAATAGAAGCCTTATTTCCAATGCTATGAATGGTGGAGTCGTACATTCATTGTGTAATACCGAAGGGCCTCCTGAACCACCCACACATTCCGCACCTGAACCAAGGCACCGCCTTTTCACCACTTTCACCAGTAACAAATTACCACAGAATCTTATGAAGACATCAAAATAATGCAAATGTTATTAACGGAAAGCTGTTTAATGATAGAATGAAAAAAAAGGGCCCCTGAACAGCATTTAATCCCACTAACCCCATTTTGGGATGGGTATAAGACCTATGAGTAGAGATTGGGTGGATCGCATTGAGGCTAGCTAGCCCAGGAAAACTTCATAAAACCTCAACCAAAAAACTAGACAAGGCAGTGTGCTCCTATAATCCCAGCTACTACCAAAAGGCAAATCCAGCAGTGGGAAAAACCATGAGACCTTATTAGGGACAGAACTAAAACAAAAAGAGGCTAAGAGTGTGTGGTAGTCTCCTGCCTCGCACAGAAGGACTTGAGTTCAAGTTATTGTACAACCAATATAATTTTTTTAATGTACATGAATGTGGGAAGTATTAAAGGATATAACAAAATAGCAGTAGCAGTCCTCCTAGGGTAGTTCTTTAAAAGCTCATTTACATTTTCTACATTTAATACCAGAAACATAACTCTTACCATTGGTATTTTAATTGTAAGTGTAGCAGTAAAATGAAAGCAGGAAGTCTCAATATCATAGGATTTTGGTCAATTTTGTCTGTCAAGTCTTTTGACTTTAAGAAGTATTTGTCTACCATCCCACTTCCTAGGAGATAGCTTTATGCAAGGTAGCTCCATAATCAGGGACATTTTTTCACTTTGTCTTATCAAGTCTAATTCAAACTGTGCCTAACACTGGTTGGTAGCCTGCTGTCGGATTTTAAAGATTAGTTGTAAGCAAAGTGCTGTTATTGATAAAAACAAATAATTGAGAGATCAACCCACCTACCTGAGGTCCCCGAAAGACTATTCCAGGGGAGTATATGAGGGTTCTTGCCCCGAGTAGTTTCATTTTATAAATGGATTAACCTTTGTTTCACTACAAAATTCTGGAGCAACCAATTTCCACATATTGATGCTTTTTACCTAATTTTACTATTACGTAAGCTCTTGATCTCTCTCTGTAACATGCACACACACACACCCACACACACCACGGTCCCTTTGTTTTGAATTCTTTCACTAGCAGCTCTTCAGCACTGAAGCACCCCAGATTCCTGGGAACCCAGAGAGAAGGCTATTTTCTTCATTATATTTTACTGGTTTCCAGGAAAATGCCAGTAGGAGGCAGCAACGACTGGCTGTGGCAACAGCAGCTGCTCAACTCACAGTAGTTAGCTACTGGCTTCATTCTTCTGTCATTATATAAGCAAGATGACACTGTTCTCTAATCCAGCCAAAGCTGATAAGTACCATCAACCTGTCACTTCCTACATTTCAAATTCTAACATCACAGCATCAAAGAGTTTTTACATTTCGATTTCTTTTGCTGGCAGCAGCCGGTAGCCTCTCATTCTCCCACGGTGTTCTAATGCTGCATTTGCACACCGGGGTTACTCCCAGACTGAATAGCAGGTCATCCCCTGCTCACTGAGCTCATCTGTGGCCCATGTGCTAGGCAATTTAGATCCAATCAGCCCTTATTTAGCTCAAGAGTAATGAGCAGCATAGTGACACAGACTTAAGCCTGACCCTCAGGACACTGCTCATCAAGCAGTAAAACTGTGACAAAATCATTCATCTTCCACCCGCTGGCAAGAAATAATACTCGCACTCACTGTATTACTTTTCAAGATAAAAAAAAAAAAGTCCTGAATTTTCATGATGTGAGACATTAATTTGCAGAAAGCTGAATTCCCTTAAACCCCCCTGTTGCTATGAGCTCACCAGGGGGAAATAGGCCTTAGGAGACTGAAATGGAATAAAGAAAATTGTTCCAGCTTTCTTTTCATTTTAAATAAGCCTTAAATCTGACAAGAGAGATATCCTAAAGAGAGAAAAATATATATCTTGTAAGGGAAAGAAGAAACTATTGAAATTAAGAGTTCCAAATGCTATTTTCACTCTGTATTTGTTCTCAATTTAGTTAAAATATAAATAAAGTCTGAAAAAGGACAATTATTCACCCTTCTCTACAAGACTGATGGAGAAAGGTAAGGTTGTTTCCTTATAAACAGTATGGTGGCAAAAGGAAGTCCATATCATAAAACAAAAAGGTACTCACATGTGTTTCCACAAAACACATTAGAGAAAACAGATTTAGGGTAACACCAGAAGATGGGAAGATAGCTAGGACTGTTTTAAAACTCATGAATTTACTTTGTCCATAATTTCGAGTACCTTTTGGGGTTTTATTAAGCCAAAAATAATGATGGAAATAGTTAAGAGATTTGTTTCCTTCCCTCATCTGGCATGTCACATTTCAAAAACAACCTATCAGGTATGCACTTACAGGACATAAATGATCCCACTGACTACTCCCAGATTACCAAAAGCCACTATGCATGCTCCTTCAGATTTCATCCACTTGTTAAAGTCACAATCTCAGTTGTTTTATAGGTGAAGACAAGTTGGCTTTAGCAAACCTGTCACGAATGGGATTCATTGGTCTTCAATGTATTTATTATGACAACATGTATCTGGTTTAAAAAACAGCACTGTGTGGTGCCGGTAAAGCACAGGAGCTATGCTTCCTACAAGCTCACTGCTGAATTTCATCTAAAGTTTCAAAGATCTGGGTGGTCTGCAACCTATAGTGAACCACGGGATTCAGACAAGGAACAACAGTGACATAAATAAGATTGGGGAAAGTGGCTTTCACCTCACTACAACATCTTTCAATTTATTACCATTTCCTAAAAAGAAATATTCTAAGGCTTGGCAGAGAAAATAATCATGGCACATCTGTTCTCTAAACAACCAAGCTTTCAAAAGAATAAAATGGTTTCTTAACAAAGTATATTTCTTTTCTCTCTCTCCCTTTATCCAATGTTCTTCATCTCAATATCTGCTTCAAGGTTCTTTCTCTACCTTTTTCTTCCCTCTTTTCCCTGTGTAATCTTGAAAGGTAGAATTTTTAGCTTCATCCCAGAAAAATCAGATTTGGGCTAACTTCAAACTTTGGTAATAACTATGAAGCAGAAAAAAAAATCATATAGGTCCATTCATCTCCTTGAAAGGAGTTCATCTTGAAAAAAGACACTTAACATAAAGTTCCATTCATCTTCTCTTAAGAATTTTACAACTACTGGAAATTAGGGTAAATATAAAATTTCACCAAGCTTATAAACTAGACATTACAAGACCACAGGCACAACAAATACAAAAAATGAAAGAGCAGAAGGGTAAGGAATCCAGTGGAAGCTCTACCATCTTATCTTTGTATACAGTATTCTGCATCTCAAATTCTGTTGTCACTGTATTTTCTTATATTAGGCAGCATCACTCAATAGGCCTTTTCTGGGCAGATTTTCAATTCTGGGATAGTTTCTTAAATTATTTAGCTTATTATTTCCTCTACTCCATTTAGTTCCCCTTTCTAAATATTTTGCTTCCCATTGAATCCCACTAAATCTCTACTTTTTAGATTCAAAGAGTTTTTATAGACCAAGCCTCCATGAAGTACTTCTCAAAATCCTTTAAAAGAAAGATCAAAGGCTCATTGGTGTTCACTTGCTTCCATATTTCAGTAGAAAAATAATTTGATTATTACTAAATTAAGAAAATAAAATGAAAATGGTACACCAAAACTCAGCTAGACTACTTTTTTTGCTTTTCAATAACACAGAAAGTCTTTCAATTAAAAGAGAAGAACGGATCTCTGTGGTGCTTTGGAGTTCCTTTTTGCTGATGAGTGCTTAGTAAGCAACCATTAGAGATGATATTTAGGCCATACATAATACATATTCAACTGCACAGGTACTGTTGTCTCTTTTCATTTAAATATGGATAAAAACTGTTTTATAAACAGCCAAAATTTAGGAACAGTTATAAATGAGTATCAAGTAAGGGTAATGACAAATAGAATAAAAAAGCTTTCTAAAAAGGTGATGGTTTGAATAAACAACTAGCTTTCTTCCTCCATTCTTAAACTATCTTTCATGTAATAAACATATAAATGTTTATTCAGATTTCATTTAGTTTGATCATTCTATTCCAAGTGTCACCAATTGGAAAAGGTACTTAAAATATTAGTTGAATTTGCTGAATAAATACTTTTGAATGAATATGCATCTACTGGAGAAAATAACTGTAACACAAACTAGAAAGTAAGGTAAGAAATTACAGAGTTAAAAATTAATAGCCAGGTGCCAGTTGCTCATACCTATAATCCAAACTACGCAGGAGGCTGAGATCTAAAGATCGTGGTTCGAGCCAGCCTGGGCAGCAAAATCCGTGAGACTTTTTTTTATCTAACTAATCACTCAAAAACCAAAAATGGAGCTGTGGCTCAAAGTGGTAGAGGGCTAGCCTTGAGTAAAAAAGCTCAGGGACAGTGCCCAGGCCCTTAGTTCAAGCCCCATGAATGACCTCTCCCCCCAAAAAAATCACAATTGATATACACAGATGTTTACTGAATAGAATGCATTAACTCTTCCCATGTATGTTCTCTAATTCTAATCTTGATCATGACCTAACTTCTATCCAATTCTATCTCCACTTATCTCCTAACTTCTGAAACCACCTTTCCATTCACTCAAATAATCCCAACAGATTTTTTTTCCTTTTCTAATAACCCAGCTCACCTACTGACTAGCACTGACCATTTCTGCCTCCTGATTTTGTTACCTCATTCTCCTGATTTAACCCTTTTCTATATATGTATTAGCTTCCTTAGCCCTCAGATTCAGCTGTTTTTTTGGCTAGCCTCTCAAGCTTCAAATAGTTTTGAAAGAAAAACAGAAACAAAGGTAGGATTCCAGATTTCTTAAATACTAGTGAAGGCATTATAAGAAAAACATGCAGAGGTAAGGACAACTGGGTTGTGGATAGCTCTTAAGGCTATAATTATTAACACATAACTTTTTCCTTGTGTTCACATAAGGATGTTACTACAGGTTATAAAAAGTGGATGTTTCCTCTGAGGAGACACATTTGATGAGAAGAAATGAACACAATCAACAAGAAAAAATACATGGGCCTTTATCAAAATTTTTTTAAAAATTGTGCAACAAAAGATAACAGTAAGAAAGTGAATCCCCAGAATAGAAAAAAAAACCTGTAAATTGTGTATCTGTCATGTGATCTGTATCAAAACCAAATAAAGAACTCAAACTCAATAATCAAAACAAGTTTTAAAATAGACAGAAGGCAGGGGGAGGGGGTGCGGAGATGGGAGAACAGGGATAGTAAGGGGAAACAAAGGAGGAGGTAACAACAATGCTTGATAAGAAATGTACTCATTACCTTGCTCATGTAATTGTAACTCCTCTGTATGGTATTTTCACAATAGAAAAACTTATTAATAGAAAATAAAATAAAATGGACAGAAGATCTTCAAAGAAGATATAAAGACCAAGAAGCATACAAAATAGTGTCCAGTCATCAGCAAACGAACATTAAAACCATAATGAAATACTACCTTATATCCCCTGGAGCACAATTACAGACAAGCAACAGTATTGGTGAAGTTGTAGAGAACTAAAACTCTGACATACCATAGGTGGAAGGTAAAATGGTACAGCCTTGGAAATGAGGCATTTTCCTCAAAAACTTAAACAGCATATGAGCCAGAATTCCACTGCTAGGTATACACCAAAAAAAAAGGATATATTCCCACAAAAACTTGTGAACCTTTTACATGAATCTTCCTGACTCATTATATCCAAAAGGTGAAAACAATCACAATATTCATTAACAGAGAGATAAATGTTGTATCAACACACTGAAACCTTTTTTTTTGTCCACAAAAACCTATGGAGTACTAGTATATCCCACAAATAAAATAAACCCTGATCATGTTTGTCAATGTGAATGAAGCCAGTCACAAAATAGACAAATTGTCATAGGTAAATTTAAGAAAGAGAAAAGTAGATTAGAGGTTGCTAAGATTGCTGTCATGTTGGGGAAAATGGGGAGTGCTAAAAGGTACAGGTACTGGTTAAAGGTGTAATAATGTTTTAAAGTGGTAGAAATGATTGTATAACTCAAATATTGTTAAAAACGAATGGATACTGTATGAATTGTTTTTGTAGTTGTTGCCTGCTGGCACTAGGGCTTGAACTCAGAGCTGACCCTTAGCTTATCTCTTAACGATGTCATTCTACCACTTAAGCCACACTTCTCACTTGTAGCTTTTCCTTGTTAACTGGAGACAAGAGTCTCCCAAGTTGTCTGTCCAGGCTGCCTTTAAATTCCAATCCTCAAATCTCAGCCTTCTGAGTAGCTAGGATATCAGGCATGAGCCACTGGTGCCTGTCTTGAAATTTCTTAATAAAATCCTTAATAAAGAAGTAAACTGTATATGTGAGTTGAATCTCAATAAAGCTGTTGAAAAGCTGAGAAGGAAAAGCTGTGGAAGCAGAGATTAAGGCATGCTTTATTATTGTTTTATAAAGGTAATGATGGCTGGGAAAATAAAATGCAATGTTAAAATGATGCCAAGACATTACAAAAAAAATAAGCTGAATAAAAAGAGAAGGGCAAACATATATGCTGTATTTAACTCTACTTAAAAATCTTACTACTTTTTCTATAAAAGTAGCTCTTAGTAAGAATTTCAATTTTCAACAAGTCCAATATAGTACAACAATGTTGATGTTTTCTACTGCCTTAACTTTTTCAAAAAATATTATTCATTACAAACACAAAAATGCTTCTTAAATGGCCACTGCAATAGGAATGAATTACAAACCAGCCTCTGAACTAAGTAGGATTATGGGCAGGTGCCACAGGTACCCAAAATAAAACTTTTTTTTTTTAATCTCTAAAGCTGTAATTGAGTTATACAAAACATTCAATAACAACAACAAAAAACATGTCTGCTGTCCAGATTACCATTTGAATTTTTCCTGATATTATCAGGTAAATTATTTGGCATTACTGATCATTATATTGTTCTGTCTCCTTTCTGGTAGCCCCCAGTTCTCTGACTGAAGAAAAAAGAAAAATCTTTGCTTAGTAGAAATGATACTTAGGAAATAGTAGTATGGCTCAAGTAGTACAGTGCCAACCCTGAGTGAAAAAGCCAAGCAAGAGCTTGAAGCCCTGAGTTCTTGTGTACACACACACACACACACACACACACACACGGACATACACATATAAGCCTTCAAGTATCTAAACCAATAAATAACACTCATCTCATGAGAAGAGAAAAAAGTAGATTTTAGAATTTTCAAAAATATATTTTGAAGCAAGGAAAAACAGCCTTTACCCTTTCAGTAGTAATACTTTTAATGTACAGGGTTTTTTTTTTTTAAAGGAAAGAAAGTAAAAGTATACCCTTTGAACTATTTCCTTTGTCTCACATTTGCCTTTTTTAGGCAAGCTCTCAAATACCCTTAGATTCTTTGGAACTAGGCTCTTGTTTCCTACAAAATAGGATGTCAGTTGATCAATAACCATTTCGCTTAAATTCCTAAGTCCACAACTTCCCTTAAGTGTTAGAACAAACAGGTACAAAGCCTGAATATTTATTGTTTCTTTTTAAACTCCAAATGATATCTGCAGATGCCAAAAGGCATTTTGAAATCACTCACCCTTACATCAGTAAAAATGAAAACGGGATAGGGAGGAGAGAGAAACTCAGGAGGCCTTATATGTCAAGTTTTTGCCCAAAGCTAATTTTCATAGCTCTGTTAGAAAATTCTGAAAACAGAAGTTTATAATGGAAATGCTGACAGACCTTAAGTATAACAGCATGAATAAATATAATTAAAGAAAACCTTTTGGCTACACCTAACTCCATTAAATGAAAGACGCCATTTTTATATTAACCTAAAAGAACAGTGAGAACTAGAAATGTAATTCCAGAAAAGTAATGTTCCATGTTCAAAAGTAATGTTAAAGATGGCTGCAAAAAATATTTAATACATGAAATTTTAAACATAGAGGCATTTCGTTTACATAATCAAGTGAGTATTTTCATAATGCTACTTACTCAGTAATGAAGAATGCTCTAGTGAGCCATCAGTTCCAGTTACCAGAGAGTGGCATATGAAGTTATTATCTCTTAACAGGCCTAGAGGGAGCTACTTCTCCCTTCAATCAGTGATTTTAGTTCCTTCCCACCTATTATTTCTCGGTCATACAGTTACAAACTATTAGTTACACAAACTCACACATACACACACACACACACACAACACACACACACACACACACACATACACATACACATTTATGTAAGAATGGGTACCTTATTCCCAAATGAATGTGAAAACAGAGGAGACTGTTAAGGTAAAGTATTTTATTCTTTCCTTGGCAGAGATGTAGCCAGGAATAAATATCATTAATCTATGCAATCCATCATCTTCCTTATCTAAGCCAAAACCCAAGGATTTTAGCTTTGTTCTCAACTTTGAACTGTAATGATAAAAAAAGGCTATTTTTAATTTTTAGAAATGTTTCAAAATACTTTTGACTTGATAATACTAATAGTACATTGGATACTTCAGAAACTTCAATAAATTCTGGATTCTGATGTAAGAAACCAGGAATAAATTGGTATGATCAAATAGCTAAAAGGTTTATCTAGTTTGTTTTCTCCCCCATTCTTTTTAAGGTAAACCATTTTTCATGTTCTCCCCCAAAAAGATCCCAATTGAAATGAAATACTGTGTTGATTGTATTTGCTTTGGAAATGCTAAATCGTTGATGGAATAAAATGGAACTACCCAAGTCACAGCTCCTCTTGTTAAACAATGTACACCAGTTTCACTGAAAATGCATAGAGATGACTATCCAAGCTTCAAGAAAATATTTTATAGATCTCAATGCCTAAATCATAACTGCATTAATAAAGACCTATACATTGTCACAACATTCTTGATTACATGCTGACTTCATATTTCTTTTAAAAACTGGTCTATAATTTTGGCACCAAAAGTTATACCACACATTCTTTTATAGTTATTATTATTATAGCTGAGCAGTATTTTTTAAAAACCCAAAATACAAATTTGTTTAAGGAATCAAAATGTTACCAGCAATATTTATGTCCTTTTTAAAATCAGCAATCTGCTCCAGAGGAGTGCAAACTACAAATTCAATAAAGATTTTTTTAATATTAATATAAACTTCCTTTCACCTAATATCTAGTCTTCATCTTCACCTCTTTACCTTTACACTTCTGAACAGTGATCACAAGGATGAACAAAGACACAAGACAACTTTGAAGCTTGCAGTATTTTTCTACTTCCTGAAATGTTTCAGCTTTAATGCTAAACAACTTCTACTAAATTGGATTTTAAAGAGTAAAATTTAGTTTGTATTGCAAGCAAATATTAAAAGACTGATTTGGCGCTAATAAATCAAAGAAAAATATTATAAATAAAAAATAATTTACTTGTCTCAATATTTGTTAGCTCATGTTTTTCAACTGATTCCTGAACTTGCAAAATTATAAAAGCAAACTTATCAAAAGTCCCTCAATAAGCAACTACTTTATTTTTAGTAACAAAAGTAAAAGGCAAAATGTTTAGAAGTACAAGAACACCTATAGAAAACCTATAATTTCAGGCTTGCAGACACTGCAGATTTCATGCATGTAACTATTTTCAATTTTTTTAAACAATTAAAGTAACGTCAATAGTTTGGGTTTAGTTACTTATAAAAGCCTTTTGAAGAAAGCTTGTTTGAAAACTAATAATTTGTCCCAAATGCAGTACTAAAACAACTCTTCTATACTTGTAGTTCAAATTTATGTTGAAGGAAAACTTTAAAACGAACATGTTGTCACCTTTAAAAACAAAAATTAACTGATTAGCATATTGTTGTAAAACATACCTGATTCTTGCCAGAATAGCTTGGAGAAAGTTCAACACTGTCCTTAGTTCAGACTCTTGACAGGCTGGCAGAAGCATACTAAATCCATCATTAAGCAGATTTTCATGGGAAGGATACAAGCAATAGCTGGTCTCAAACACTTCCTGAACACCGTCAATGTAGATGGAAAGAAGTGTCCATAGAGCATGTCTCTGTACCATTTCATAGTTCTTTGACACCAAGAATTCCTTGGCTTTCTCTTGGAACTCATATGCAAATTTTTTAGCCAAAACACTGATGTCCAGATTTTTCTGGGCATACATCAAGAGAAATGCCATTTGACCTTTCCAAATAAGGACTCTCTGAGATGTTAGGAAGGCAGGCTTAAGGAAATTCAGAAGATCCAGAACACGACTTGCTACATCTTCTGTCTCTGCGACAACTGCTAACAGCAGAAACAGGTTGAAAAAGTTCTGAAGACCAACTTCAGTCAGTTCTTCCATTCTTTTACGATGAAACTTAGAATATATTCTGTAAAATATACATACAAGAAATATTTTAATAAAATCACTCAAAAAATCGGCCTTTACAATAAACCTTCCTTTGCTGTTCATAACATTCTTACTACTGTAAAATTTTAGCTAATTAGCTGAAGTTGCTTTATCACTTTAACTATTTTGCAACTACTTTGCTTAGAAAATCAATTCATATGATGATAGCCCTACCTTCAACTTCCCAGTGATGAAGCAAATGAATGGATTCAGCAGCTTTGCCCGAGAATAGTAGTAGTGTTCCTACATACAGTATGTGGCTCTTCCTTTTCAATTTCCATCAACTTATTCTTATTTGCAAATAAGAAACAATATCTGCCATAGTTTGCACCTGAATGATTCCCAAAGGTCTATGTGGCTTACTTAACAGTTTGGTACTACTGGAAGGTAAAAGAATTTTTAAGAGCTGAAGCCTGGTCTTGAGGTCACTAGGTGAGTGCCCAAAAGGAACTGGGGCCCAGATCCCGGTATTCCTTTTCACATAAAGGGCACAAGGTAAGAGGATTTCCTCTGACATATATACTCCTGCCATGATGTGCTGCTGTATGTAAACCAACTGGATCAATTGCTCACAGACTGAAACCTCTTATACCAAATAAACCTTTCACCTTTACGTGACCATTCTCTCACATATTTGTCATAATATGGAATCTTTTTTTTTTTTGTCGGTCGTGGGGCTTGAACTCTGGGCTAGGGCGCTGTCCCTCAGCTCTTCAGCTCAACATGAGTGCTCTATCGCGTGAGCCACAGCACCACTTCCGGTTTTATAGTGGTTTATTGGAGATAAGAGTCTCATGGACTTTCCTGCCCCGGCTGGCTTTGAACGGTGATCCTCAGATCTCAGCCTCCTGAGTAGCTAGGATTACAGGAGTGAGCCACCGGCACCCGGCAATATGGAATCTTTTAAGCACACTTTGATGGGCTCTTATGGAAATTCTAAAAATTTTTCATAAACTGTCTGCCTCTGTCTCTCACAAAGACCTGCTCTTATTTTTTACTTATACCTTAAGAAAATTCAAAGTGTTAGAACATTTTTTACCTACTTTCAAAGAAAAGCTGCTAACTGCTTAAATGTCTGAGGGGAGTCATTAAGAAAATCTCTCTATGCTACTTAATACAACTTAATAGTTCATGCACTTTTCTCATCAGTTAAGGGATTAGAATTGAAAAAAATTCATCTTTTAAATTCCTACTTATAGATTGCTAAGTTTCATAATTTCTATAATTGGTTTATTCAGGCCAGAAGTAATTAAAGCTCATGAGGTTAAATGTTAATTTATAAAGAGCTATATAAAAGCTGATACACTAATCAAAGTAAAGATCTGTTTAATTATCTTTGTATCCTCTACCATCTTCACTATAGTGGCTGAATATCATATTTGTCTAATAAACAGACCTGTTAATAAGTGATTTCCAATAATTTAATGACAAACTTATGAGTGATTATTTTCCTGAAAGTGTTTAAGATTCAAAAACAAAGCATCCAAGCACAACAGAAACAAAAACTACTAGCAGCTGGGGAAACAGCCTGATGGTAAACTGTGTGTTTAGCACAGGTGAAGCAGAATTCAATTACCACTGCTGTAAAAGAACATAACAGAATATAACAGAAGGGGGCTGGGAAGGTGGCTCAATGGTAAAGCGCTTGCCTTGCATGCGTGAGGCTCTGGGTTCGATTCCTCAGCACCGCATAAGCAGGAAAAAAAAAGCCGGAAGTGGTGCTGTGGCTCAAGTGGTAGAGCACTAGCCTTGAGGTGAAGAGCTGAGGGACAGCGCCCAGGCCCAGAGTTCAGGCCCACGACCTGACCCAAAAAAACCCAAAACAAAACAGAATATAACGAAAAGAAAACAAAAGCAACAATAATAAGTAAAACTAGTCTGAGTTATAATTACTGAATGTCCAATAAAACAGCTACCTTTAAAAATATGCATAAAAATCCAAACTCCCCATCATTTCACATTATTTATTATGGGAATCAAATGAGAATTTCATTTAACAATTTTTTAAACCCCTCTCCCTCAGAACAGCTTTCCTGAGACCCCACGAAACAAGCTGAGGAAGGGCAGGTGGTGGTATACTTTATAGAGGACCAAAAGGCAGCGAGCAGGCAAAGAAGAAGAACATAAGCAAGTAAGTACAAATCACATCTTTTGCACAAGGAAGACTCTCAAGAAAAAGAGAAAAATAGACAAATGTAACCAAAAGAATAATTTACCACATAAGAGATAAAAACGGATTCTACTATGCTCTGGACAGTTCTCATTAGAGGAAGAAGCACTTGAATTTGCTGGACTCAAAGAACAGTAATATTTTATACATCTGAATCTATCAGCTGCCAATGTCAAATTGGCAGGATCAAAGGTTCCATATTTTGCTGTCCTATGTTATAGATTTTTAAATGTAAAATATTCTAACCACAACTTTAAAAAAATGTAATTAAGGAAAGATATTAATGAACTTCCATGACAAAAAGACTGTACTTACCTTCCTTTGACTTGTTTCCAAGTATGAGGGCCATTGTTCTTCATTGCTTTCTTGACAACTTTTGCCAAAATGCAGAGAAAAATTGTGTAACTACTGCTAGACTTATACAGATCATGATCTTGTTTATCCTGACAGCAGGTCCTCACCATTTCAAGCATAGACAAGGGTGATTTGATACTCACAAGACCTTTCAGGGGAAGCCAAGAAACACTGAAGGAGCTATTCTAAAAAAAAAAAAAAAGGAAAGCTGAGAATTTAATGAGCTCATCAAAAAGCTTGACCCACTGTAATTACACAAATATTTCTATTATATTACCATTAACATACATAGCCCAAAACTTTAAAAATTCTGCAAAAGCACAACACATCAAGGGGTAATCAGATTTTTGGTTTTTCATCAACATCTTTCTAACAATTAGTTTGACCAAATTAGGACACAAAACAAGGTTCACATAGCATTTGAAAGTTTTGTACCTAAAGTTCTGTTACTCCATAAATTTCCCAATGTTACTGTTATACCACTTTTTGGGGTCTAGATGCTTGGATACATCTAACATCTCATAACACATTGTTTCATATCTTTTTGTTCTTCAGGAAATTGAAAATTTGAATTGAATTTCTGTACATCATTATTAGATTATTTTTCCTAATTTTTTTTACCTGGATTTCTTTTTGGTTCTTTTGTTTCTGTGCTAACTTTTAGTTGCTGCATCTACAGGCTTGATCATTCCTGTTTAATTATTTGGCTAGAATTTTGCATTAATAAAACTGTGAATTTCCTTATTTCTTCTTTCTCCTGTAATCACTCAGGCCTACCATTCAGAACTTACACCACAGCAATAAACTATGCTTTTTCACATCCCATGCATTTATCCACTGTTGCTTCAGCCCAATCTTTTTCCCTTTAAAATTCTAAAATTTTAGTTATCCCTAGTGCCAAGTTAAAATACTATGAACTTTTAAAATCTTCCCACAAGTCTATACACTAAGTTAGACACTCTTTCCTCTGGTGTCCTATAGTTTTTAACCTTTCCCCTCACAAGGTGCCTGAATAGCCTACATGAGACTCAGACTAAGTCTTATTTGGAATAATGGTGCTCACAGTCTGAAGCAATCAATAATTCTTAGAATTTTTTTTTAAATCTATGAGTGAAAATAACAAAAATCTAAAATTTTAGCTATTTTGTTTAGACTAACTTTAAAAGATGTTCTAGTCAATCTGTATAGACTGATGCTTAAGGTAAAACTACTTCTTTAATCTACTTTGAACAAAAATAAGTCTAAGAAAGACACAGCTAATTATAAACCATTAAATTCATGTGTCCCTCAAATATCATGTACAAATGACTAAAACTGTTGTGCAAATCCATATGAGTTACTTACCAAGTTCTTACTATAATATTCCCATAGAATGGTGACAATTGAAATGTTTGACTCCCAGACATCACAAAGTGTCAAACAACAGTGAAGATACATTCGTAATTGTTCTTCTAACATGCCATCCTAAAAAAACAAAAACAAACAAAAAAAAAAACAGGAGGACAAGAGAAGTACTTTAGAAAGAAACAGTGGAACAAGAAGTAAGAAGCCTTAGATTTAGCAATACCTAAGTCAGTGATGACTATATAAACAGTTCTCTGGACAGGGTGAAGCCAGAAAATCAATTTCAACAAAAAATACATAAAGTCCTTAAAGAAGTGAGAAGGGACAATATCCAGTGCACATGGAAAAGAACTAATTCTTTATAGAAACACTGATTCTTCTGTTACAAAAGAACAGCCATCTGAGTGGCTGAGTACATAGCAACTAAGTTGGGAGCTGAAGATGCAATGATGGAAAAGTTTTCATCAGAAGGTTCTCTCTTCTCAACAATGTACCATTCAAGATGTTGAACTGAATAAATTAGGGAAGAACATGTTGAACTGAAAGTTGAAGTTCTGAAAAAAGTCATTATGGAGAATTTATTTAAGAAACAAATATTCAAGAGCTAACTGTACTGCCACTTGAAACTTATTATCAAAAACCTAAGGTCAGACCAGTCAGCAAGAATGGTTGATTCTTCCAGCTGTATTTAACTGTGGGTATGAGCTGAAGGTAGCTGAGGTTGAACAGATTAAAAACAGAAATTGAGGAATTAAGGAATAAAAATTGTTTGTAACTGAGTGACTATTAATGATGGGTTGTGTAATTTACATTGCTTAAAAAGAAAACAGAAAGGAAATGTAAAGGCCAATGTTGATGGGCAGTATAAACATGAAAAACTATGGAGTATAACCATGGGAGGAGGTCAGAGATGTTCATAAGCTTTAAGCTCTCTGAGGGCTGTCATGATACAGGTGATGACAGTCTTTCTTACTGTTCTTGACCAGTATAGATGTTTCCCCATATAAATTCTTAAAAGCCTCCTGAGAAAGACTGTACTTAAAACCTAAATGAAGAAAAACCATAAATCAACATACTATTAGCACTGAGGGAAATTTTAAAATTATTAAATACAAAAGAGGACCAAGAGAAGGAAACTTAAATCAAAGTAGCAATTACAACTTATTCTGGAAATTAAAGCTCCCAGTTACTGACACAGATGCACTGTCAACATAAACTATAACACCATGACTTTAATGAAATGTTTTTTTTTTTGTTTTAATAAAGCTATGTTAAGGCATTGCTACTGAATTAAAGCTAAGATTGTGGTGAGGCACTTGCCTATAACCCCAACAACTTAGGAGCCTGATAGAGGAGGATCATGAGTTTCAGGGTAGCCTGAGCTACATAGCAAGACCTTGTCTCACATAACAACAGAAAATTTAATGAGTGACACCAGTGGAAATGGCCATTGCAATATATATTTACTTTACAATCACTTCTCAGTGATTTTCTATATTCATAAAATTAAATAGACACATTAGGTATCCATGCCTCATGACTGTAACCCTAGCTACACAGGAGGCAGAGACCTGGAGGATTACTGCTTAAAGCCAGCACAGGCAGAGAAGTCCATGAAATGCCATCTCCAGTTAACCACCAAAATGCCAGACTAGAGGTATGGCTCAAGTATGACAAAAAAACAGCTGAGAGCAAGCCCAAACCCACAATTCAAGCCTCCACACCCATTTAAAAAAAAAAAAAAACACAGGCAAAGGGACCAAGTATGCTTGCAATCATAGATACCTGGGAGATCAGAAGGGTCTTGGTTCAAGACCCAGGCAAAAAGTATTGAGAATACATCTCAACAGACAAGCAGGGATTGGTTCAGCTATGTAAAAGATTTAAGTTGGAGGATCATGGGGCACTAGCCCTGGGGCACAAAGTGATTTTATTTAAAAAGTCACTAGAATAAGCAAGAGGAAGCTGGTATAGTATGCCTACCAAGTGGGAAGCCCAGAGATCAAAATCCCACTCCAAATATATACATAAGAAACTTTGAGTTACTAAATTAGTATGCTCTCAAAAAGTATAAAGACTAAATAAGATGATATAAGAAAAATAACTTTTGCAGTATTAGAAAAAAATTCTTTAAGGAATATTAGGCCTTCACAGTTCCTGATAGAAGTTACACAATGTAGAATTCTTTGGCATCCTAAGCTAGAATTTGTAGCTCATAATTATCTAAGAGTTAAAACAAACATAACTTAAAGCAATATGATTTTCAAAGACAAAGCTACTGTAAGTATACAAAAATTTTAATCAAGATTCATTAACCAAAAAATACCTATTTACCAAATTAAAAAAAAAATCTTTACAGTAATTTTCCATATGCTTTTACATAAACTAACATTATCAAACTTTACAGAGCTAACATACCTGTTTAAGATATGATGAGCGGCACACTTAAAGCTATTTTAAAAGGAGGTCAGGCTTGACCTCTGGGCCATGAAGCACTATATTAACAGCTTTGCAGCAAGAAAAATGATAAGGTTTGAAATGAGTGCTCAGAAACTAGGACCTTATCAGTTAGAATATGATTCGAGCCTGTAAGACAAATTGCTCAGCAAGGCAAGTCACCTTCCTGCTGTGATGAGGATAGAACTGAATTTCCAATGCCACTGCCTATCTCCTGCTTCGTGTCTCCTGGTTTGATGTCACATGGTCAAGGAATGGAATACAGCACTGCAGTATCAACCACTTATGTTGCATACATTTTGTCCAAGTCACAATGTAGATAATTATCTTTGTCCTTTAACCAACAACTTCAATGTTAAAAATAATAACCTTTAAAAGCTACCCACTAATAGGAACTACACTGAGTTGACCCTTCAATTATTGTCAGGGTTGTAATAAGTAAATTGTTATTTAAATCATCGTAACAGTTAATTTGCCTTTTGCAAAAAAATATATAGTCATATTAATAGTTTGCTTGTTTTTAAAAAATGAAATTTGTAACATGAAAATGGAGCACAGCTAACAAATAACCTCACTTAGTTTCATACCTGAGCAGTGATGGACTGTTTAAGTAGTTCTTCTATAAAGTTCCAATTTGATTTCATTTGTCTCTAGAAAGGAAGATTCTTGCATCAAAATTATTAAGCATGATTATTTACATATCAATAATATGATATGGCAAAGTACCAAAGTACATTATCTCTATTATTAGACAGCATTGCAATTTCTTGAGTTTCCAACATTTTGGCAAAGAGCTAGTTAGCAGACTTGGTAGAAAAACAATCTAGAATTAGTCCAATCCAACATAATCTTTACTGAGAATACTTTTAGTTTAAAAAAATAAGTTTTCTGTAGAATTATCCTCTCCCTTCCTCTATTCCTCCCTCCCTCCCTTCCTTCCGATGTTGAAGTACTAGGGTTTGAATTCAGGGCCTCTGAACTGGCTCTCTAACATTTGAGCATTTGAGCCTCCAACCAGTTTTTTTCCAGATGGACATAGTCTAGCAAACTTTCCTGCCCAACCTGGTTTCATTTCAAACCACAATCATCAGAATGACTTTTGTGTTGTTGTTGTTGGTTGTGGTGCTTGAACTTTGCGTCTGGGCGCTATCCTCAGTTGTTCAGCTCAAGGCTAGCACTCTACCACTTGACCCACAGCGCCACTTCCAGTTTTCTGGTGGTTTATTGGAGATAAGAGTCTCACGGACTTTCCTGCCTGGGCTGGCTTTGAACCACGATCCTCAGATCTCAGCCTCCTGAGTAGCTAGGATTACAGGTGTGAGCCACCAGTGCCTGGCTTATATGTATACTTTCTTAACATCATTTTTCCCTATTTTACATCTACTAAGTAGAGGTGTTTTTCATTTCATTCAATCATAAAGGCCCTGAAGCAGCTTTAAGGAAAAATAGTACAGTACTAGCGTTATTTACCCTATGGCCACCTACCTGGCAATGTATCTTGCTGATTTTAATCTATATCCTTTCTTTATAATAAGCAGCAACCAGTGAGTTTCAGTGAGTTCTGAGTCTACCAAATTACTAAACATGAGGCTAGTCCTAAGAACTCTGAAGTATGGACAACTGGAGTCAGAGATAAAGATAATACTATGTCCTGAGACCTGAAACTTGGGAGTTGACCCTAGTAGTCTCTCAAAAGGGAGAGCATTTTGCTCCACTGGCATTACATGTAGACTGTGTTAGACTAGTACATATGCTAAGGAAGAGGAGGATCTCATTTCACAGAGAATACAATTAAGTCTCATATATGTACCAGTCAGAGAATGTATTCAAATCTAAATTGGTCTGGCTCTACAGCCAATGTTCTTCTATGATATTCTGTAAAAGTAACTGATTTTAGCCATTCATTTTTAGATATAATTTAAGTCTTAGCTTTGCAACTAGTGTTAATGAGTACAATTCACTTGTTCAGCAGTAGCAAGGTACTAAATCACAAGAATTATAGAGTAGTATAATTCTTACCCTAAGAATTTTAACAAGGTAGATCAACTTTGTGACTAAAATTGAAACAAAAATAAATTGTGTCAGAGGAACAGCAGCAACCATACCTCACCCAAACCAAGCATAAGAAAATACATACTGGGCTGGGAAGGTGGCTCAGTGGTAGAGCGCTTGCCTTGCATGCATGAGGCCCTGGGTTCCGTTCCTCAGCACCACATAAGCAAAAAGAAAAAAGCCAGAAGTGGTGCTGTGGCTCAAGTAGTAAAGCGTAGCCTTGAGCTGAAGGACAGCGCCCAGGCCCAGAGTTCAGGCCCCATGACTGGACCCAACCCCCCCCCCCAAAAAAAAACATACCAAAGAGATAGATCTTTCAAAATAGAATTTAACTTGGAGCAGTTAGTTGCAGTATTTTTTTCTACATGAGATTTACTATTATAATTTCATTTGTAAAAATCAAGTTAATTTCAGGTAGGAAGTCATTGATTTGGGGCTATGTTTTTTTATCTTTTATTCCATTGTTAAAAAATAAGACATTCATGCCACATGTTGGTGGCTCATGCCTGTAATCTTAGCTAACTCAGTAGGCTGAGATCTGCAGATCGCAGTTCAAAGCCAGCCCAAACAGGATGTTACATAAGACTCTTATAATAAACAATTAACTACTGAAAAGTTTGAAATGGTCCTGTGGCTCTAAGTTGTAGCACTAGCCCTGAGCACAAAATCTCAGAGACAGTGCCCAGGCCCTGAGTTTAAGCCCCAGGACCGACACAAAAACAAAAAAGACTCATTTAAATTTCAATTTAAATAGTAGCTCCACCAAAAATATAAGATTCCCCAATTCTCAACTTGCAGCACACTAAGAGCCTGGTGCAATTCTCATTTGTAAGTCACATTTCACATCTTTTATCTGGTTGTCATTTCAAGTGTTTCAAGGAAAAGCATCAGCCTACCTGCCTGATTGCCCTATACTCTTGGCAGAGAAAGCGCTGATAAAACTGACCCCCACTATAACCAAAAGGAATTGTCCTCTAAAACTGTATTTGATTTTAAAATAGATGACCATGTTTTTAAGAGGATAACACATTCTCATTTAGGTTGAGATAAAAGCATTAAACAGAAATATATGAAAAGCTAAAGCTCCTTCCTCCTAAGAAGTGAGATACAATTTTTTTGTGTGTGGGCTTCTAAGACATTGGCTAATTTTGTGATTAAATCCACATATAGCAGAACTTCAACTTCTAGAAACTCTTAAAATTAAAAAAAAAAGTCACATCTGAAACCTATTTAAAAATATAAAATTTCACATTAACCTTCAGGGCAAATCAGTTTGAATTTCAAGACTGACAGATTCCCATACTGTGACAAGACTAGAGGTATTTCTCTGTGAAAGCTACAGGACTAACCATTATTGCTTCCTAACTTCTCTCACACAAGATTCTTCTTTATAAGAATAAGACATGCTTACTACATAACCTCTAGTTATGCTTACTACATAATCTCTAGTACACTTGGCTATACTAATATAACATGAGAAAAAGAGTAGGCAATTTTCAAAATTGTCATCTAAGTATGCTATAGATAGAAATTCACATTTTATATATTTTCTCTGAAAGAATGAGCCAATATACCTTTCTGTTCATTTACTGGCCAAAGACAATTCTGAAAGTAAAAGTGACAACTCATTAAATAGGTTGAAAGGAAAAGTAGGCATAAACTGGGACAGTCCTTGGCAAACTAAAACACAGCTACCCTGTCATAGACATAGAAGGCAATCCTTAACAGAACTCTAGCATCAAGATTTTTTAATAGGGCATCATTAATCCCTGTGCCTCTCCCCAACTTCATAATATGTTCTGGATATTAAGAATGTAAGAAAGCCTGATACTGATGGTCCACACCTGTAGTCCTAGCTACTCATGAGGCTGAGATTTGAGGATCACTGAACGTGGAGCTGTGGCTCAAGTGGTAGAGCATTAGAGGAGCACCTAGGCCTGAGTTCAAGCCCTAGGTCTAGCAGAAAGAAAAAAAAAAAACTTGAATAGTCTCTGTGAAGTGTTAAGTATTTTGCAAATGCAATGCATTTTCACACCTTATGAAAACTATCAATAACTGAAGGGCTTGAATTTTTTTTAATTGTTTTTTTGGGGGGAATCCAGTCCTGGGGCTTGAACTCAGGGCCTGCATATTCTCCCTAAGCTTCTTTTTGCTCAAGGCTAGTGCTCTACCACTTGAACCACAGCTCCACTTCCAGCTTATTTGATGGTTTATTAGAGATAGAGTCTCAGGACCTTTCCTGCCTAGGTTGGCTTCAAACCGCAATCCTCAGATCTCAGCCTCCTGAGTAGCTAGGATTATAGGTGAGCCACCAGCACCCAGTCTCTTTTCAACATTTTTTATTAGCTTTTGTTACTTGTACATGAGGAGTTTCATTATGATATGTCCATATATTTATACACCCAGGTTCACTGTTCTACTTACATACGTTTGTATAATGTGCTTTAAATATATATACCCTCATTCAACCTCTCCATTGGTCCTCTCCATTCCTGTTGACAACTGTCATTCCAATAGAGACTGCTTTACTTTCCTGGCAGATTTTTAATTTTTTAGTGTACATTAATTGTACAAAGAGGTTGCTCTTCCTTTCCCTATCTCCCCCAATCCCTACTGCACAATTTTCAGTGATATGTTTGTGTATGTGTGTGTATGCATGTGTGTGAGTGCATGTGCATGTGTGTACGAGCCATAGGGGCTTGAACTCAGGGCCTGTCTATCATTTTGCACAAGGCTAGCACTCTATCAACTTGAGGCACAGCTCCATTTCAGAATTTGTAGCTACTAAAGATGAGAGTATCACAGACTCTCATGCCCGGTCTGGTTTTGAACCATGATCCTCAGAACTCAGCCTCCTGAGAGGGTTGAGCTAAAATTACAGGTATGAGCCACCAGCACACAGTGAGAATTCTTATACCATCTTCCTATAGAGACACAATGTACTCCAATATAATTACTTGGCCATCATTCTCATCTGCCTCTCTCTCATCTACTCTATCTCTCTATCTCTCTATCTCTCTATCTATCTATCTATCTATCTATCTATCTATCTATCTATCTATCTATCTATCTATCGTTTTGTTGTGTTTTTGACCACTACTAGGGGTTGAACTCAGGGTGTTTTTGCTTAGCTTTTTCCATTCATGGCTGGCACTCTCCCACTTGAGCTACATCTCCACTTCCGGCTTCGGCTGGTTAATTGGAGATGAGTCTCAAAAGACCTGTCTGTGCTGGCTGTGAAACATGATCCTCAGTTCTAAGCCACCTGAGTAGCTAGGATTATTGGCATAAGCTCTAAGTATCCAGATTTGTTCTAATATTCTAGTAATTGAAAGATGTAAAAAATTAGCATTGTAACTACACAAAAATACTTATTAAAAGTGCTACTGTAATATTAACAGCAATTGCCAAAATTAATGTGTTTGATCTGTATTAGCATGAATAGCAACACAGGACATACATACAATTCTTTGTGAATTCATTCCCATTGATCTCGCTCAATAAATGGGTAGCAGCTTTAATACACAGATAATGAGCTGTGTGTGAACTTCTCAGAGCATTTTATGACTTATTTTCCTTTATCATGGGTCTCCTAAAAGACCTTTTTTATAGTAAGGGAGTCATTTAGAGGACTTCCTGAGGAGTGTTCCTTTTCTATGATGCTGTGCCAGTACTAATTACCCTCAGATTCCACGAAGGAATTCTTAGTACTGAGTATGCTCAATATTCTAAAGAGGAAAGAAATCTGCTAAGCCCATCAAGGAACATAATCTATTAAAATATTCAAAGAAATAGCTCTTATGCCTTAGAGGATGAGAATCAAATGCTTTTTAAAAAAATAAAGATTCTCAAATATCCAATCAAAATTTCTAGAGTTGAGGACCTGAAGTCTGAACTTACAATACCAATAGAGAAAAATAAAATTATAGTAGCCTAAGCATGGAAGAAATAATATACAGCTAAAGCTTCCAATAACTACATCAACCAGCTGGTTTTATTCAGAAGGCTTTTTAAATAAAAAGCCTAAAACACTGTAAAAACATGTTTTGAATTAAAAATTAGTAAAACTAATCTTCCTATATGAAGCAAACCTAATAGTGTTTTGCAGATGAAATAACTTAACTAGTAGAGCATCAACCTTGAGCAGAAAAGCCAAATGAGAGAGCAAGGCTCTGAGGTCAAGCCCCAGTACTAGGCCAAAAACAAACTAATAATCAAATAAACAAAATCTTTGAGAAAACCACCTCTGAAGAAATGTTTTAAAGCCAGACAATAGTGATTCATGCCTCTAAGCCTCGCTACTCAGGAGGCTGAGATCTGAGACTCATGGTTCACACCCAGCTTATACAGACAAATCTGAAAGACTCTCCTGTTAGCCAGCAAAAAGCCAGAATTGGAAGGGTGGCTCCAGTGGTAGGGTGTTAGTAGTGTGCAAAACTGTATAAATGGTCAGAGGCCTAATGTTCAAGCACAAGTACTAGTATCTAGAAATAATGAAGTTTGGAAACACAGTTTTATTACATTAGGCAAAAAGAATGACTTAATTTCTTGTGGAGACATATGCTTTCCCTTTACCACTCTTGCAGATTTTGGAAAGGAATCTTTGGAATAAATCCAAGACCACGATTTTTGGATGAAGAAACTGAGGGTCAGAAAGGCTTAAACAATGTACTTAGTCATACAACTATTTAGAAGCAAAGCCAGGATTAGAGGCCACCTCTTTTATAAAATAATTTTAATCAAACACTAAAAACAGCTGGGTGCTGGTGGCTCACGCCTATAATCCTAGCTACTCAGGAGGCTGAGATCTGAGGATTGCGGTTCAAAGCCAGCCCAGCAGGAACGTCTGTGACACTCTTATCTCCAATACACCACTAGGAACCCGGAAGTGGAGCTATGGCTCAAGCGGTAGAGCTCTCGCCTTGAGCTGAAGAGTGCAGGGACAGCGCCCAAGACCAGAGTTCAAGCCCCACAACCGACCAAAAACAAAAACTCTAAAAACATAAAAGAGAAGGTCTATGACTATTTACAGAAACATCATCATAAAGTAAAAACTTATCCTAACAGGATTATGATCAGATTTCTTATTTCTGCTTATTTAAGTCTGTTTTACAAAAATAACAAAGAACATACTGACATTATAACAAAATATTAAAAATCACAAAATCACGTCTTACCATTTTGTCTGCTACTCCATGGCGATCAAACTGGTAAAATGATGCTACGTGAGTAATTATCCACCAACTAAAACCTAATGGATCCCTGGACTGGATTACAGGCACAGGAGGTCTTCTTTGGTCACTTGATTTTTCAAAGAGTGTTTTAAGTAGTTTATTCAACCAGTTCCAAAATGACTAAAGAAACAGAGATATTGGGAGGGTAAGTGTGAGTCTTGGTTGTTTTAAGTGGTGGTGATATCTTAACAAAGGACCTAATTTTTTCTCCAATGTTAATCATCAAAAGTATCAATACTTTCCTTTTATCTATTCTCCAGAAACTCTGCCTTCAAAGATTGTCTCCTCAATACATGCACATTTGTATGTTCTTTACCTGCAGGCAGTTCTAGGACTTACAAGAAAACTTTCTTGGCAATTATTTCACTTTTTTAAAAAAAATTTAGCTAGCCCTCTTCTTTCCTTTGACTAGTTTTTCCTCAGAATTTCGTGGCTTGTTAGGAAGGCTTTGTGGAAGGAGCTCTGGTGGTTTCTAACTTGTAACTGCTGGCCCTAAGGAGTACTGTTTTGCAGTTGTGCCATCAGCAAGTTGAGGGAACAGGGGTAGTAATCACCATTCTTAAGCTTTTATATGTGATGAAGAGACCATGTGATAAAATATGAAGTTAAATACCACTTAATATCCTTACCTACATAGAAGTGAATGGCTTGAAATTGAACATAAAATGCAGACACTTTGAACTGGATTGCAATAATAAATGCACGTACATAAGTATAAACTTTCTGTATCATCCTAGTTTTAATAAACAACTTTCTATACAAATTTGGTTGAGGTTCTATTTCAATGTTATGGCTAACTTTTTAGACAGCTAGGTATCAGTTGGCTACTAATTTAACTATATCTATATCTATATATAGATACATATATATATAATTATATATATATATAACTATATCTATCAATCAGTGTTGGCTTACTTATTTTTTTACTGGCAATACTGGGTTAAACTGGGTCTTGTGGTTGAAAAGCAAGTGTGATCCCACTTGAGCTGTTCCCTAGCCTAGCCATTTGTCATTACTAATTTTTCAGATGAGATCTCAAATTTTGCCCAGGACTAGACTCAGACTACAGTCTTTCTATCTGTCTCCACAGTAACATAGCTGGGATTACAGACATAAATCCCTGTATCTAGCAAATTGGGTTTGCAGAAAATGGAAAAACTGATGCTTATTCCACTGAAGAAATTTTTTCAAAAGGTAAATATTGAAAAGCAAAAAAAGAATTCTGAAGCTGGCCACCAGTAGCTCACTTACAATCCTAGCTACTCAGGGGACAAAGATGTGACGAGTCAGCCTAGGCAAGAAAGTCTGAGAGATTCTTATCTCCAATCAACCACCAAAGAAGCCAGAAGCAGAGATAGTTTCAGTGGTAGATCACCATTTTTGAGTGAAAAAGCTAAGGAACTATGCCCACAACTTGAATTCAAGCCCTAGTACCAAGACAAAATAAATTACTTGAGACTTTGTAATATTCAGGTCTCATTTTAGAAGCCAAATTTTACTTTATAAATCAAACTGCAAGGGAAAAAACAAAGCTTAATAAACAAAACATGAAATTTACTTTTCTGCTAAAATAATGACAAAACAAAGCTTAATAAACAAAACATGAAATTTACTTTTCTGCTAAAATAATGACAAAACAAATTTTAAAAAACAGTGTATGTAAAGCTGCAAAAAATAGAGTTCTTACTAAAATTAAATAACAACATCTAAACCCCAAAATATTTAATATGGAAATATCAAAACCTAATGAAAAAAAAACCTAAAGAACTTTCCATATAGCATAAACCATGTTAGTATAATTTGTAATATCCTGTTTGTATATATTTCTGCATATCAGTATCCTTTTGTTCAGAAATCTTAAAAATTCAAAGCTCCCTTCTGAAGCCTTGACTCAAAATGAATTGGAAGAAAATTTCCCATCCTTCCCTTCCTGCTTGTCTCTATTCCTTGAAATAAGATCAAATAGCAGAAATTTAAATACCAAATCTAAGTCACTCCAAATCTAAATCTGTCACATTTTCTGACTATAGTTTTTTTTCTGAGTTACCAGAAGTTATTTAAGTACTTTATCCTAAAATATTTCTGATAGGAGATTAATGAATTAGAGAAAATGTGACAGTCAAGTTTTATATTACTTCATTTTTCTTATTACTAAGTTAGGATTAAAAAGTCTAGAAGCAGTAGGAGTGGCTCAAGTGGTAGAGTGCCAGCCAGTAAGTGGAAGCATCAGACACTGTTAAAGTCCCAGCCTTGAACCAAAAAAAAAAAAGGCAGTAGATATTCAAAGTTAATTTAATTCATATTCAGTGGCTGTTACAGTCATACCATAAAATACGTTAGAAAGAGTTTTCTTGGCCAAACACATTGAAAAAATTCAGTGAAAGAGTTGGTAATAACTAGACATCGTTTCAAACTTACTTCAGAAAGAGACCATTTACTTCTGTGGTCTAGAAGATGAATGAGTAGAACCCATAATTCTTTAATGCATGCACAGGGGCAGGGATGACTCGTTAAGCTTTCAAAAGGCCTAACCTGTAGAAAAGAAGAGGAAATTCTACATGCTATAAATGTAGCTCTTTTTTTAATAGATAAAATGTACTCTCAATGTATAAAATTCTTCATGAAAGTCATTTCCTTTTTCAAATAAATTTCCTTTAAAACAAAGTACATAAAAAATCTAATTCTTAACTAAAACACAATAGTGTCTAACTTTAGGGATCTAGTCAAGTGATCAACAAAATTTTTCAATAAGAATAAAATAGTAAATATTTAGGACTTCATTGGTAATAAAATCTCTGCCACAATTACTAACCTCAGCCACTGAAGTAGCAGCTACAGACTAAGGGAGAGAAATGGAGAAGGCGGTGTTCAAATAAAACTATTTATAAAACAGGTAGAACTGGTTGAACTGAGCATCAGTGTCACAGTATAATGCCTAAATCTAATCTATCGGCCACACCAAAGAAAAAAAAAAGACTTCTGATGAAATGTTAGAAAATAAGCTTGAATTTATAAGAACAATAAATCATCTTGTAAGATATAACAAATATAATTTCCTTTTTGCCATTTCAATAACAAAATATTCTAAATGATACTAGATAGTTCAGACAATTTTACTGTAATTACAAATATAGCTAGACCACACAAATTCATAATCTATTCAATTTCACATATAACATGCACATACCAACCATAAAATAGAATAAACAGATTGATTGATAAGATGTTACTGGAAGTTTTAGACAGAGCAATTAGGTACTGACACAGAAATTTTAAAAATCCAAATTTAAAAAGAAGTGGTTAAATTGTCACTGTTTGCAGGTGACATGCTTTTTTTCTTCTCAGGTTTTAAGACAGGTAACCCCATACTGGACTGCAATTTACAATTGTTTAGCCTTAGTCTCCTTAGTTGTGGGAAGTGGTAGGATTCTAAACATGTGTCACATCTCGCTTGAAATATTTTTATGAGAAAACTCTAAGGTATTTGCTCAAATTATGCTACCTAGTAAATTTATTAATGTTGCAGGATATAAAATCAAAATACAAAGATCCACATTTTCTTTAAATATCAATAAATAATAATGATCTTATTCATAACAGTCAACAGAAAGAAATCCTCAGGATAAATTTAACCAAGTTAAAAATTGGTACACTAAATACTACAAAATGATCAAAGAAACCAAATGAAGACCCAGTACATAGAAAGATATCCATCTTTGTTCATGGACTGGAAGAATTTAGTATCGTTGAAATGTCTTTACTACCTTTAAGTACTTAACAGCTTCAATGCAATTCCTACTAAATATTGAAGACATTTTTCACAGAAATAAAAAAGAGAATATTTATATGAATACATAAAACCATCCCAAATAGCCCAAACAATAAACAACCATCACCACACACACACACACACACACAAAAATCCCTAGAGACACTGTACTTCCTGGCTTCGAAATAAACTATGAAAGTACAATAATTAAATCAGCAGGTACATAGGATAAAGCCAGGCACTAGTGGTTCACGCCTATCATCCTAACTACTAAGAAAGCTGAAAACTGAGGACTGTAGTTCAAAGCCAGCCAGGGCAGAAAAGTCTTATCGCCAATGAACTACCAAAATGCCAGAAGTAGAGTAATGGTAGAACACTTAGCCTTAAGTACGAAAGCTCAGGAAGAGCATGCCCAAGCTGTGAATTCAAGTCCTTGGACCAGCAAGTGTGAGCGCACACATACATGCATGCATGCATGCACATGCACACGCATGCACGCACGCATATCTACACACACACACACACACACACACACACACACACACGGTCAGAGCTCCAAGAACACAGAGTAGTGAAATGACCTTCTCAGAAAACACCTCTAGGAAAACTGTATGTATGTATAAGTTGAATGGAAGTTAGACCCTCATGGATTATAGACTTAAATGAGAGACCCAACATTGTAAAATCACACAAGAATGCATAGAAGAGAAAGTTCTATGACACTAGTCTGGGAGTTATTTCTTAGGAAAGCACAGACAACAAAAGTGAAAACAGATGAATGAAATATCTAACTAAAAAGCAAAAAGTTTTTTCAGCAAAGAAAATAGTAAAATGAAGACAAAATCATATTCAATTATTATTCATAATAGCCCACACAAAGAATCAACCTATGTATTCACCAATGGATCAATTAAAGAAGAAAAATGTGAAAAATACTTACAATGGAATACTATTATCCCTAATTGGAAAGAAATCCAGCCACTGACCAGATTATATTACATAGACTAAGCCCTTTCATAACAATTGCTATACAATCTCACAAATTCAGGGTAAATAGAGATTAAACTAATTATACTAAAGACTATTATAACGAAGTATGAAAACGACAAATAACCCTTAACACATTACCTTGTCATACCTGTTGAGTGACAGCCTTATTAAATCATATAGAAGATTTTCACAATGTTCTTCAAATAGGCCAACACTGGTTAAATTGTCACCTGCCAGATTGACAAACTGCTGACCATACACAACTCGTTCTGAAAAGTAACAAAAAAAATTTTACTTAAAACTACATAAGGTTTTTACTAATTCAAGAGTAAAACTATACTTCTTTAACTTCTAAAAAAAGAAAAACAAAAATTATTTTTGTAAGAGTTACATTTGAGAACAATAACTTATTTACATGAGTACTAACATTATATAGAAAACATTTTCAACTCTTCTCCACATAATAAAATTCTCTGATCCTCATTAATGCTGCATCACTTAGTGGGAAAAAAATCTTCACTCACCTTTAGTAACATACCATCTAAAACATTATTTTTTAATACTGATAAACTGAGTATGTTTGATTGTTTTATGGCATAAAATAGAGCATAACAGGGTAACAAGCAAAATTGTTCCTTTATCATAGTACGTCCACTTGAATACTGTTCAGAGTAAATATGTGAAATATAGTCACCATAAGAGGAATATGCACATCTTTGTATGTCTGTATAATTGTAAACATACACATGCATTTTAAAAATTCATTAATACAAAATTTGGTATTGAGGAAATAGCTATCTTTATAACCTAGTTTGGTAAGGATGTTGAATACCAAACTGCAAGGTCAGAGAAAGGCAACGTAAGAGAAAGGATTGTTATCCACTAATAAATGTACAATAAAATTATGTTAAGATGTTTGTATGGACAACCAGGAAATCGCAAACACACACAAAAAATACAAGTATAATTTGTTTGTAGTCAGAAAATAATATTCTCTAAGGTTAAGAGAACTTGCAGCTAATATATATAAGCTGGCTAAGATTTAATATTCAACTAATGAACAGCATACACAAAACCCAAACTACAATGTTCCACTGCACTTCCAAGAATCTGTTTTACAGAATAATGTATACAAGGTATGTTTAGGTATGTGCAGTAAAGCATGATTTAGAAGTAACTTAATGTTCAAAAAATAGACAAAGCTAAGTATAGAAGACCCATAAAACATTTAGGCCTTAATAAAGTACAGTTAATATACTAATATGACATTTGTCTAAAAGCCTACTAAATGTAAGATTTACCATTTATATAATGAATAATGAAAAGGGGTATAAAACTGGTATAGGAGATGGAAGTTTTTCAAAGTACACCATGTACTTGTATGGAAATACCAATGAAACCTCATTTTACAAATACATGTTAACACAAAAGTCAATGACCAAGCTGTTTCCAAAACCTCAGTGAAAGAGTAGTAAAACTTTTACTTCTTTGGTTTTATTTTATTTAAGACATATACATCATTAAATACACATGACTTATGTAATTCCCCATCTTCCTTCCTCCTGTCCTTTCCCTCTTCCTCCCTTCCTTCCCTGTTTAAGACTAGGTATCACTTAGCTCAGACTAACTTCAAATTTGTGATTCTCCTGCCTCAACCTCCAGACTGATAGAATTAAAGACAACACCAGCATACCATTACTTATGTTATTTTTTAAGTGAAAGTTTAAATTTTAGAAAAAGAATATAAATCCATAAACTTACTCAATTTTTCACCCAGTATGTGAAGAATTTCTAGGACCTGCCAATGAATATCTAAGTGGAGATGTAATAAATGCCAGCATGGTGGAAATTTCTGTAAATGATAATAACTATTATTAATAATTCTTAATACTTTACCAGACATTTTGTAGCATGTCAAAACTCCAAGACATAGGATAAAGAGTCAAATAACCTACCAGTATTCAAAAGTTCATCTGCCCTATTTTCTAGAGGATTCTTTCACTGAAGCTCTTTGAATTGCAAAATGTATTTCTATTTTTTAAGACAGTGGGACAGCTGAATAGACTTCTACAGTAAACATATCTCTCAATCAGATTTTAAAACCCAAACCTCAGGGCTGGAGACATAGGCATCAGCAATAAATAGATGGTACATCTTGCATCAGTACCACTAAAAAAACAAAATACTTCCAAGTGAAAGATTATCACTAGTAGGAAATAAAAGGACATGATTAAAATTATCTTAACTACATTTCAAAACATCAGAATATACATCATGATGCAAATGCAGCTTTGATAGTATGATTTTGGGTTTTGGTGTGTTTGCAGTGCTGAGGGTTAACCTGAGACCTTGAGCAGGCCAGGCAAGCACTCTACTATGGAGAACATTTTCAACCCTAAAACATAATTGTTTTTTATAAGGTAATCTTCCTGACTCATTATACAGCTTTCCTAAACTTTTATCAATGAGGGAAAAGCTACAAAGTGTTTAAAATAAAGATTACTTAGCCTGAAACTTTTTTTTTTTTTTTTGGGTCCGGTCGTGGGGCCTGAACTCTGGGCCTGGGCGCTATCCCTTAGCTCTTCAACTCAAGGCTAGCACTCTACCACTTGAGCCACAGCGCCACTTCCGGCTTCTTTTCCCCCTTTTTGCTTATGTGATGCTGAGGAATCGAACCCAGGGCCTCAGGCATGCAAGGCAAGAGCTCTACCACTGAGCCACCTTCCCATCCCCAAGCCTGAAACTTTTAAACATTTACACTACTATATAGAAACACAAAAACTATTGACTTAATATCTGCTAATGAAAGTACTTTAGACAGATTATTGTACATTATTCTTTTTTAAGAAATTATATGCATTACCCATATCATATTTATGATAAAGTATTTACCTTTAATTCTATGAAGCAAACATCACATTGGCAAAAAAATACTCAACTGTGAAAAATGTGTTCTGTTTTTCCAAACACGGAAGGGGGGAAATGACAACACATAAATTTACAATACACACTTTTTAAAGTTCAAAATTATCTTAGAATTGGGTGCTAGGGTCTCATGTGTATAAGCCTAGTTATACAGAAGGCTGAGATTTATTTTTTTTTAATTTACTTAATTGCTGTTTTAGAGGTGATATATGGCAGGGTAACTTCACATAAAAAGTACATTTCCTTTTGCACAGTGTCATCTGTTCCTTCATTCTCACTCATTCCCTCCCTCCCATCTCTACCCACAAGTTGTATATGGAAGTCAACTATGCAGCATGTTCTTAATTCATAAAAAACATACTTAATTCATAAAACCTTAGACAAGTTATATAAGTTAAACAGATGAGGATGCAAGAGATGTCAGTCACATGTACCAAAACACATAATAAAGAGACTAGAATTTCATGGGTGTGTGTGTGTGTATACCTGGGCTTGTATGCAGAACCTGGTGCTCTTGCTTAGGGGTGTGTGTGTGTGTGTGTGTGTGTGTGGTGTGTGTGTGTGTGTGTGTGTGTGTGTGTGCGCGTACTTGGGCTTGTATGCAGAACCTGGTGCTCTTGCTTAGCTTTTCCATTCAAGATTAGTACTTTACCACTTGAGCCATACCTGTCCTGCTTTTTGGTGTTTTCTGCCTCGGCTGGCTTTGAACTAAGACCCTCAGCCTCCTGAGTAGTTAGTCACCAGTGCCTGAAGCCAGAATTCATTCTTAACTAATTAATTTTGTTTTTGAAGAAATATCCTTTATGGAAAGAAAAGGCTGGTAATAAATTGTAAAAAGACAAACCTTAATATGGTTTTGATTTACAAATGCTCCTAGATTAATACTGGGAAGTTCATACAGATGGCCAATATACAAAAGTAATCCATGCAGTTCATCAATCAGCACTGAGGGAAGCTGAGACTCTGAAGCTTCATAGGGATGGACAGGAACTTGGTCTTCATCAGCCTGTACTTTCAGACACCTGAAGAGTGTCAAGATGGAATAAACCAAATCTGAAGAATATACCCACAGAAAGACATGCAGTAAGCAAATATTCATTTGCCATCCTACCTGAAGATGAAAACTTTAACATAATGGAGAAAGGTCACACACTGCTGCCTAATATTGTCTGCTCTGCTGTGTAGGCTGGATATCTTCCCTGAAACAAAAACAGACAATGTTAATCATAACCTGAATCATAACCTGCCATTTTTTCCACCTCTTCTTTACTGACTCCTCAGTTCTATTACAAAAAAGCCTCAGAACTCAGTCCCAAGTCAGCTCTTTTCCATATATGTCCTTAGACATGATTAGTTCAACTCCTTTATTAATAACTGATATCCATTCCAAAAGCCTGATCTATACCTCCTAACTTTCATTTGCATTCCAGACCTTACTAGCCAAATTAGCTAACATCTATGCTCAGACAATACTATGTTAATGAACAGAAGTGCTAGCTAGTACCAGCATGATATCTTTTTACTGTTTCCCAAATCAGTGCATGTTATCCATGTGATCTACATCATTCTTCATTTGCCTTTCTTTTAACCTCCTATCTTATCCGTTAAGAGTCCTATTAAGCTTATAACCATATACACCTTGAAATTACCTATTTTTTCTATAATCTCTAAAATTATTCCAATAGGACTCTAACAGACCTTTCCTGTAACTCTCCATATCTACATACAAAGTATGCACAGCATGTATATTAATTCCTGATGTTCCCAGATCAAGACTCTTAAAAGTATACCAACATTAACTATACTTAAAATTAGGGCTGGGAATATGGCTTAGCAATAAAATGCTTGCCTAGCATGCATAAAGCCCAGGGTTCAAATCCTCGTACTACATAAACAGAAAAAGCCGGAAGCAGCACTGTGGTTCAAGTGGGAGAATGCTAGCCCTGAGCAAAAGAAGCTCAGGGAGAGTGCCCAGACCTTGAGTTCAAGCCCCAGGATTGGCAAATAAAATAAAATAAAAGCTCTTATAAGACCTTAAATGGAATCTTTTCCTCAGTTACCTTAACATTCACATCAGCAAGAAATAATCTAGGTAGCTATTATATATAAAGCATTGATAACCTTTCTGATAAGACAGCAAACAAAAATAAATGAAAACAAAGAAAATATGATGAGAACCACAGGAAACAAATTCTCATCCATATTAATCATAGAATAAATAAAACCTACTTCTAAATTTGAGTTCAATTTGCAACATATGACAATTAATTAGTGTGACCAGATGAGTGTGAAGTTGCTATGCTAACATATACATATCAAATTGCACTTGGGACTAATTTTACCAATGAAAAGCCATATAATCCCTATGGTTTGAATATAGTATGTCCTTTCTGGAACTCAGGTTGAAATCAGATTGCTATGTGGTAGTACTATCGGGTAGCAGAGGGCATTAAAAGCTGGTTAGGTCATGAAGAATTCTATCTCATAGGAATTCTCAGTACTCAGGACTGGATTAACCACTAGGGCAGTGGGCTTCGGTAAAGCAAGGCCACTTTCATGTTTCATCTCTTTTTCATGTACCTATGATGCCATCTGCCACATCATGATGCAGCATGAGGGTCTTGCCAAACACAGTTGTCACATCTTGAACTTCTGCATCTAGAACCATGACCCAAATAAGCATCTTTTCTTTACAAATTTTATTTTCGGGTATCCTCTTACAAAAATAAAAATCAAATAAACAATTCTCAGCCCCTAAAAGCAGCGATCTCTGAAAATAACTGCTGTGCACCACTGTAGTCAAGTAATAGGGAATAATAATTATTTACCCTTAATAAGTAAAGCATTAGATTTATCCATCTCTTACCTTTAAACTTGGAAAACAGGAAACAATTTAAAGTAAGTTTCAGTACTAGACAAGATTGTTATCCCAGAGGAAAGTGAGTCCCATGACCATATCAGCATTCCATCTAGAGTTTCCAAGCTGAAGTACAGGGGGCAGAGCCCTAACAAAGATCAACTCACTGAGTAGTTGAGATATGAAATTGGAAAGCCTAAATTTACAAGAAACAAAAAATACGTAAGGAGAAAGGAGGCTACAAAAAGGAATTGGGAAACGTATGGGTCTCACTTAAGGCTTTGAGGGAGTACTGTTCATCCGACGATTTAAAAAACAAAACAAAAAACCCTAAGGCTATAGAAAAATGCCAGAAAACAATTCCCAAAAAGCTTATACCAGTTAGGGACAGTTCCAAGTTCCCATTTGTAAAATAGGAAAACAACAGAATAATCCAAAAGGGAGAATCTTCAGAAGCCTTATCAGAGAATCTTCAGAAGCCTTATCAGATTACTGGGCTACGTGAAAATTACAGTAGAGAAATTATCTTTGACAACTCTTAAAACAAGCTTCATAAAGCATCTGTAGATTAAAAATATCCCATAGCATGCTAGAACTAAACTTAACATCTAAGAAATTCAGGCTGAACACTGCAACTCATACAGATAACTTCAGCTACTCAGGAGGTTATCAGGAATATTTTGGTTTGCGGTCTGCCTAGGCAAAAAGTAAAATCATGTATGTGAAGCCAGGAGTAGAACACTTATGTAGGAAGACAAGAAGATCATAGGACACCTTTGCCCAGGCAGAAGGTATAAGACCCTGCCTGAAAAATAACTAAAGCAAAAAGAAAAAGCAAAAAAAAAGAGAAGGGGAGAGAGAGTGAGGGAGAGGAAGGAAGGAAGGGAGGGAGGGAGGGAGAAAAGGAGAAAGGGAGAAAGGAACGGAGGAAGGGAGGGAAGGTGCGGGGAGGGAGGGAAGGAAAGGGCACTGGAGGCAGTTTCCTAACAAGTCCTTGAGTTAAACCCCAGTACTTCCTCTCACTAAACAAAAAAAAATCAAAAAACAAAAACAAGTAAAATTAGAAAATAGCAATGTAAAATGTGCATCACTGCTATTCAATAAAACACTACTATTCAAATAAGCAGAAATAAGTATGATAGCAGCAACAAAAAAACAAACCAGACAATACAAACAGGTCCAGAAACAAAAGTGAGTAAAGATCCAACTGTCTCCAAACCATAACTACACATATGTTCCATACTTAAGACAGATGAACATAAACAGGAGGACAGAAATAGAATATTTTTTAAAATACCAAATCATAAATACTACACTGTACGAAAATTGCTGGCAAGCAGAAGCAACTAGCCTCCAATAAAAAATACTTCCCTTCCAAGTCCTTCATTACTTTAACCCTATCAGTTTCCCTTAAACCAGTAACCCCTTAAACGCAAAATTCAAGCAAAAACGTAGAAGGCAGAAAAAATGAGATGCCTCATTTCTGTTCTACACCCACTTCCCACCTCCAGGCAATTACAGACACATGTTCAAGTCACCAAAGGAAACTGCATTCTCTTTCCACTGAACACATGCTTCCTATACTCACCGAAATCACAGCTAGCATGTAACAAGCCTTCCAACTTGTATAGATGTTGCCTAATTTTAAAAAAGGTGAGTTATTTTTAGCAGTTTAAAATATGTAACAATTACACAGCTAGTATTTCCTAGTCTATTACAAAGCTTCAATATTTCTTTGCAGTTGGTGTTTTATACTTTGTAAATGTTTATTAAAGGTCAGCTACAGGTAGTGGAAATTCTGAGAGAATATAAAACAAACTGGTGTTTAACAGTCCAAAAATAGTCATTGAAGGATGCATACACCCCAGAAATGATTTCAAGTATCATTTGAAATTTCAGTATCAGGGGGCTGGAAAGGTGGCTCAGTGGTAGAACGCTTGCCTTGCATGCCTGAGGCCCTGGGTTCGATTCCTCAGCACCACATAAGCAAAAAGAAA
>NW_012267278.1:10746065-10760093 GCF_000151885.1 Dipodomys ordii | reverse complement strand
GAAGTGGCACTGTGGCTCAAGTGGTAGAGCGCTAGCCTTGAGCTGAAGAGCTGAGGGACAGCGCCCAGGCCCAGAGTTCAGGCCCCACAATCAGACCCAAAAAAAAAAATTTCAATATCAGTGGAATACTACTGTTTCTACCTTTAGGAAATTTATATATCTATATATAGAAATGTAAAATTATATTATCCATGGCTCAGAAAATGAACAGAACTCTATAGTTATCATGGAAGGCAATACTTACCTTCAACAATATTCATGACCTAGATCCTGAAAAAGATTCATTCACTACTATTTTCAGGATTACAGAAAATAAATCATCTTGCTCTAACACACAAAAATGTGGGAGGATCACAGTGAGTAATGTGATGAAATGCAGGTGAGAGAATGCTGGAACTTTTCCATTTTCATTTACGCATACTGCATATGTATTTTAAATTTGTTTTGGGTTAATTTGCCTGTAACAACTTTGATACAATGTCATCTTAAAGCTAACTGTTGACTTTATTTTCCATAATGAACTAATATAATTTTTAATTTTTTAAGGGCATAGTGGCATTTTTTAAGTTCAGTTATTTAGTTTATTTATTGTTAGTAAAAGAGATTAAACTCAGTCTTGTGTATAAGTTCTCTACCATTTAGCCAGGCCACTACTTTTTTTACTTGTTTTTTCAGATAGGAACTTATGCTTTTATTCTAGGGGTGATTTTGGACTGTGTTCCTCCTATGTTATGCCTCCCATGTACTGTTTTCTCAGAGTCAAAATAAAATCAAATTAAACCCCTCCTAATCTCTACCTTGCAAGTAGCTGGGATTACAGGTGTGCACTACCATAACCAGAAAAATGTTCAAATTTCAGAAATATATTCTAAAGTACTTAAAGGTAATATGGCATAACTCTTGGAATCTGTTTACAAACATTAAAGTCAAAAAAATAGGAGATGTGACAGATAACATTGATTTTTACTATAAAGGGAGTATGTGAAGAATAATAATACCATTGCCCTTACTTTGTATATATTTGAAAACTTCCATTATGCTTTTCTTTTTTGCAATACCTAGGATTGAACTCAGGTCCTTATACATGCTAGGCAAGCAGTATAGGCCTAATGCTATGACTCTATCCTCTTGTATTTTATTTTTGAAGTTGTATCTTGTTAACTTTGATGGGGTTGGTTTGGAACTAGAAAGCTTTCTGCATATGCCTTCTGAGTAGCAGGGATTATAGGAGTATTTCACACTCAGACAAATATTTTTGTAAATGTTGTCCAAGAACAAACATAATCTTATTTTTATTACAGTCTGAAAGATGTATTTGGAAAGCCTACTTTCATTCTCTAAAGATCACTGGAAGATTACAGCTTTATGGAAAGCTACATTTATTTATGATATTTAAGTAACAAAAGTATTTTATTTTTCTTCTACAATACTAATATAGTTCAGTTTCTTGTAGGTGTTTCCAATACCATGATATCAAAAACAATTAGTTTGGGATGTAACTTGATAAGAGTGCTTGCCTATATACACACAGGATTAAGTTTGATCTCTGCAAAGCAAAAAAATAAATAAAAAGCAAAGGATCTGAAAAATCAATAAAGAACAACACAGTGAAAACACTATTTTTCTCAGTCATGACGGCCTGATTATTATTACTAGTAAAATAATCAAGTGAACAATGAGTATCAAAAGCACTTTGACACAATGTACTTTACAAAACTTAAGTTACATACCTGCATAAATGAAAAAGCTCTCTACATGAATTTACTAATGCTATTTCAGTAACCCATTGGACACCAAATAATTCCACTGTATCCTCTTCAAAATTAGTTGGCAAAGGATCAAGATTTAAAAATAATCTGAAATGAAAATAACAATTATATCACTTGAATTCATCCCATGGATGACATGTAAGTCAGAAAATGCTTTGATTCCTTACACATTCAGGATTACTAAGGCTAGAAGATGTTAAAATTGCATTCTCAGTAGGGGTAAAGAACTGGCCATCAGGTTGCATGAAAACCATGGGGGTCATGATGGGACAGGCATGCTTTTTATGAGGGAGTGTCTATATTGATAATTTTGTGTGGCCTGAGAATGATGTTATTAAATAATCCAAGTGGCTCTTGGCAGAAAATAAAGGTTTCGCATAACTTTGTGATGATAAAGTATAGCTAAAAGGCAACACATGTTGGGGGGAAAAGCTCAAAAGGATTATAATCATCATGAGTTACAGTATTTATCTTTGAAAGGGATACGGCTAACAGTTACTTTAAATTATGTTTGGGGTACAGCATAAGCAAGTTTGTGTAATCTCTTTTAAGGTCTGTAACAAGGTACAACTATAAAACCCAGATAAAAATTTCCTTCCTAAGTGAACATGCCTCAGCAGTATTATCACAATATTTCAAAAGCAGTTTTCCTGAGGTATGTATATACACCGAACTGATGCAGAAAAGGCCCATGTATTAATTATACATGAATTGATACTTTGGAGTAGAAGGAATAGACAACAAAAAAGTGTGTATCTTATTTAAACTTACTGAAAAGTTCTAATATGATGTTCTTTCAGAAGGAAATACCATTTCAAAAAGCCTCAGTGGTTCAGAATTCACTAAATAGAACCTAACTAGTGACTAGTTCCCTACCTCAAAGCTGAGATTGTAGTAAAATAGGAGAAAGTCAGTTACCAAGGAAGTGTCTCTTAATATCGAAAATACTCTTAGGTATGCTCTAATCACGAAGATAGCAACAAAAACAATATAAATTTGAACTTTTATGACACACTGAGCCTCTATTTTGCAAAACATGGCTTGGCTAACACCAAAAGTTTACTGGGCTGGAGCAATAAGTAAACGTCCCTAACAAACGGATGAATTACTTCGATAAGGAAAAAAACAGTCTTCAATAGCTGGGTTTTTAAATTTTCTTTTTCCACCTACCGCTTAAGGGATCCACTGGCTAGGTAAGACTCCCCAGAAAAATCTTTTCCTCCTCCCCCTCTGTTGTCAAAAGCACAGGAAAAGCAAGGAGGCTTGCACCATTCTGTCTCCAGCTCCAACTCTAGGCTGTCGGTCAGGAACACCGCATCCATTATTTACATCTTGTCCTCAAATACTTGTGGCTCGTTATGGTTCTCATTAAGGCTCCGACGAGAAGTTGAAAACTTCCATTCCTGGAAATGGACCAGCCACAAGGTTAGGAAGTCAAAAAGGAACCCCCAAACGCCACCCCACCCCCCACCCCATATTCATAACACAAAGGATACGCCGAGACACCACAGCCCGTTCCCGGTAGCCACCCCAGCCCACCGCCTCCCACAGGCTGACCACTCAGACGCGCAGCTACCCCTCACAGGTCGGATCCACAGCCAGCCCAGGACAGACAGGCTGCGAACGGGAGGAGGAGGGAAGAAACGACCAGGTGGGCCGTGGACGGGCCCAGCACTCCCTGCGGAGCCCGCCTCGGGCTGCGCACGCCCCTACCTCGCGGGACCCCAGCACGGCGCGTTTCCCGGGGGCCAAGGTGCAGGAATGTCGCGGCAGGGTGACAACCAGCGGCGGAAGGCGAGGGGACGGGTGTCCCACGCAGGAGGCTCCCGTGGTTCGCGGTACACCGCGTACCGGCTCACACTTTCAGCCCGAGAGAACCCGGTGCCGGCGCTCAGACTCCCGCGGACCAAACCGGAAGCCGACGAAATTCCCGCCACACAGCGCCCCGCGCTCTGGGTAGGCGGAGCTTCAGTGAAGCCCCACCCCTGGCTGATGTCCGTCTCGCGAGATTTCCCCCGTCGCTGCTCTGGCTCCGCGAGTTACCGCGAGAGGTTGCCAGTCGGCGTTGAGTATTCAGTGACACGGTTTCTTCCGTAGCTTTAGCTGATGCGGCCGCTGGAAGGCGGGGCCTCGTTAGCGAAGGGATTGGTAAGCTATGGCGGGAACGTGTAGGATTTTAAGGACTGCTGGGGCGAGCCACAGCATTCCAGCTGTCTGCCTCTTCCACCCGTATCCTAGCCGCTCTTCTGTTTAGGTGGGGCAGAGCCCAAAGCTCTGGGCTCCCGACCGTGGGCCAACCCAACACAAGACAGAAGCGAATCCCATTGTTGTGGAGCACTAAACAGGCCAGGCAGCCTTCTTTTTCTTTATTGATGTGTTTATGCATTTATTTTTTTGTTTGTTTGTTCCTATCCCGAGACTTGAACTCGGGGCCTGGGTGCTGTCCCTGAGTACTATTGCTCAGGCCTAACACTTTCATTTGAGCCACAGCTCCACTTCCTGCCTTTTGATAGTTAATAGGAGATAATTGGATTTTTTTTCCTGACTGGGCTGGCTTGGAACTGTTATCAGCAGATCTCAGTTTCCTGAGTAGCTAGGATTAACTGTGAGCCACCTGTGTCTGCCTTCTTGGCCTTTTTCTTAAGTAAAAAAACTGTTCCTTCTTTTTATTTGCAGTGACTCTCGGCAAGGTTCGTTCTAGCATTTCATTCTAGCATCTTCCTTGTCTTGTGAAAGTGTTACGTAAAATTGACTCCTATAGCTTTTCAGTATAACTCAGAGATCGCACACTGCACTGTAACACCCACTGTCTGTTAACTTTATGAAAAACAGTCAGAATTGCTGATTCACATGTCATCTGTAATTTGAATATTTGACATTACCCCATTCCCCTACAATACAGTTTACCTTATGTGCAGTTTCTGCGTGGAGAACCTATAATCATTCATGTCTGTTTAAATCAAACACCACATATTTTCTGACAAATGGGATAAAAGGAGGAAAACAACAACAACAACTATGATCTTGCTATGGACCACAGCTTAAGGCTACTGTGGTAGGTGTTATATTTTTCCATTCAGTTGGTGTACTGTGAAATGTACTGAATGTTTGGTTGTACTACGGAATCTCATTTTTAGTTGTAGACTGGCATGGTGTCTCTCAAAAAGATTCCTTGATAGAATACTGTATTCTGACATTGCATTTAGGAGAAGTTGGTCAACGATTGACTATTTTTATGCTCCTTCTAAGCATCAAATATCCTAATACTCTCTCCTGCTTTTTTCTTTTAAATGTTAATGTGGGTGATCAACTTGCCGGAATATAGTGAGTAGGGTGAAAAACCAAAATGAGCTCTTAATTTACTACTACACACATTTTAATTAAAACATGTCAGGTAACAGAAAGATGGTTTGAGCATAGTCAGTGAAAATCCATTTACAAATGTGTAAACAGGGGTGGCAGAACATAGAAAGTAATGAAGAAGCACCCAGAGCTAAAGAAAAGGCTATTATTACGCTTAGTCCTAAACTGATGAGAGAAGATGGGATTACTAGAGAGTGGTGAGGGTTGTTATGGAAGCAAACACCATGTACCTGATGGCCAGCCACACTATAACCCAGTTGAGAGGAAGCTACAGGGATTGAGTCTCCAAAACTCTTTCTTTCACACTACTACATTCTGGCTTGCATCTCTTATTGGCACAAACTAACCTAAAAACAAGAATGAGGAGCAGTCTATAAAGTTTATGTTTCTGGGATAGAGTTGAGGCTGGAAGTTAACTGGCTGGAAGAATGGACAGTGAATCTGATACAAAAAAGTCATTTTTATATATGTAAGTGCAATACTACATGTAATAGTTCAATATTCACAAGGCAAAGAAAAAGTATTACAGGAAAAATACTCAAATTACCATTTCCTTCCACTGATTAATGAATTTATTTCATAAATATTTTCCCTATTCTGAGATAAGAAGCATTGAAAATCCTGGAAATAAAGTAGTAAAATAATTTTAAGAACTTGTTCTTATAACAGTTTATACTCTAGGGGAGATAGAAAATAAACAAGGAAACAAGTCAGCATGAATTAAAATGTTAGGTATTGTTAAGTGCCATGAAGAAAATAAGTATAGTAGAGCCAATGAGCCTAATAGCTATTCCATTAGGATTTTTAACACATTGCCATTCCCTCCCTTTTTTTACTTTTATTGTGGTAAAATAGCTATAAAAGTTGTGCTTTTAACAATTCTAAAGTGAGACAATACATTTATAATAAACAGCGTAACAGCATTTTTATAATTTAGTAATTAAATGCAAGCTCTGGTGCTTGAATTCAGGGCCTTGAGCGCTCTCTTAGATTTTTTCACTCACTCTTCCACTTGAGCCCCACTTTCAGTTCCAGCTTTTTCTTTTTGGCTGATTAATTGGAGATAAGGTTTTCGTGGATTTGTCTGTCTTCTCCCCTTTCTTCTCCTTCCCCCAGCTTTGAACCCTCATTCTCAGTTCTTAGACGCCTAAGAAGCTAGGATTACATATGGGAGCCACCAGGATTAAGCTTAGCACTTTTTAAAAGTTTCTGTGCAAACTGGCCCCAAACTCCTGGGGCTCAAGTGCGACTCCTATCTTAGCTTCTCAATTAGGTAGGATAATGAGTGATCACCACCACACACAGCAATTTCAATTAGAGAATTGATAGAACAAGTAGGTAGAAAATTAGTATAGTTATAGAAGATTTGAATAACATCATCCCTCTTAAGCTAATTGATATTTATTTTATGACTCAACCAAACAATAGCAAAATTCATACTCTTGACAAGTGAACATGGAACACTCATGCAGATAGACTGTGTTCTGATCCATAAAACAAATTTACACTAATTTTAAAGAACCTAGATGGATGTGGCTGTAGCTCACTGGTAGAGTGCTTGGATAGCATGTGTAAGACCCTCGGAGTGAGCCTCAGCACCATAATAAAATTTGAGCGGGGTGCTGTTGGCTCATACTTAATAATCCCTAGCTACTCAAGAGTCTGAGATTTGAGGATCTCATGAAGGAGAAAATCTGTGAGACTCTTCATCTTCAATTAAGTACCCAAAAAAGCTGGAAGTGGAGCTATGGCTCAAGTAGTAGAATGCTAGCCTTGAGCAAAAAAGCCCAGGAACAGTGCCAAGGCCCTGAGTTCAAGCCATTGAATACACACAACAAAATAAAGTTTGAAATTAAATATATGGCCGGACCACAATGAAATTAAAAACTACATTAGAAAAAAGAGAAGGTTTAATTTCTTTTAATATTTTAAATTTATTCAATATTTTAAATATCCCTTTCGAGAAAGAAAGTGATTAACAGATATTTGAGGGGAGAAAATGTGTGATATGGTTGTATTGGAAGAAATATATTTACTGGGAAGTAAATATAGTAGGAATGTCTGAGAGTGGTAAGTAACCATTTAAGATTATTCATTTAAAAAAATTAAAAGTTTAGTCAGCATGGTTCTGTCATCTTCTCCAGCAACATCCAGCTACTTGGTAAAAGAGGGAAGGACCTAGTATAGAATTTGAATATGATATTATTAGTGAAATTGTTTTAATACTTCCTTTTAAATATATTTACAAAATATCTTTGATTAATATATTATTATGTTTATAAGTATCAGACTTAAATAATTTCATATATTTTAGGGAGAAATTTTTACAAATTTACCTGTTTATAATGTATTTCAACAGTTAAAAGCTCTTATTTCAAGAAAGTATACAATTATTTTATAATTATTTTAATTGAAATTTTATTTTAAACTTAAGTCCATTCCTTTTTTTTCTTTTCTTTAAGACAGCATCTCATTATACAATCTAGGCTGGCCTAGCACTTTGTATATAGCCCAGACTAGCTTCAAACTTGCAATCTTCTTGTCTCCATATCCCAAATGCTAGTATTAGAAGTGTGTACGACCATGCTTCTTGACAAGGCCATCCTTTTTATGCTTTAAATGAAACCAGGGATCACCTAGCATATGCCTATAATGTGGCTCATGCCTAGATCTCAGATGAGATCTCTCATGATGAGATCTGAGGATGGGTCCAGCCTGAGTAGGAAAAGTCTATGAGCCTCATCTCTAACCACCAAAAATACAAAAGTATAGCTGAGGCTCCATTGGTAGAGTACCAACCTTTAATTTAAAAAAAAAAGGGGGGCGGGCTGGGAAGGTGGCTCAGTGGTAGAGTGCTTGCCTTGCATGCCTGAGGCCCTGGGCTCAATTCCTCAGCACCACATAAGCAAAAAGAAAAAGAAAAAAGCCGGAAGTGGTGCTGTGGCTCAAGTGTAGAGCACTAGCCTTGAGCTGAAGAGCTGAGGGACAGTGCCCAGGCCCAGAGTTCAGGCCCCACGAACGGACCCCCCCCCCCAAAAAAAAGCTAAGGGACAGCAGCCAGGTCCTGAATTCAAGCCTCACTACCAATAAATAACTAAATAAATGAAAACAGGGGCCAGTTTTAATATAGAATTGGATTTAACACTTTGGTATATGTGGCTTCCATTAACTATAGTTAGAATTTTTTTCAGACTTGTTATGTAGCTCATGCTAGCCTGAAACTTCACTTGTGGTATAGGCTGTCCTCAAACTCAAAATCCTCCTGCCTTATTTTTCCAAGTACTAGGATTACAGGCCTAACCTACCATGTCCAAATCTGAGATACTAAACTCAGTTATTGTTTTTAGTCTTGTGCTACAGAAAAGTATTAGGTTATCTTTATAAGCTGTCTGTGTAAGCATTTAGACAGCCCACTCTCAGCTGACTTACTGTTGATGCATGCTATTTTACTACACTAATTTTGTTCTTTGTTCAACACAGAATGACTTTTGTGTTGTTATTGTTGCTTGAACTCTGCATCTGGGTGCTGTCCCTCAGCTCTTCAGCTCAAGGCAAGCGCTCTACCACTTGAACCACAGAGCCACTTCCAGTTTTCTGGTGATTTATTGGAGATAAGAGTTTCATGGACTTTTCTGCCTGGGATGGCTTTGAACCGCGATCCTCAGATCTCAGCCTCCTGAGTAGCTAGGATTACAGGTGTGAGCCACTTGGACATAATGTCTTTTTAACCTCCTCACCTTTCTGTCCCATGTATTGTGGGACAAGTATTTCAGTAGCAACCCTAAGTTTTAGTCAAGGAACATCTTTCCTACATAGTAAAAGAAATATTCACATAATTTTCTGGGGCATATATCATTGACACTATAATATACCATATAGAACCTTAAACTAAGCACAAGAGACCATGTATTCATTTTTTTTCTGTATCTGTATTTTCTCCTCTTGCATGCCCTTTTATTCTATTTCCTTCTACCCTCAAGTGCTTAAAAGGTTCATTATCCATTTTCTTTTAAATCTTCCTTCTCCATATCTCCTAACATGATTCCCAGCAGTATCTGCACATGGTATTCATGCCCTTGTGTAATCTTCTCCCCTAAGAGTGGCTGAAAGTAGTGATTTCTTGTTTCAAATGAACAGAGTAAAGTGAAAAGTAGAGAGTTTCATTTTGTATTAGCATTCTCTCCCTCACTCTTCCTTCTCTTGGTCAACTTGATGCCTAAACTAGCAGGCTAAGGAGGCCAAGAAACTGAAAGAAACGATGAACTGTGGTTCTCAAATTGAACAGTCCACAGAGCTGAATCCATGTGAGTATGCTTGTTAAGCAGATGTGTCCTCAGCTAAAACTTGTAGAGTTTTGAAGGACTTGCCTCTAGGCCCATTCCACATTTTAAAAAGGATCTAGCCTTTCACCTTGACTTTTTTCTTAGTGATACTAGGGTTTGAATTTAAGACCTCACACTTGCTGAGGGTGTTTACTCAGATGGTGCTCTACCACTTGAGCAATGCCTCCAACTTTTTGTTGGTTACTTTGGAGATTATGTCTTACAGACTATTATTCTTCCTGGGCAGGTTTCTAATTTAGTCCTCTAGATCTCAGCCTCTACAGTAGGTAGGATTATATACCAGCCCTCTGCTTGATCTCACTAAGCCCTTGAAATGTCCAATCTGATAAAAGTGTCCTTTTTATTTTTATTTTTTTGCCTGGGGCCTAGGATCAAACTATATAGTATAATAAAATGATGTGGGTTGGCCATGCCTAAAAGACTATATTAATTAGGTTAACAGTTTTGGAATCGGTCAACCTAGAATTAAGATCAAATATTAGGAAATTGTGTGTGTGTGTGTGTGTCAGTCAACCTAGAACTAAGATCAAATATTAGGAAATTGTGTGTGTGTGTGTCGGTCAACCTACAACTAAGATCAAATATTAGGAAATTGTGTGTGTGTGTGTGTGTGTGTGTGTGTGTGTGTGTGTGTGTGTAAATCAGGGCCTGGATCCTGTCCCAGAGATTTTTTTGCTCAAGGCTAAAACTCTACCACTTGAGCCACAGCTTCACTTCCATCTTTTTGGTCATTAATTAGTGATAAGTATCTTACAGACTTTTCTACCCAGAATCTTGATCCTCAGATCTCAGCCTCCTGAGTAGCTAGGGTTAAAGGTGTGAGCCATCTGTGCCAGACAAGACATCACTTTATTCTTATATAATGAAATTCTGTTGCAAAAAGTACACTAAAACTTTCCTAGTTGGGAGTTTTCTGTGCATATCGTTACATATCAATGCTAGGAAAATAATGCTGACTCTACCAGAAAAAATAATCCTGACTCTACCAGAAAAAGATAATAAAAGTTTCATTAAAAAGAAGTTTTATACTACCTTAGAATTTACTCTATGCGTTTTTTTCCTTTTGTTTTTGTTTTCTCCTTGGGCTGATTCAACTCTGTATCCTTTTCTGGTAGTAAACCAAGATTCAGAATAAATGTCTTTCATTGAGTTTTTTTTTTTTTTTTGTATGTGTGTGTGATTTTCCTGGGGCTTGAACTCAGGACCTGGGTGTTGTCCCTGAGCTTCCTTTTGCTCAAGGCTAGCACTCTACCTCTTGAGACACAGCTCCACATCAAGCTTTTTTCATGATTAATTGGAGATAAAAGTCTCATGGACTTGCTTGTCTGAGCTAGCTTTGAACTAGGATCCTCAGCCACAGGCATGAGCCACTGGCATCCTGCTTTTTTTTTTTTCAATCAAAACTGAAGGTGGTTTTGATACCCCTAAAACCTGCCAGTAGTGTCAAAAAAAAAAATGAGAGCATTCTTGTGTTCACTGTTTGGCTAGAAAATTTGTAATAGCCTAAATACCTATAGCAGCATTGCTGGTTGCTGACTGTGGTTGACACTTCAATGAAGCTTATAAAAGATTCTCATGCCAAGGACACTGCTAAGTCATACCTTGATTCCTGGATTAAAAAACATTATATTGAGATCATAAAATTTTGTTATGTTGAACATTTATGGGATAAATTTGTTTCAAGCCACTAAAGTTTTGGTGTAACTTATATAGTGTTTGACAACAAATACACTTACTAACATACTAAATAAAAAAGATAATAAAATTTAAAAAAATATTTAGAGTATCTAAATAGTTACTTTGATTCTGAGTCTAACCAGCTTTCAGTGCTCACTCTCATGCTTTGCCCTTCCCTCTCTCTCTTTCTTCTCTTTCTCTTTCCTGTCCAACCAGTTTCTATTACTAATTCTATTTAGATTATTCTAAAATGTATATCTTTACTCAGAACCTCTCCTCTGATAATCAGATCTGTAAATACAATTTCCTGACTTAACATTATTTCCTCCTGCTGTTTCACAGCAGAAAAGATACACGTCAAATTTGATGGATAGCAGGGTGCCGGTGACTCACACTTGTAATCCTAGCTACTCAGAAGGCTGAGATCTAAGGATGGCAGTTCAAAGCCAGCTGGGTCATGAGCTCCTGAGACGCTTATCTCCAATAAAATCACTCAAAAAACAGAAGCAGAGCTGTAGCTCAAAGTGATAGAGCACTAGCATTGAGCAAAAGAGCTCAGGGACAGCACCCAGCCCCTGAGTTCAAGCTTCATGACCAACAAAAAAAAAAGATAAATACATCATTATTTCTTCTAAGCCAGATCTTTCTATAGAAATGTCCATCTTTATAAGTATTATCATTCTTCTGTGGCACAAAGCCTGAAGCCTTTAAAATACTCTACTCTGACAATATTCTCTCTTTCATGTCCATATTTATTTCCTCACCAACTACTTGCAATTTTTCTTAAACTCCTCAGAACTCACTTTTCTCCATACTATTGTCCATGACTACTATCCAAACAAAAGCCATGAGAGCTATGAATATCTTTCACTGAGAGCCAGAATAACTTTCTAACTTGTCAACTAACATCACTCTGCATATGATCTCCCCCTCACCTCATGTTTTTCTCACAATTTATTTTGGAAACAAAAGTGATATTTCTTTCCAAAATGCTAGTATAATGTCAACTTCTATTTTTAGGCTCACTGTTATTAAAATTCAGACAAAGCTAAATAAGACTAATAGAACACTGAGTGTTCTGACTCCTAACTACATCTACCTACCTTACCATATTGTTAAATGTACCTGTGTGGTGGCTATTCTGGTCTGCTTTCAGTTTTTTCTATCTTCCTCTGAGACCTTTGTCCACCCTTGTCTACTTGTCTACAGTCTTCACATTATGAAACCAGTTGGCTTTCTTGCCCATTTGCAACCTGAACTTCCAGGTTGTATCAAAATATACTATGTAAATAAAGATGAATTGGTAATGCTTATTTGATGTAGACAAAACTGTTCTTTGCCCTCGAAATTCCTCTTCCCATCTCATCTAAAAGATTCAATGGACATTTTTAAAAGGAATGAGCTGGCACTGGTGGCTCATGCTTATAATCCTAGCTACTCAGGAGACTGAGATCTGAGGATGGCAGTTCCTCAGCAGGAAAGTTCGTGAGACTGTTTAATCTCCAATTAACCACCAGAAAACCAGAAGTGGCACTGTGGCTTAAGTGGTAGAGTGCTAGCCTTGGGCAAAAGAGCTCAGGGACAGTGCCCAGGCCCTGAATTCAAGCCCCATAACTGACAATAAATTAAATAGATTAATAAAACAAAAGGGAATACAAGTAATATACCTTAATTGTCAATCTCTTTAAGACAATAGGGAATCATAAAGGAGTGATTCACTAAAGCCAAAGCTAAATGTTGCCTAAGGAAGAAAGGAAAGATGCTGTTCAAATGAAGCAACAAATCCTACACTCTTGTCCCCTTACCTGCCTCCTGGAATTTGCTCATATTCTTCTACATCATTATTAATATTGCTGTCCTTATGGGATCACTTGATATTAAAGCAGGATAGAGGAGGCAGTGAAATGTATGAAAAGGACTAGACACAGACATTAGAACTAGTACGTCATTTTTAAAGTTCAGAGTAAGTATTTAGTACTTTCCTTATCTGTCTGTCTGTCTGCCTAAATTTTAGTGAGGATACTAGGGCTTAAACTCAGGGCCTTGCATTCTTATTCTGTTTTCTTGCTCAGGGCTAGCATTATCTTGTATCACGCCTCAAGTATGTCAATCTGCTCATTAATTGGGGATGGAGTCTTGCATTTCCAAGTAACAGACATTAAGCCTGCTTCTGGGATAGATAGTTTCTACATTTTCTATCTTCTTCAACCTACTTTTTAAAATCTTTAATCCTGGTCACCTCCAACATTATATAATAGGAAATTAGTGGATGCTTTTTCTAAAAGCACTGACTCTTCACTTGGGCCTGTGGCTACCTACTGGGTAACTGTAATCAAAATAAAAGTTAGAAATTTCTGCCTTTGTTTTGATTTGTCATAGTTGCTATCTTAACATTTGGTCAGATTCCTGTTCAACTCTGTCCCAAGATACTTTAAGGAACATTCCTCTAAAACTAGTTATACTTCTCCTTTCAAGGATGAAGATGTCAAGATAAAAGTAAGGTGCTTCTGAGATTTGTAGGAACATCATAATAAGCAGATGAACAGGAGGCTGTCAACCACCAGCTTTTACAATATTGTGTTTTGAACTACCAGAACAGTGCCAGAAATTTCCAGTTAGGGCCCTGAATCTGCAAGAAGTAACTTCGCCCCCCAACAACAAATCCTCAAAGAAACAACTGCCCGATAAATAAGTGGGCGAAAGACTTAAAGAGAAACTTCTCTGAGAAACTTCATTGAGATACCACCTCACTCCAGTTAGAATGGCAAAAATCAAAGAACTCTAACAACAACAGATGCTGGAGGGGATGTGGACAGAAGGGACCCTTACTTCATTGTTGGTGGGAATGTAAACTTGTTCAACCACTTTGGAAAGCA
>NW_012267278.1:10697801-10745602 GCF_000151885.1 Dipodomys ordii | reverse complement strand
TCTTTGTTGCTTTGTATGTCCCTCCCCCACAGTATAACCCCTGCTTTCACTATATTTGATGTCAGTATAACTTGTGGAGGAGATGGGGGAAAACAAGTCGTTTAAGGATACATGTGGACCTGTTGCAACAATGAGAAGTACAAGTTGTCATGTCCAAAACCAGCTTTACAACATCGGTACGGGGGGAGGGGGGGAAGGAGGGGGGAGGAGAAGGATTGGGATGTGGGGGGAGGGGGGAGGCTGGGAAGGGATGTGAAGGGTAAACAAAGCAATGCTTGGTAAGAAATGTACACATTATCCTGCCATGTAATTGTAACCCCTCTGTACAGTATGTTCACAAATTAAAATTAAATTAAAAAAAAAGAAGTAACTTCGCTTTCTGGCTCATTCTTTCCTTTGAGCCATTCTCTCTTGTGGTCACTCTGGATTCTAGTAATAATGGGTCTAATCAATAATCATCTCATGACAAGTTGAAACTGTTCCCAAGCAGCAACTGTTTCATACCCAACAATATCCATCGCTGTTCTTGAGATAATGGTTGACCCAGCCACAATTTGACCAAGCTTGTTTGACTATGCCACTCTGCTTTTGCTCTCTCCCCTACAAGACTTCAAAGCTCTTATCAACATTTAGAAGACCGGATTGATGATGCTAGGTTCCTGTTCTTTACCAGTGTAGCTAGTGAATACATTCCTATTTTATCACTATTTTTTCCATTTCTTTTTTGAGAGGAAGATGCCCAAGCTTTGTCTGTTGGGATCCCTAGAGTCAGTCTTTTGCCCTAGGCTTCTAGTTAAAAATTCTACTTCTCTGATCAAAGGGTTATATTGAAGGCCTTTCTGATGCTTTGTAGTTCTTTCCTAAATATTCCTGAGGTGGTGGCAGGTACTTAAGCTGCTTTTGCTCAGAAGCACTGACTCTTTACTTGGATCCACAAATTAACTGAAAGTGGGATAGGCATCCTAGCTTCCATTTTATCTGTGTCCTTTGTACTAAGCCATTCTCTTCTCAGTCACTTTGCCCATCTTGAAACCTAGGAAGGACGACCAGCTGGGCATCAATGGCTCTTACAAGGCTCAACCTGACCAATCCTGAAACAATGAGCTGTCAGACTGTCTGTGGCTGCTGCCAAAGCCACTTGTGACCAGGACAACATACCTATAACTGTGACTATTTAATAAATATGCATAACCTTTCACTTTGTCCCATTTCTTCCTTCTATTTGTACCCAAAGCACATATTTGTTGAGGAAGATGAGTTGAAATACCCATTCTGTGTTATAAACTTCCTTTCACTGTCCTTCAACACAATTTGTCTTTTGTGTGTATTTAGTGTATAGAAGTGAGTAGCTGGACCTGATCTCTGAAACCCTTAGCCCTAAAAAATCCTGTGATAAGCATAGTTATGACATAAAAATAGGACATGAAACCTTTTAATTTATAACACAATCACACATATCTCGAGATTAGTTCATTATTATGTTCTTAATATCTAAGATAATATCTGCAGGGTGAACTAATTCAGTAGTCATACTTACTAGACATTTTGTTGGAAATGAACTATACAACTTGGCAGGGAATGGGGTAAGGAGGGAAAAAACTTGGAGAAAATGAAGGAGGCGGTAAGACTATTCAAAAACAAATGTACTCAATACCTGACTTATTCAACTGTAATCCCTCTGTACATTGCTTTTACAATAAAAATTTTAAAAAGATCCTAAATATTTTCAGATTATTTAAATAAAATATTTAAGCTGTCAATGGTATTATCTGTATTTGGGGATTTTTGAAAATATAGCTATAATATACCTGGTGCTCTAATCAGGGTGGTAAATTACTTTTGCTCTTGTCAGCAAATTTGCTTTAATTAGCTCACCATTTACTATTTCATGTATTGTGTGAGAGGTGAATTTATAAAGTATATATATTCATACATGTTTGTAAATCCACTGGGGGTAGAGTTTCTAGCGTGATGTTTTCTTTGGCTTATATAAAGAATATTGCAGTATTTCCTTGTTTGGGGCACTTGAGAGAACCACTTACAGACCAACATGTATATTCTGGCATTTGTGGCACACAGAAATTGGCCTTTATCTTAATACTGACAAATCTAAAAGCAAAATGTGGGCTGGAGTGGATTGTGAGAGAATAAGGAAAAAGTACTGTGTAAGAAGTGATTCTTTCTGTCATTGGGGTGGTAAAACAGTATAAAAACAAGTACCATTCTCTCTCATATGTAACTCATGCAATCTTTCTGACTTGGCTGACTCTCTGGGGTATCCAGAAAGAGAAAGAGTTAAGTGATACCATTTGTATTAGTCAGAAAACCATAGCCTAAAAGTAAAATCTAGTTTGCCATCTGCTTTTCTAAATCAAGCTTTATTGAAACACAGTCACACTTATTGATGAAGTACTGTTTATGACTGCTTTCCTATACAATTGCAGACTTGTAGGTTTGCAGACAAAATTATATTATCCACAAAGCCTGAACTATTATCTATCTGGTATTTTATAGAAAAAGTTTATTAATGCATGAGTTATTATTTGTTGGGAGCATCTATTTATAGTTATTTGTTTCCTCAGGACAGTAACATTCTTCCTCTGAAAGGCAATAGTTAAAACTATTTAACTACATTTAAATCTGATCCTAAAGCACATTATCATTTCCTTTATGTTCTGTATCTTCTCAATGTTTCTGTTTTGGAGAAGATGGCGGTGGCTGCAGAATTGAAGCTGCTGGAGCAGTCTCTGGGGCTGAGTAAAGGGCATAAATACAGGGCAAATGTGGGCCCTTCATGAAGAGTTGCACCAAGACGGAAGAAACTGGTCAGAATTTCTGGGACACCTCTCCAGATGGTCTTCCCCAAACCTTACTAAACTTTAAATTCCAGTTCTTCACACAATGACCCAAGTCTAACAGAATTGACCATTATGGCAATTCACCGAGGCAAGCAAGTCAACAAAGAGTATTTGCTGGCAAGTACTATAAGAAAAGTTAGAATACAAGATCATTCAAGTAGATGGACACTACAATAAAGGAGATATCCACACTCAGTTGAAGGATCTTGATATGTTGAAGACAAAGTCTACATTACAGGATATAATTTACCTTAGCAGATATCCTATTATACTATGTATGGGCTTTCTTGCTTTATAGTTGACCTGACAGTTCAAGAAGTGGAGAAATATCTTAATGTGTTCTGCTGGTTTTGTCACATTCAGCATTACCCAGGCATCAGGTAACAGCTGTCTAGTATTGTCTTCATCAAGAACAGACTGTATATCAATTACCAATAGAAGATACCCCTGCTGGAAGAAATATACAGAAATGTTGAAAATGTTTAAAGAAAAATGTATTCTGGACCTCAGTACTAACATGAATTGATATAGTCATTGTTTGTTAAATTTGGTTTAATTTTTAAAGTATAAACTACTGTCTTAAGTGCCTTATTTGTTCTATAGTTGAAGTTTAGCAGTTTTTAAAGTAGAAATTGAATTGCTATCAAAAAGTTGAGATCAAGTTATAAGTTATTTTGTTTCATAGATGAGATTTATTTTAATGAAAGCTGAAAATCAGTGACTTAATTTTAAAAATAGGTAATGCTTACAATGGTTGAAATGTGTGACTATTAACCTCTCTTTCCTATTTTAAAATTTACTTTCCTTTTGTGGATATTTATGGCTGCTTGTTTATTAGACTCTTCAATAAATTATGCCAAGGATACAGAAAGGGAAGACAAATCTATTGTTTTCAAGTATTTATGTGAACTAATAAATGTGATTGAAAACATAATATTTCTCTTTTGTGTGGGATGTGAGTTGAAGACTTAGTTTCTTTCGCTTGGCATTTTCTAGCTAATCTTCACACTATCATTCTAGGAATCAGTATGTCATAACAAGAGGGACCCTCAATATGGGACACTGGTTACCACTCAGATACCTCATCCCCCCCATCCGACCCTCCCTAGGATAAAATACATATGTTCCTAGCTGTTGTTTTGCTACTGTCAGTTCTTTGTTGTCAATAATTTTCAGAATTGCTTTGGATAAGGAGAGCATGCTTTCTCAAAGTGGGCTATGTATCATAAATATATCACATTTGTGTCCTTTCCTTTTTCCTTCCCTAATTTGGAATACCTAGGACAAGCCATCTCAACTTTAGAGTCTACATAGTTGGCTGAGGCCTTTTTGAGACTGCACTGCACTCCCAAGTAGCCCTCTGCCACACCCAACCTCTTTTCACTTCCCAAGATTATTCCTTGATACATTGCTTTCATATTAATCTCTACTTCAGAGTCTACCTAAGGGACTACAAGCAAAAATAAAATAACTTCTTGGTTTCAGAAACCGGATATTCCCATAGCATTTACTTGGGAAGAGGAAGACAGAATTTTGAGTTCCAAGTTCAATATCATCCCTACAATATGATAATCTCTTTAATTACAAATGACTTTTGAGCATTGTCTAATTCTTTGCTTTCTATAAGAAGCAGTCTTTACAAAAAAAAAAATCTGTGAAGCCGAGTGCTGGTGGTTTATGCTTGTAATCCTTGCTACTCAGGAGGCTGAGATCTGAGGATCGTGGTTCAAACTAACCCAGGCAGGAAAGTCAGTGAGACTCTTATCTTCAATGAACCACCAGAAAATTGAAAGTGGTGCTGTGGCTTAAGTGTTAGAGCGCTAACCTTGAGCTGAAGAGCTCAGGGACAGCGCCAAAGCCCAGAGTTCAATCCCCACAGCCAACAGGAAAAAAAAAATCTGTGAATTGCCTTTATATGCTCTTTCTGATATTTTGATAGTGTAGGTGTGTGTGTGTGTGTGTGTGTGAGTGAGCTTAAACTCATGGCCTGGGTGCTGTCTTTGAGCTTCTTTTGCTTCCTAAAGCTAGTCTACCTCTTGAGCCATAGCTCCACTTCTGGCTTTTGGGGCAGTTAATTTGAGATAAGAATCTCAGACTTTTCAACCTGGGCTGGCTTCAAACTGTGATCCTCAGATCTCAGTCTCTGAGTACCTAGGGTTATAGGTGTGAGCCATCACCTCCTAGTTGATAGTATAATATTAAGAGACTGTCAACTAAGTTCCACTGGGATCAGTTAGCTTATGATGGATAGACTAGAGTGGAGATCATTAAAAATTAACATAACAGTTTGATTTCCACATTCCATATTTCTTAGCTGTATGATCTTGGCCAAATTTCTTAAAAATTCAGGGTATCAGATTTATTATCTGGGAATTGGGTGTCAACATTACTCATTAGAGGCAAAAGGGGTTTTCTTCTTATTCCATTGCTTTCGTTTATCTGAAAGATATCCATTCTATTCATTCAGTTTCAGAGGAATTGCTCAGGATTTTAAGACATTTCCATCATTATAACGGTTACAGCATTCATGTTTTCAAGAAATCTGTCAAGGAGACAAAACTTGAAACAATATATTATAAATGAGTATGCACATATGTAAGTAGTATATACCTTATGGATATCTGCAATAGAACATGTACATGCATACAGATGTAGTATGTACATATATAAAATATATAAATACATATTCATACATGAAATCTTCATAGCAAAAATGATGTCCAAATGATATTAAATGGGCATTGTGTTAGGAAATGCAGATCAAGTACATGTAATATGGGAACATTTTCATGTTATTAACTTATAATTATTCTCTGATAGATTTGCTGGCAATAAATTCACAGTCTTCATTCACTTTTATTCCTAAGAGTATTTTCAGAAGGAATTTTATTCTGGATTGATATTTATTTTCTTTCAGAGTTTTAAATGTGCCTTTTTTTGAGGGGGGGGGAGTCGGTTGTGGGGCTTGGGCACCGTCCCTGTGCTCTTCAGCTCAAGGCGGGTGCTCTACTGCTTGAGCCACAGTGCCACTTCTAGTTTTCTAGAGGTTTATTGGAGATAAAGAGTCTCATGAGATAAGAGTCTCATGATTTTCCTGCCTGGGACTGGCTTTGAACCGTGATCCTCAGATCTCAGCCTCCTGAGTAGCATTTACTATCCCCTGACCTCAGTATTTTGAGATGAGAAGTCTGAGTCATTTAAATAATTGTTTTCTTACTATAATGTGTCAGTTTCTCTTGTAGGTTTGATATTTTGGTTTCTGTTTTCCAATAGTTTCATAAAGTTGTGATATGTAAATTTTGCTTTGATTTATCCTATTTGAGTTTCACTGGCCTCAATTCTGTAAATCTGTCTTTCACAATATTTGGGCTATTATAGCCCAATAAATAAATGGATAAGAAATAGTAATAGAATGAGTGAACATGATCATAGTATATTATGTGCATATATGGAATTATTATAGCAAAGCCTCTTGCTAGGTACAATTTATAATAATTGTATTTATAAAATACTTTTTCTTTACTAATTTAATCTTTTTTTCTGAATGTTCAATTACATGAGTTCCTGGTCTTTTCATACTGTTCCACAGGTCTGTGACATTTTGTTCATTTTTTTTCCTTTATTGTTTAGACTATATTATAATTTCAATTGGTTAACACATAAGCTCACTGACATTTTCCTTTGTCATCTTCATTCTGCCTTTGTGCACTTATGTTAATTTTGTTATTTTTTTGGTTCTAAAATTTGGTTTCTAAAATTTACTTTTAATTATCTACTCCTCAGAGAACTACTCCTCAGAGAACTACCTTTCTATTCTGGAGAATTCACTTTAACAACTTGGAGGATGATTATAATGATTTCTTTATACCTATGTTTGAAAATTCTAGTATCTGGTCATCCAGAGTACTGTTTGAGTCCATCTTCTGTTTCTGTTGCTGAATGCTTAAGAAGTATATTTTAATAAATTAGATTTTCATAAGCTGAATGCTGGTGGTTCATGCCTGTAATCCCACATACTTAGGAGGCTGAGATCTGAGGACTGGGGTTCAAAGCCAGCCTGGAAAGCAAAATCTGTAAGGCTATGAACTCCAATAAACCACCAAAAAGCTGAAAGTTGGTCTATGGTACAAGTGGTTGAGGGATACCCTTGAAAAAAGAAAGCTCAGAGACAGTGTCCAGGCCCTCAGTTCAAGGCCAATACTGGCATACACGGGTGGGGGGAGGGCAGAACTTAGATTTTTTTTTAAAATATACTATCATCTTCTGGGCTGGGAAGGTGGCTCAGTGGCAGAGCGCTTGCCTTGTATACATGAGGCCCTGGGTTCGATTCCTCAGCACCACATAAGCAAAAAGAAAAAAGCTAGAAGTGGTGCTGTGGCTCAAGTGGTAGAGTGCTAGCCTTGAGCTGAAGAGCTGAGGGACAGTGCCCAGGCCCAGAGTTCAGGCCCCACGACTGGACCCCCCCAAAAAAAATATATATAGTATCATCTTCAAGTAGTTGTAAAAAAAGGGGTTTCAGTTCAACAAATCAATTTATAAGTACAATGCAGCTTGATCAGTTTTACCCATTCCACCATTCTCCCCCATATTTACCAACTAGGATTTTCTTAACACACAGTTTTGGAAGCTGAGAGGATAGCATCTATTTTGGGCATCTAATGAGAGCCTCCCTACTACATCATGGCATGGAGAAAGGTATTACATGATAAGACAGAGCCAGTATTCTACTTCTATAGCAAAACTACTACTGGGATAAGTAGCTGGGATTATAGGCATAAGCCACCAGGACCCAATCTTGCTTTAGTTTCTAAAGGAATCTCCATAATGATTTCCACAGTGATTGTACTAATTCACATTCCCAATATAGTATACAATATAATGTAAGATAATATAATAAATAGTCCCTTTCCCCTGCATGTTCAACAGCATTTGTTGTTGGTTGTTGTGGATAATCTGTTGTTGTTTGTTTTGGATGATGGCCATTTTGACTAGGGGGAGATACAATCTCAATGGTGTTTTGCATTTTCTTTAAGCTAAGGACCGTGAACATTCCTACATGTTAGGAATTTGTATGTATTTTGAAAACCACTTGTTTAATTTATTTGCCCATTTATTAACTTTGTTTATTTTTATTTTGGTGTTTAATTTTGGCACTCTATATATTCTGGATATTAATGGTTTATACTATAGGTAACTGGGATATGCAGAAATGCTAGCTGTTGGCTTTCTTTTCACTCTTCAGATTGCTGCCTTTGATGTACAAAAGCTTTTAAAGTTGATGCTATTTCATTTTTCAATTTTTTGTTCTTATTTTCTAAGTAATTGAAATTCAAGTCAGAAAAATACTGCCTATGCCTGCATCTTCAAGGACTTGCTACCAACAGTGTCAAAGTTCCCAGTCTTACATTAAGATATTTGATCTACTTGGAATTGATTTTTGTACAGGGTGAAAGAAAGGAGTCTAATTTCACTTTTCTATATAAGGATATCTAGTTTTCCTAACACCATTTGTTGAAGATACTATCTTTTCTCCAATGTAAGTTCTTGGCACCTTTGCCAAGAAAAAAATTAGACAGCTGTAGCAGTGTAGACTTCTTGCAGTGCTGAGGACTGAACCCAGGGCCCTATGTGTGCCATACAAATGCTCTAGTATTGAGTTACCTCTCCAGCTCTGTTTGGTTAATTATAACTCCATCAAATTGGATTGTAATCTTCGCATTTTCCATTCTTGTCTTTATTAAGGCAAGAAAATCTTCCAAATATTGTTTCCTTAAATCTTTCCTTATTGTTTATCTTAAAATCTTCCAAGTATTGTTTCCTTAGGTATGACTGGGGAGAAAGGGAAGGATTGCCTTGAAAACAATTGATCCACCTAGTTTTAGACTAAATGTTGTTTCACTTTCTGAGAAACGTCTTTTCCATTGTCAAATAATTTTTGATGTTCTTCTGGTCTTTCCTTTAGTGGTTAGTGTTTTGTCTTTGGTGGTAGTTTCACATGCATGCTTGTTTTTCAAAAGTATTGCTGTGCTTTTTTGGTTATGTTTCATACATACATAGACTGAAGTTAGCCAGAGGTTTGTGTGTTAATTCTTACACAGAAGAAAGTAGTCTCACATAGCATTAGCATCTCTAAAATTTCTCAGGCTCATAAGGATGCTTTTCTGTAGTTCTACTGGGTAGAAGCATGATTATCTGCCAGATGGTGTCTTCTTGAACAGCTACATAAATTCCATTTGATAAGATATCTTCACAAGAAAATAAAAGCAATGGAAGTAAAGAGAAAAGAATATCAATGGCAATCTTGTTGCAACACACACACACATTGTGTACAACAAAGACATCTTTCTTTTCTTTTATTCCAAGGTTTGGTAGTTTTGTAAGCTGTAGGTGCCTGACTTAGTACAACTTTCTCATGACGGTAAGTTTGGTAAAGGAAAGAGTGGAAAGACAATAAGAGAGACAGAGATTGGGGGGGAGACAGAGACATAATGTGAATGAATGGAATTTTGCCCAGTACTCTCCAGTTTGAAAGTCCCATTTTCCTGATCCTCTTGCAAAAGTAGCTACTAGTTAAAATCGGGAATACAACCCTAAAGAAAAGAAACCATATATGTTAAAAAACATACACTAAACAGAGTGCCATTGGCTCATACCTATAAACCTAGCTACTCAATCTAAGGTCACAGTTTGAAGCCATCCCAGGCAGAAAAGTCCATGAATTTCTTATCTCTAATTAACCACAAAAAGCTGGAAGTAGAAAAATCCAGGACCAGATAAATTTACAGCTGAATTCTACAGAGCCTTCAAAGCAGAATTCAAATCAATACTCCTTCAACTCTTAAATTAAATTGAAAGTGAAAGTTCACTACCAAACTCTTTTTATGAAGCCATTATAACCCTCATCCCAAAACCAGTCAGGGACTAATAAAAGAAAGAGAACTATAGACCCATGTCTTTGATGAACATAGATGCAAAACTCAACAAAATTTTGGCCAATCGACTTCAACAACTCATCAAAAAAATTATACACTATGATCAAACAAGATTCATTTCCAAGATACAAAGCCAGTTCAATATATGCAAATCAATTAATAGGATTCATCACATCAATAAGACCAAGGATAAGAACCACATGATTATCTCAATAGATGCAGAAAAAGCATTTGACAAGATCCAACACTACTTTATGATGAAAGCTCTGGAAAAACTAGGAATCATGGAACATTCCTCAATATAATAAATGCAGTGTATAACAAACCTATAGCCAGCATTATACTTAATGACAAAAAGCTAAAGCCATTTCCTCTAAATTCAGGAATGAGACAAGGATGTCTACTCTCTCTACTTCTCTTCAATTTAGTATTAGAATGCCTAGCTAGAGCAATAAGATGCAAACATAAAGGGGATCCAAATAAGGAAAGATGAAGTAAAACTCTCCCTCTTTGCAGATGACATTATCTTGTATTTAAGGAATGCCAAGGACTACACTCCCAAGTTATTCAAGCTGATCCAAAACTTTGGCAAAGTAGCAGGGTATAAAATTAACCCTCAAAAATCAATGGCTTTTCTGTATGCCAATAACAAGAAGAGTGTGGTTGAAATCAGGAAAGCAGCTCCTTTTGTAATAGCCCCACAAAAAATAAAATATCTAGGAGTTAACTAAAGAAGTGAAGGATCTCTATGATAAAAACTTTAGGGGGGAGAATTGGGGAGGGGAGTGGGGGGAGGCTGGGAAGGGATGTGAAGGGTAAACAAAGGAGGAGGCTGCAATGCTTGATAAGAAATGTACTCATTATCTTGCCCATGTAATTGTAACCCTTCTGTACAGTATGTTCACAAAAAATAAAAATTAAAATAAAAAAACTTTAAAAACCTGAAAAAGGAAATTAAAGCAGAACTAAGCAAGTGCAAAAACCTCCCCTGCTCCTGGACTGGGAGGATTAACAGAGTGAAAATGGCAATACTGCCAAAGGCTATCTACAAATTCAATGCAATATCCATGGATATCCCAACCTCCTTCTTCAATGAAATAGAAGAAGCAATCCAAAAGTTCACATGGAACAATAAAAGACCCAGAACAGCAAATACAATCTTTAACAGAAAGAACAGTGCTGGAGGATTATCAATACCAAATTTCAAAGTCTACTACAAAGCTATAGTAATCAAAACAGCTTAGTACTGGCACAAGAACAGACCTGAGAATCAATGGAATAGAACTGAAGACCTAGAAATGAACCCACAGACCTATAGCCACCTAATCTTCAATAAGGGAGCTAAAAAATAAAATGGAAGAAAAACAGCATCTTCAGTAACAAAATTGGTTACACAACTGTAAACTAATGCTAGATGTTTATATATCACCCTGCACCAGAATCAACTCAAAATGGATCAAATACCTCAAAGTCAAAGCAGACACACTAAAAACATTACAGGAAGGAATAGGAGAAGCTCTAGAACTCCTTGGCACAGGCTGAAATTTTCTAAGTAAAGACTCAGAAACAAATCAAAGAAAGGTTGGACAAATGGGATTGCATTAAATGCAGAGTTTCTGCATGGCAAAGGACATAGCTAAAAAGATCAATAGAAAGCCCATGTATTGGGAGAAGGTTTTCACTATCCATACAACAGACAATGGCCTCGTATCTAAAATATACTTAGAACTCAAAAAAATTAAATCTGGGCTGGGAAGGTGCCTTACATGCATGAGGCCTTGGGTTCAATTCCTCAGCACCATATAAGTAGAAAAAGCTGGAAGTGGTGCTGGGGCTCTAGTGGTAGAGCACTAGCCTTGAGCTAAAGAGCTGAGGGACAGCGCTCAGATGCAGAGTTCAGGCCCCATTACCACAAATCATCAAAAAACAAATGGCCCATTAATAAGTGGCCTAAAGATTTAAAGAGAGACTTCACTAAAGAGGAAATTAGAATGGCCAATAGACACATGAAGAAATGCTCAACTTCTCTACCTATAAAAGAAATGCAAATCAAAACAACATTGAAAGCATGGGTTATACAGTGGGGGAGGGACATACAAAGCAACAAAGAAATCATCTTATAAATATGTTAGAAACAATTGCATGAAAGGAAAAAAAACCCAAAAACATTTGAATACTTATCTTTAGTTCATTCCCCTAACATCAACTTATCTGACCTTTTCTGCTTGACTCATGCTTTCACTGTATTTGATGTTGGTATAATTTGTGGAGGGGAAGGGAAAAAACAAATAGAGATACAGGTGGACCCATTGCAGCAATGAGATGTACAAGTCATTATGTCGAAAAACGAACTTTACAACTTTTGTGGGGGGTAGGAGGAGGATCGGGTGGGGAATGAAGGGGAGTATGGGAGGGGATGGGAAGGGGAAACAGAGGAGGCAACAATGCTTGATAAGAAATGTACTCACTATCTTGCCCATGTAATTGTAACCCCTCTGTATGGTATTCTCACAATAAAAAACAAAAACAAAACATTGAGATTCTACTTCACCCCAGTAGAATGGCTATAATGACCCATTGCAACAAGGAGCTGTACAAGATGCTATGTTGAAAACCTAACTTTACAATTTAGGCAAGAGGGGGTGTGTGGAATGTTGTGGAGATGGGAGGGAAGGGATGATAGGGGAAAAACAAAGGCGAAGGCAACAATGCTTGATAAGAAATGTACTCATTACCTTGCTCATGTAATTGTAACCCCTCTGTACAGTATTTTCACAATAAAAAACATTTAAAAAAAAGAAATCTAATAACAACAGAAGCTGGAGGGGATGTGGCCAAAAGGGAACCCTACTGCATTGTTGGTGGGAGTGTAAACTTGTTCAGCCACTCTGGAAAACAGTATGGAGATTCCTCAAAAGACTCCACATAGAGCTCCCCTATGACCCAGCAATCCCACTTCTGGGCATTTACCCAAATAATCACAAACAAGGCCATACTAAAGCTACCAGAACAACTATGCTTATCACAGCATTATTCACCATAGCTAAGATATGGAACCAACCCAGGTGCCCTCAGTAAATGAATGGATCAAGAAAATGTGGTATATATACTCAATAGAATTCTATGCCTCCATCAGAAAGAATGATATCACCACATTTGTTAGGAAATGGAAAGACTTGGAAAAAATTATATTAAGTGAAGTAGTAAGCCAGGCACAAAGAAACATAGGTCCCATGGTTTCCCTTATTTGCAATAACTAGTATACACCTAGGATAGTCTTACTAACAAGCAGAAAAGCTCAAAAGCTACGTATATGTGACCATATAAAAAGATGCTAAGCAAAATGAACCCCAAGATATGGACACAAGAGGTTTTTTTCTTTGTCACTGTTGTTTTTTAATGTACTACATGATATTTTTTGTATGTTCTTCCCCCTATAGTATAACCCCTGTTGTCACTGTATTTTATTCTGGTGCCCTACATCTTGTATATGCATTTTTCTGATTTGGGGAGAGGAAGGGAAATAATAAAATGCAGAAACAAGGATACAGGATGACCTAGTGTAATAATGAGATGTGAAGACACTATGTTGAAAATGAACTTTACAACTTTGGAGGTGGTGATGGTGGGAGGAATTGGAGAGGTAGGGAAGGAAGGGATAATAGGGGAAAAACAAAGGAGGGGGTAACTGCTCAATAGGAAATGTACTCATTTCCTTACTCGTGTAACTGTAACCCCTCTGTACCGTATCTTTACAATTAAAAAAAATAGGAGAAAAAGCTGGAATTGGAGCTATGGCTTTTGTTGAGCAAAAAAGCTCAGAGACAGTGCATAAGCTCTGACTTTAAGCTCTAGGACTAGCACCAAACCAAACAAAAAAACAACCAAAAATTGTATATGAATAAAGATAAATATTTTTTTAAATGTAAAATAGCTCAAGAGGCTGAGATCAGAGGATCATGGGTCAAAGCCAGCCTAGACGGGTAAGTCCATGATACTCATATTTCCAATTAACTACCAAAAGGTGGGATGTGGTGTGATAGCTCAAAATGTTTGAGCCAGAGACAGAGTCTAAGCCAGGCGTTCAAGCCCCAGGACTGGCATATGGAAACACATACACACACACACACACCACACATGTTTTACTCTAGGCCCTCTTTATATATTCACACACACACACACACACACACACACACACACACACACACACACCACATGTTTTACTCTAGGCCCTCTTTATATATTTTCTGCCACAATCCTAGAATCAGTCTTCCAGCCATTGACCCTAAATTTTGTATTAAGAGCAAGATCTATAAGGTCTTAGCAGCATTTCTGGCCCCTAAGTCTATTAGATTCCAATAGCAGCAACCTCATGTACTTTTTTTTTTCAGTTGTGGGGCTTGAACTCTGGGCCTTGGCACTCTCTGTCCCCCAGCTCTTCAGCACAAGGCAAGTGCTCTACTACTTGAGCCACAGCGCCATTTCTGGTTTTCTGGACTTTCCTGCCCTGGTTGGCTTTGAACCATGATCCTCAGATCTCCTCATGTATTTTTGGAGATTACTAATTTCTCTAGACATTGTCATATAGTCCCCTAGAGGGCCAAAATGGCTTCAAGTTTTAAACCACTGCTATACAGACAGAGAAGCATCAAAAACTTCAGTAACATGATACAATGTAGAGCCCTGGGAGTTGCAAAGGAAGCTTCTGAGGCTGTCTGTACACACTGGGGAAGACTTCACCCAGGACTGGCAGAGGAGGTGCTATTTGAATTGAAACTGATTTGTATTTCTGGGTTTAAAATGAGCAATAATTATGAGCCAGACAAAAGACTATGGTTTACTTTAATTATATAATTCCAAACCTTTAAAACAAGGTATTAGTGTTATCTTGTAGCTGAAGAAACTAGGGTTCCTTGGGACAAAGAAACTTGTTTAAGGTACTGGAGTTAGTCAGACAGACAAGTGTTTGGGGCACCAGCGTTGAAGGCACTGAAATTTGACCACACTGCTCAAATTAGGACAATCTCAATGATTTCATGTTTAAAGCTGCATACTATCTTAAATTTGTTTTCCTATTGAATTCTAGGTTTTAAGTGTGGGAATCCTGCTATATTCATCTCATGTCTGATTCCTAATATGATCTTTGCAATGTATTAGTTACTTCATATGTGTGTGTGTGTGTGTGTGTGTGTGTGTGTGATTGATTTTTATTGGTCATTGGACTTGAATTTAGGGTCTGAGCACTATCCCTGATTTTTTTTGTTCAAGGGTAGCACTCTACTACTTTGAGCTACAGTACCACTTCCAATTTTCTGGTGATTAATTAATCAGTCTCACAGAGTTTCCTGCCCAGGCTGCTTTCAAACCATAATCCTCACATCTCAGCCTCTGTGCTGGTAGTGCCTGGAATTCCATAAAAAGTTGATAAGAGATATAACATCAGTCCATGCCATCCAATTCTCCACTCAGAAATGATAGAATTAACTCACACTTCTTTCTGAACAAATTGCCTGTGTGTGTGTGTGTGTGTGTGTGTGTGTATGTGTGTGTGTGTGTGTCGTTGGGTTTGAACTTACAGTCTGGGTGTTGTCCCTGAGATCTTTTATCCAAGGCTAGTATTCTAACCACTTGAGCCACAGCACCACTTCTGGTTTTTGAGTGGTTAATTGGATATAAGAGTCTCACGGAGACTTTTCTGCCTGAGCTGGCTTCCAACCTCAGATCTCAGCCTCCTGAGTAGCTAAGACTGCAGGCGTGAGCCATTGGTGTTCAGTGTAAATTGCTTTTCTAAATGAACCTTTCAACACTATTGCTAGGGTCCACTTACCAACTTTCAGTGGTCTTTTTTTTTCTTTTTCCATCCTAGGGCTTAAACTCTGGGCCTGGGTGCTGTCTTGAGCTTTTGTGCTCAAGCCTGGCACTTACACTTGAGCTACAACTCCACTTGCAGCCTTTTATGGTTAATTGGAAGTGTCTCATGACTTTCCTGCTCTGGCTGGCTCCAAACCTTGATGCTTAGATCTCAGCCTTCTGAGTAGCTAGGATTACAGGAGTGAGCCACCAGTGCCTGGCTTTTAGTGGTCATTTAGTTTTGGTGCCTTATAGTTTTCTTCTGGGTGCTCCCAAAAGTATAGTTCACTGGTGTCTTGACATCCTCAAACTGATTATGGCCTGCATTTTGCCATAGATTAGAAATGCAATAGAAGAGGACTTTGAAGGAGGGGAAAACATGCTGATCTCTGACAGTTAAAATGCCAAAATATATTGCCACTAGTTTCCACATGTAATGTCAGTTATATTCTTTGGAAAATTTATTATTCCCATGTGATTATTATATAATTTTAAGGGGAAAATCTTATGAAATAATGAGAGGATAGTTTTTCATTCTTTATTTTTCCTACGCTTCCCCTGTTTCAACCTGGGACAGTATTGGGGAAATAATAATAGAGGAGGAAATAAAGGAGGAAATAATCCATATTTTGTTCCTTTTCGTTTTTCTCTAACTTCTGGATCTGCTATTTGCATTTGCTACAAAATTTTAAGAATGCATTGAATTAAAAGTTACTCTGTTTTCAAGACTCACTTTCTTCCTTTCTTTTGCTACAATTCTAGTCTAATTTAAAAAAACCCAGCAGATCATAATTAAATAAAACCATACCTAGGATAACCCTAATTTCCATATGCAGATTTATCTGCATCGACAGCTACCCTCCACACACACACACACACACACACACACACACACGCACACAAAACCTCTTTCTCTCTCCCTCTCTCTCACTCTCCTTTCCCTCCTCTCCCTCTCCCTATTGCATTGTGTCTGACTGATTTTCAGAGCACCTTCACTGTTTCTCTCCTCTCACTCCCTTTCTGTAAAATATCTAGACAAGAAGGAGGTGGCTGCAGAGGCTGAGCAAACAATCTCATATTCTGCCTGCAATGTCATCGTTTCTTTCCCCCATTTTCGGGGGGTGAAGTTACCCAGGAAGGGATGCAGAGGAGCTGGAGAGGGAAGGGGGGAGCTCCTTCCAGAGGCAGCTGCGGTCAGAGGCAGGGACTGCCACCAGATGTGCCTGCCTTGCTGGGCTTTGATTCGAAAGGGACAGCAGGAGGAAATATTGGGAGACAAAAGCCCCGGTTTAAATGATCATGTTCTTTATTTAACATGGCAGCAGACCCTCTCTGCGTAGGATCATCATGCCGAGTATAAACTGGACTTTCCTACTTGCCTGGAAGCAGTCAGACACATCCCTGTTTGCTAAATGAGCATCTAAGGTAAGACTCACTGTTTCAAATCCTTGATTATTTTCCTAATCAATTAATTTTCTTAAATATATGTTTCAGCTTCTATCACAAACGGTATAGTGGGGGCAAGACTGTGTTAATCTGCATCTAAAAAGCAAAGAAAAAACAGAGGAATAATATATTCAACTCAATTTGTAGAGGTTAGTTACTTTGTCAAGTCAGTATATGCTGTTAGATTTGTTGTTTTTTTTTTTGAAGGAAAAATATTTTGTTTAAGAATGGACTACTATCATCATAATCCACCACTGGTGTTAATACTGCTGTTCAGACTCCTAAAAAAAACTTTGCAAAAAGACAGTGAGCTACAGATGCATGTGCATGTATTGTATTTTTAGCTCACATACAAATATTAGAACCCTTATTAAAATGATAGGGTTTTTTTTTTTAGTGGAGAAGGAATGAATACTGCATAATTAAGTACAGTATTTAATTTGGCTGTTGTGAAGCAAAAGAATAAGGTAATAATTTTTATTGTACTAATCAGTCTCAAGATGTTCTCTGTGTTAATTGGGTTAAAAAATTGCAGTACTTATTAGAAATTCTAATTTCACAATGCAGCACTGACAATAAGCTCAGCCAGTGAATTATTCACATCTTTAATTTGCTCACTTAATGACAGTGTTCTGTAATCAGAGTGCAGAGCCGGCTGCCTATGCATTATGTATGATGCTCAGGACTTAAATGCAGGACATTATGAAGCTCTCAGTGGTTCAGTAATTAGTTTTCCACAAGACAGGATTTAGATATTCACAGATAAAAGTCCACGGTTGGATAATGTGAAGGTTGCAACACAAAATGACAAAGGAAAGGAAGCTCAAAGTTTAGACGGAAACTTTGTCTCTAGAGCCTTGTCCACTGTGGAAACAGAATCATGCCACCTGAAATAGTTGCCTAGCTCTGATCACATGTTTGAAAACTGTTTTTGAACAAACTTGTAGCAGGCAAAGCTATTTGAACAATTTCAGTGGACCAGAGGGGAAAGATAAAACCTTTTTAATTAGTGTTCACAGAAGCGCTGCAATATATTCTCCTAACAAGTCTATAGCATGCATAGCAGGCATTCTCCCTGTGCTTTGTAACTTAGTTAGTGCAAATGCAAATCAGGTTACAATAGTGTTTGGCTGTAATTGTGTTTGTAAAGGGGTTACATGCCCAAATGGAGATTGAGCTTGCTCATGGTTTTGTTCCAATTGCTTCTGAAGGAAGGTTTGAAAATCAAATGAGATATTACGGGAATCTAGGCATGAAAGGAAGTGGATCTGAATTGTCAGTGCAACTTGGAAATGTCTTAAACTTGTCAGTTTAAAGTTGTTAGATTTTTTTTCCATGATGATGCTAAGGTTGTCCTGTCATTGAATAGACTACTTTGAACCAGCAGCAGTACTTTAAAAAATGTGTGCTAACTTTGGGAAAACATTTCATAGTATCATTTTGAAAGTTCAGTGACTAGTTCACAATTTTTGAAGTGACTTTTTTTTCTAAAGAACATGCTGCTTGGTAAACTATATAGTGTACCCTGGAGGATTTAGGTATCAATTATGATTAATAAACCATAGTGCCTTATCATTTATCAATCAAAGGTTTATGCTCATTTCCAAAACCCAAATTTAGAATCCTTTGGTCTTCCAAATTGGCATGTACATCTAAAAATGTTTAGAACATTTTCTTGAATGAAATCTGGGATAAGAACATTATAAACAAATGTAGTGTTTAGTGTACGACTTGGGTGTCCGATAAACATTTTATACTTTACAATAACTCTAAATGAAACATGGTGACATATTGTAATCCCATCCATTAAGATTACTTGCATCCATGAGTTTGAGTTGCCTGAGTAGCATAGAGTAATTCTACCTAAAAGCAAAAACAAAAGATCACAAGTCACACCTCCAAAGGGTGTGTGTGTGTGTGTGTGTGTGTGTGTGTGTGTGTGTGTGTCTGTCTGTCTGTCTGTGTGTGCTGCTACTGGGGCTTGAATTCAGGGTTTCAGCTCTTACTTAGCTTTCTTCACTTTACCACTTGAGCCACACTTCTACTTGTGAGTTTATGCTGGTTATTTGGACATAAGAGTCTCATGTAATTTTCTGCCTGTGTTGGATTTGAAACATGGTCCTCCAATTTCAGCCTCCTGAGCAGCTAGGATTCCAGGTATGAGACACTAGAGCCTAGCTTATCTTCTAACTTTTATAACTGAAAAGTTTAACACAAAGAAGTTTTTAAAAAACATTAGAGATATTCTATTGCCATTGTAACAATAGAACATTTGTTTTTGAAAGGATGCTTATTTGGGTACAGAATTAGTGTACTGGACAGCTGGGCAGGTAGCTTGGATTTAATTTAGGTTTGGATCCAGGTTAGTGTTCATGAATAGATAATAAGTGGTAATTAGATGGCTGCAGTGGTAGCTCCACACAATTAAAAAAATTTAAAACAATGTTTGAAGATTAGAAAACATCAGCTCTAGACTGATTTCTGTCACAGAACAACTGTAACAAGTTATTATGGAGACAAAGTTTTGTGGTTCTCCTCCCCCAAATTTCAAAGTGCTAAAAACAAAGGAGTAATTATAAGGATTAGCAAGAAGCTGAGCATTTTATTGAACCTGGATTATTTGTTATAGCAGGGATTCTCATCCAGATTTGCAACACTCTATAAGACAGCAATATCAAAACATTGATAAGCAGATCAATTTCAGTTTTATGTCTTGTCCATGGAATGCCTATCAGTTACTATGATTTCAGTAACTATTCTCATTATAGCCCAGATGACTCAGAGTTATATCATACCTGTTGAATTTTGAAGGCTTTTTTTCCCCATCACCCCTAAGTTAATCACTGTGTCAGTCAATAAGTGGCTAACCTCTAAACAGTGTATTTTTCTAATACTACTGAGCACCTAATGAAGCAAAAATAACGCAGCACTTTCTCCTCATTCTTACAAGGCAGTATCTCCATATGATAGATGAGAAACTGGAACCTAAAGAAGTGAAGTTTCTTGATTATACCACCCATCTCTTGGGTGGCAGGGATCGAATTAAACCAGCCATAGGTCATCAGATCCCAACAGATAGACTATATTGTCAGTTCCCAGAGCACTGTATGGAGGGCTGAGATTTGGTAAATTGAATGTTTCTTACCCTCAAACTTTGTTCAGTGGTCATTTGAATTTCTTTTGCATTCCTTTTTCAAGATCCTTGCTTCTCATAGGGCCCGCTGCAAATCAGCAGCAGTGTTATCATCTAGAGCCAGGTTCAGGTGTTTTTCAAACTTTATTGTGGATTTTGGAGATCTGGTGGAATTATTGGGGGGGTTGTGACTCAGTAGATTTGAGTTGGAACCCCAGATACTTTCCTGAGTTGCCTGGTGATGCAGTGCTGCCATTTTGGGAAACCATTATTAGGTGAGAACTGGAATTATTTCTTATTTCCAGTGTTTCTAAGGCATGTCCAGTACACATTATTCCAAAATGAATCACAGTCTTCTCCAACTCCTTTCAATACCTTAAATATAGAAATAACAATTTTGACAAAAAAGTTTGTTTAATGCATACAAGGAATAAGTAGGTGATAAAATTATAAAGACATGAAAAGCCTCACTTTTAAGAACTAATGTTCAACAGAGATTGGACATTATTCTACAGACTGTGAGCATTGACAGAGGTAAAGATGGATTGTATATTTCAAAGAGACAATCTTGGCATTTTGAAAGATGGGTTTGGTGGGTCTGGATGAATGAACCCTGAGTCCAGCTGGGTTCCATGGTAACAGGGTGAGATGAGGGGAACTGCTTTCCACGTGGCTCTTACCTGGGCTCAGTTTACCTTTTTTTTTTTAACAGTCATGTGCCCTGAACTCTGGGCCTGGGCGCTGCCCCTCAGCTCTTCAGCTCAAGGCTAGCGCTCTACCACTTGAGCCACAGTGCCGCTTCTGGCTTTTTCTGCTTATGTGGTGCTGAAGAATCAAACCCAGGGCCTCATGCATGCAAGGCAAGCACTTTACCACTGAGCCACCTTCCCAGCCTCAGTAAACCTCTTTTGTTTCATGTCTAATGATGTTACAGAAATGACCTGAAACTTGGATTTTACAAATACCATACCCTTGAGTATTCAGGGAACTCAAATCTTTTATGAGCCATCACAGATCTTAACTCTTCAGACTGTTGTGTTGCTTAGTACTGAGACAGATAGCTCCTGGGTTCTGCCCGTAGAAGCTGCTTAGAACTTTGATGGCAATTATTTGATAGAAAAATCTTCTACAATGCCCAAAGAGAAATTTGAAGCAACTGTACAAGCAGAAGTAAGAATATTGTAACAATTGGAAGAATTATGCCTAAATTGATTGTACTGTTTTTGTTGAGATATTTTTGCATTTGTCTTGAGTCAGTTTGATTTTTTTAAGTTGCATCTCTAGATTTAGTCCTCTTAGAGTGATGACTAATGACTTACTGCCATAAAAATCAATGTAAATTACTGCTTTGCTAGCCTTCATTCACTTATTTTACAAAGAGGACACACTTCCAACAAATATACATACTGAATCATAGAAGATATTTCAGAGACAACAATGCTTCTTCTCAGATGTGCCTTATAGTCACATTTGATTTAGCTTAGTTCCTTCCAATTTTCTCCTCTGCTCTGTATCCCTTTATTCTTAGTTGTACTCTATCTCCCCTTATTCTGAACCTGCATGTCTGTATATTTAAATTGAATGAGAACAATTGGAAGACTTTCCTTTTGTAATCAGTTTCTAGATCCTGTGAATATATTACCTTATATGGCCAAAGGAACTCAGTAGATACAAATAGAAATCTTCAGATGGTAAAATAATTCTGGATGGGCCCTACATAATCACAAAAGTCTTCATAAAAGTCAGTCTTTATTTAAAATGTCTTTATAAGAACCAGAGTCAGAAAAGGAAATGGAGACATGTTAACCCGCTAAGTCTGAAGGCAGAGGAAGGGACCATGACTCAAAGCATGCAGGCATACTTTAGACACCCAAAATGGTGTGGAATACATTTTATACAGATCCTCCAGAAGAAATCAACCCTACTTACACCTCAAACCAACTCAACCCAGTGAGACTGATTCTGGACACTTTTCTTGCACATGCTATTTTCCTGTATGTGACAATAGATTCATGCTCTTTTAGGCCACAGAGTTTGTGGTGATTTGTTGCAGCAGTAATATGATACTAATACAGCTATAATATACCTAATACATCTAATAATATACCTTTAAACAATTTTTAAATTTAAATTTTTTGTGAACATACTGTACAGAGGGGTTACAATTACATGGGCAAGATAATGAGTACATTTCTTATCAAGCATTGCAGCCTCCTCCTTTGTTTACCCTTCACATCCCTTCCCAGCCTCCCTCCCCGCCCCCCCACCCAATCCTCTCCCCCCCACCACCACCAAAGTTGTAGAGTTCGTTTTCGACCTAACAACTTGTACTTCTCATTGTTGCAACAGGTCCACCTGTATCCTTAAACGACTTGTTTTTCCCCATCTCCTCCACAAATTATACTACTGACATCAAATATAGTGAAAGCAGGCGTTATATATACACATTGGAATTCTATGCCTCCATCAGAAAGAATGACATTGCCCCATTTGTTAGGAAATGGAAAGACTTGGAAAAAATTATATTAAGTGAAATAATCCAAGCCCAAAGAAACATAAGTCCCATGGTTTCCCTTATTTGCAATATCTAGTATATGTATGAGTCAAGCAGAAAAGATCAGATAATGTGATGTTAGGGAAATGAACCCTTAGATATGTATTTTAAGTTTTTTCTTTTCTTTTCTTTTTTTTGGGGGGGATCCAGTCGTGGGGCCTGAACTCTGGGCCTGGGCGCTGTCCCTCAGCTCTTCAGCTCAAGGCTAGCGCTCTACCACTTGAGCCACAGCTCCACTTCTGGCTTTTTTCTTTTTGCTTATGTGGTGCTGGGAATCAAACCCAGGGCCTCAGGCATGCAAGGCAAGCGCTCTACCACTGAGCCACCTTCCCAGCCCCTTAATGTTTTTTTCTTTCATGCATTTGTTTCTAATGCATTTATAAGATTATTTCTTTGTTGCTTTGTATGTCCCTCCCCCATAGTATAACAATTTTATTTTTTGAGATAAAGTCTGACTATGTAACCACGTCTGGCCTAGACTCACTATGTAGCCCAGGTTGGCCTCAAACTCATGATCATCCTACCTCAGTTCCCTGAATGCTGGAATAATAGGTGTGTGCTACCACTCCCAGCTTCTTTAACTTTTGCTGCTCAGTGTGTCCCTGGTAGCATTTTTATTGTTACTCTTCTTCTGATTCTTCTCTGTTAGTGTATAGGCATAGTTATTCTTTCTGAGCTTTCATTCCTCATTTAATAACAAAGGTATTATCTAGAAGGTTCATGACAGGTGTAACTGTTCTGAAGTAAGACAAGCATCTGATTCACAGTAGGTGTTCAATTAATGCAGTTCCTATCCTGAAAAGCTGATTGTTGGGATTTTACTCAGACCATGTTTGAGAAATTCAGAAGGTATTTTATACATTAATGACTCACAAGACAGAAAACGTTCTTTTAGGATTTAGATTAGTAAATTTTTTAGTACCAGTCACATTTCTAGATTAACTTTACTCAATCTATTTTGAATCTCATTTAAAATGTGTTTTTACTTTGAATTCAAGACTTCAGTAGCCATTTTTTATCATAGCTTTGTGCACAAAATGAAGTATAAACTGAGTAAATCTTAACAGAGCACTTTTTAAATCTTCCCCAGAATTCTTTTTCCCATCCTAGCCCATTTTCTGAGTGCTATTTCTGTAACACACAATTTCTCTCTCTCTTTCTCTCTCTCTGTCTCTCTCTCTCTCTCTCTCTCTCTCTCTCTCACACACACACACACACACACACACACACACGCAGAGTCTACTATACTTTACAGTAGAACTGGTATTGGCAGTGGAAAGTTGCTGTGAGGGTTATATGAGAATGAAGGTTGAAGTATTTTGTCAACTCTTTTGCTGAGAGTGTAAATTCTTGGTAACTCGCTGTATTTACAAGCCTGTAGATACCTTGAGACTAATATTTCCTGCTATTTATTTAGTTCTCCAAAGCTTATACAAGATTTGTTGAATTATTAAATAAAAGTTGGAAAGTTAGACAGGAGGAAGATTATCAAATATGGTAGAAAAAAAGAAAATAAATTGGTAGTTCTTTGAGTAGGGTCAGCTATGATTTATCTGGGGAAAAAATGGCCCTGATTTCCACATTTGAGGTTTCACTTCCAAAGTATATGTAGTTGATGTGAGAACCTAAACCTCTCATATAAACTTGTTCAATAACTATCTAAATAGGAGTGGCATGTAAACCCTTCTTTTCTCTTTATTAGATTCCTACTGCTGTCATAACAAATTACTATAATGTTAGTAGATTGAAATGACACCAATTTGCTATTTTATATTACTGTAAGTGAAAAGTCCAGTACACCTATCAACAGATTAAAATCAATGTATTGGAAGTCTGTGATCTTTTTTGGAGGCTCTAGGGAAGAATAAATGTTCTGCTTGTTTGAGTTGCTGGCAGAATTTAATTTTTTGTGGTGGTAGACTTGAGATCCCTGTTTTCTGGCTTGAGGGGCCTGTTTCCATTTTCTAATGGTCACCCAACTATTTAGCACATGGATCCTTTTCTCCATCTTCGAACTTGAATTTTTGCCAGTCTTGGGGCTTGAACACAGCCTGGGTACTGTCCCTGAGCTGCTTTTGCTCAAGGGTAGCACTCTACCACCTGAGCCATAGTACCACTTCTGACTTTTTGTGTTAATGAGGTACTGAGTAATTGAACCCAGGGCTTCATGCATGCTTAGGCAAGCACTCTACCACTAAGCCACATTCCAAGCCCTTCCAAATTGATCTTGATAACTTAAATTCTTCTCACTTCAAATCTTTCTTTCTACTGTACCATCTTGCTGACTTACTGTCCGCTTTCCTCTTCCAATTATAAGGACTCATGGAATTATGTTGGCACTACTTAGATAATCCATGATAGTTTGCTAAAGTAGAGCTTCTTAATTTACTCATGGCTACAAATTCCCTTTGTGTTAAAGAGATCAGTGAGCGATATCAAATAATAGAAAGTTTGATGTGCTTAGAAGCCACTCTACTGCCCACCAGAGTCCACAGTGACAGAATTTACATGGCTTACACTTGTTCTACAATTTGTACTCTGCTTTGTGCAGTATAATTTAAAATATCCCAAGAAATCTGTAATTCAGTCTCAGAACTCTTTTAGACATCTGGTTCAACTCTTTTGTCAATGTCTAGTTCTTCCAATATAGACAGTCATTTCTTCCCAAATTGTTTCAATCCAGTTAGATTCAATTCAACAAGAATTGATTGTCCACTTCAAAGAGTTCTAGTATGATAAGATAATGCCTGAGTTTGTAATCTTCTTACAGAAAAATTCAAATGAAATAGAGGAAAATGCTATGTGTATGTGATAGAAATAGAACTGTGAGACTTGATGGTTCAGGGAGACATACATTGGTGGAATTAGGAAAATAAGGTTGTGATTGTGCCTGGCTGTGAGCATTTTATCTTGGTCATGGGGCTTGAACTCTGGGCCTGGGCGCTGTCCCTCAGCTCTTCTGCTCAAGGCTAGCGCTCTACCACTTGAGCCACAGTGCCACTTCTGGTTTTCTAGTGGTTAATTGGAGATAAGAGTCTCACAAACTTTCCTGCCTGAACTGGCTTTGAACTGTGATACTCAGATCTCAGCCTCCTGAGTAGCTATGATTACAGGCATGAGCCACCGATGCCCGGCCTGGATGTGATTTAAAGGACAATGGGGATGTTTTTCTTGAAAATGTCTCCCTATAGAATTGAAATTTGTTGCTTCACTTGGTCACTATTAGATTATTTAGTTTAGCAATCCATCCTGTATATTTTGCTCTAAGTGTATTTTTCTTAATTGTTTCAAAACGTGTCTGAATCAACTTTCTACAGATCTGTAAGAAATAGTTCCCCTGATAATAGGGCTTGTGATTCCAGATACTTTTGGGGACCTTAATAATGTCTGATAAGTGGAATAAGTCAAAGCTTGGTGGGAGTAAGGCTTAGAGACTGATATGGCTCTGAACAGAGATTAACTTGTCATCCAATGGGTTGATTCTCATGGAGTGTGACCAGGATTCCATATTCTGTCAGCCAAAGGGAAATAGTCAAAGTCTGAGGTAAGCTACCATTACACCAAAGTTTGTTTATTTAATAAATAATTTGTATTTACTAGGAAGGCACTTTACCAATTAAGTCATGTACCCAATCTCTGACTTGTTTTCGAGATAGTTTCACTAAAGTTAGCTTAAACTATAATCCTCTTGTCTCTTCCTTCCAAGTAGCTTCAATTACAGGTTTGTGTTACCATGCTGTATGAAAATCTCAGATATTCTTTAAATGATCCACAAGGATCTATACATAGGAATATCTAATAGATAAGTGGTAAAGGATCTGTTGAGCAGACAAAAAGTACTGTATTCAAACCCTAATACTGACCCCCCCCAATAAAAATATCACAAAATAGATATAGTCAAATCGACACTCTTGTTTCTATGAGACTCAATCCAGATAGACTCAGAACCTTATGTGTGAGGATATACAAATTTAATTTCTAATCCCATTAGTATTGGCTGACTAAAGGTAGAACAGTTATTGGGAGTCTAGACAATGGATTACAAAGACAAGATTTAATATATAAAAGACGAGAATTGTATTGGGTTTTGGAATGCATGTGTGTGTGTGTTATTGAAGACATAGGCTTTGTCCAAAAGGAAAAAAACTTAGATCTTTTAGATCATAACTATCATATCTACTCAAATTTCTTTCTCTGACTGCAATACAACAGGGCTCACTGAATCTTGTTCTTTAGAATCCTGAGTTTTAGATCTTCAGGGTCATTAATACTAATAGCCAGCTTGAGAGGAATAGGAAAAAGTAGCTGGTCTCTAACAACTGTGTTGTTAAGAAAGATGTCATAGAAATTTGCTCCAGCTATGTTGTATAGTATGTCTAACTTCACATGATTACAGTCAGGATTGACTTAAACCAATATGCTGCTTGGTTATTATTAAAGGGTTAGTTTGAATATAGATATTGATTGTTAATTTTTTATCATTTTTCTTTTTATAAAATGATTCCAGTCAGGATTGATTTAAACCAATATGCTGCTTGCCTATTATTAAAGGGTTATGTTGAACATAGCTATTGATTGTTAATTTTTTGATCATTTTTTCTTTTTCTAAGTTTTAGTTTAGGCTGTGTTTTAACAGAATGCCAGAAAGAAGTTCTGATAATTTAAGCCCCCTAAAGATAAAATGGGAGATAGTGAGTTCCCCGAAACCTGAAAGATTGGAACATACCTTGAATGATGACTGAAAGTTCCTTTCTAGCTGGTTACCAGTGTCACACATCTGTAATACCACTTAGGAAACTAAGACCTGAGGACTGAGATTCAGAGCCAGCTGGGATGGAAAAGACTTGGAGACTCCATCTTTAACATGGCTCAAGTGGCACAGTGTCAGCTGTTAGACAGAAAACAGTTCAAGCCCTTTACTGGTACAAAAATGAAAATAAAGTTTCCTTCAAGGCTGGCATGCTGGCTCATGATAACAATCATAGATAACTTAGATAGTTGAGATTGGAAAGATTGCAATTTGAGGCCAACCTGGGAAAAAGGGAGACCTTCATTTTAATTAATAAAATGGGTCAATTGCACATGCCTGTTATTATAGTTTTATGGGAAGTGTAGGTAAAAGGATAGTGGCAAAATCTGAAAACCCTACTTGAAAAATAACTAAAGCAAGAGAAGCCTGAGAATATGGCTCAAGTGGCATAGCACCTGTCATTCAAGAACAGGTCTTTGAGTTCAAACTCCAAGAATGCCAAAATAAACAAACAAAGTTCCCTTCTAACCTTGAACCTCATCTATCTAAATCAGCATAATATCAAATCTGTCTAGACTTCACAGACATTATTTTTGTTTATTGAGTACCTGCATACTCTTAAATTTTAGAAAAGCACTTATGAGTTACAGAAGAGATATTAAGAAGGGATGATTTTCATTAGACATGCCTGGCCATTTAAATTTCTTTCTTCAATTTAAAATCCCTTTAATACACTGATTACTTATTAGATAAATCAATAATCTTCTATGCTTTGCAGTAAAATGCAAATTTATGCATAAATATTTAAATATTACTTCTACTCATATCTATTGAGGATTTTTTAAAGTTTAAAATCCATACTGGTATATCTTATTACAAAGTTATTGGTTTTAGTACTGGAATAAACCTATAGTCTATCTTCTGGTTGAACTGAATTTCAATGGCTTTTTAAATTGCAATTAAGTTTCTGGGTGTCATGGTTCTTTTAGAAGAGCTATTTGTATTTAAGATTTGTATTGTTCTAGGTATTGATGTCACCCAATTACTACCATATCTGGTAACCTGTGAAGAAAGAAGTCTACAAAATGTATTATATAGGGGTTGATGCCTATATGTTATGGTGGGATATAGTGAGAAAAGACTTACAAATCTATTCTTTTGGTTCCTTAAGTTCAAACATAGAATCATATGGTTCAAAGGTCATCAGTGAAGGATCTCTTACCTCATTTTATAAATGAATAAACAGACTCATATTGAGGTTTAGTAGCTTATCCATCTATTTTAATTTGTAGTTCTCCTAGCCAATTTACCTTCACTTTTTCTCCTCTTTCTCTCTCTTCTGTCTCTTTCCTCTCCTCTCCATCTCTCTCTCTCTCTACTCTCTCTTTCCCTCTCCCTCCCTCCCCCTCCTATGCCAGTCCTGGTACTTGGATTCAAAGTCTCAGCTGTTTCTGAGCTTCATTGCTCAAGACTAGCACTCTACCACTTGAGCCACAGTGACAGCGTGAACTTTCCTATCTGGGCTGGCTGTGAATCATGATCCTCAGATCTCAGCTTCTTGAGTAGCCATGATTACAGTCATGAGTCCTAATTTAATTACTCTTTTATTTTTAAAGGCAAAACATGACATGCTTTCAGCAAAATCCTACTATTAGTAGATGGCACCTATCACTTTCTGTTTTAATGTTCAGCGAGCTGTAGTGTGACATAATACTTTCCCACCCATAATTTCTGTAATAACTTCAAAGTGGCTAGGTCAAACCATATTTGTCTGCAAGAAAGGAAAATAAAGTTATAATCTAGAATAATAAATCTTCTTCTCATTGTGAAATACTACAAGAGTTGAAAGTACTAAATGTTGTTTTATTTTTCCCCTTAAGCTATTTACCTAACCTGTGGCTACTATATTATAAATAATATTAGATGTCAACTGTATGCATAGTGATATCCTCATATTTACAAGCTTGAAGATACTTAACATTTCAAAAGTAGTTTGCTACTTATGTAGTGATATTTACTTACTGCTTTGTGCTCTTTAGTATTAATGAATATCGTCATATATAATTAGAGTGTTCAGAAGTAGATAATGTATCAGCTCACAAGTTATAGTTAGAATTTTAGTTTCAAAAATTGCATATTACAAATCATCAACCTCTTCTGCTCCTAAGACATTGTTTTCCCAAAGATAGAGCACCACTTTTCCCCTAAGCCCCAATGTCAGGTACCAAAAATCTTTCTGTTGTTATCACCAGAAGAAGCTCCTGTGTACGAGGAAGATATTTCCAAGCCACTTCTCTTTTATCCCATGACTGTATATAAACAGGCCATCTTTTCTTATCTTTCAACACTCCTGAGACCTAAGCAATGCCTTATCATGGCCAGTGTACAGAGAAACAGAGAAGTTGTTCAAGGTGGCTTTTCTTCCACATTCAACTGACTGTTTTTTCATTGGAGAGAGAGAGAGAGAGAGAGAGAGAATAAAAGTAAGATGAGCTATGGTACTTTATAGCCCTATTACACTTCAGAAATTCTCAAGTGAGTTACATGGATATTATAGTGTTTTCTAGAGGACTAATGGGGTACTATAACAATAATATTTGTTAAAAACTTGCTATATGACAGGTACTGTGCTAAGTGCTTCATATACATTATCTCATTTTATCCCCACAGCAATCACATGAAGTAGAAATTATTAGCTTCATTTTTAGGATGAGGAAATGAAGCTCAGAGAGATTAAATAGCTTGCTCAAGGCTACTGCCAGCTAAATAAAATCAATCTACCTTCAAATTCCTATCCCCCAAACACTGCTTTTCTGTTTGCACTGTACCACACGCCATCTCTCCCTCTAGGGAAAGGGTTTCTTCTCTTTAGGAAAGAGTTGCCACAGTAACTTCTTAACTAGTGCTATGCCATTAAGTACTACTAACCACATACTTTCTGTATGAAAATTATCTGTATAGTTTGCTAAGGCAAATCGCACTAGACATTTCTAATATCTTCATATTAATCTAATTATTATGAAATGGAAATGAATTAGAACTATTTTGTGGGTAAACCCTGAGACGTAATATTGTCAATAAACATCTAAATAAATAGTCATTTCTAGGTTTTTTGTTTTTGTTTTTGTTTTTTTTTTGGCGGTCATGGGGCTTGAACTCTGGGCTTGGGCACTGTCCCTGCACTCTTCAGCTCAAGGTGAGCTCTCTACTGCTTGAGCCAGAGCGCCACTTCCACTTTTCTGAGTGATTTATTGGAGATAAGAGTCTCACAGAGTTTCCTGTCCAGGCTGGCTTTGAGCCATCATCCTCAGATCTCAGCTTGAGCCACTGGAACCCAGCTCTAGGTTTACTTTTAATATAAAATTGTATACAGCTCATTGCTTTTTTAAAAAAGCTGTGTAGTGCCTAATCTTTGCAATTCACACAATTATTAAACATCAGAAAGGCCTTTATTGTTCACTCTTAAATTTCTTCAATGATGGTAGCTAATCTACTATAGGATGAAAATAATGACATTCTACTCTTTTTGGAAGTATGCTACAGGGTCCATAACTTGCACACACAATTTAAGTGCAAACACTTTGCAATTCAAGATTGCCCTAGCTGCAGCTTTTTGCAAGTGGGAATCTAAGTAAGGGGTGGCAGACTTCTTTCTTATTTTCCTATTTCTTTTTTTTTTTTTGGGTCCGGTCATGGGGCCTGAACTCTGGGCCTGGGCACTGCCCCTCAGCTCTTCAGCTCAAGGCTAGCGCTCTACCACTTGAGCCACATCACCACTTCTGGCTTTTTTCCTTTTGCTTATGTGGTGCTGAGGAATCGAACCCAGGGCCTCTGGCATGCAAGGCATGCATTCTACCACTGAGCCACCTTCCCAGCCCCATTATTTTCCTATTTCAATGGTTCATAAAATACAGTCCTGTGGATCAGCAATGTTAGTGGGCAGTTGCTAGGAATGTGAATTCTTGGTCTGCATTCAGAATTACTGAATCAAAGACTCTGGTTTGGCCAGTCTTGGCTTAACAAGTGCTCCCAGTGACTGATATATGCTAAAGTTTGGAGAACACTCTTTGTGGTAACTTTAGTTTCTGTGGTGAAGGCAAAGAGTGATAAATTAAAAAAATGGATCAAAATAGTTACTATTTCTCTGGTATTACTATAGACTGCTTACTTGCTTGAGGGTATGGGACTCAAAGCAGATTCTCCTCAGGTGACTGATTTTTCATAGGCCTTGTTGTGATTCCAAACCATTAGCTCCTTTTTCCATGACCTTCTCCTTACCATTCTTCCATGTGACAGAGTCTGGTGGGTTGTCATTTTCCTTTTAGGACTCAGTCAGAATAAAGCAATGATGCTTTAGTTGGATGTATTTTGTAGCATAAGAAGTTGTAAATAAGTAAATTTATGAGCAAGATTATCCTTTCTCTTACCAACAGCTGCTATTTTCAAAGTGCAAAAGATACATGGATTGATCCAGGGTGTCCTTGATAGTAGAATGACTTAGGATTTTGAGGTCTTCAAGTCTAAACAGCAGGAATACAAACCAAAGAAGAGTCACAGATTAGGTTAGAACTGCCTGATTATTATCTACTGATTTCTCTGGTACACTGCTTTATATTATCCTGGTCTCAGCTCTTGCTACAGCCACTGCTGTGGTGACCAAATCTAGACTGACCAGGTTCATGTAGGTGTAACCTGACAATGCCTCAGCCTGGACCAATTAATTCTTACTTTTTTGCTTCCTACTTTTGCTTCTTTGACTGTCTAATAACTGCTAGGTTCAAATGCATGATTTAAGAAGAAATTGTTGTGCAAGAAGTGAATGCCCAATGAGACCATTCTTAATAAGAAATAGACATGCCTGCTAGATAATTTCTTTTTTTTTTTACTAGTGTCAGATGGGCAATTCTGAAATTCATGTTCATGAAGATGCCCAAAAATCTTATACAAAATTGAGTAATTATTGCTCATAGAAGTTTCCAACTAAGTAACCTTTGATTTCACTTCCTTCTATTTCCATGAATTATCCTTCCCTGAGAACCTACAGATTATGTACATTTCCAAACTGGAAGAATACATTGTTGTACTGCATCTATGAACTGGATTTGAGACTTGTGAGAACATCAGCTTTTCCTGTAACTAGGATTACCAATGTGTCTGACTTATCTTTTGTTATGGCCTTGACTTTCCTGCCCTCCTCTTGAGTTAGAATTGCAGTTGTGGCTGTTTCCTACTTTTCTTTAAGTTGTTTGCTTTTCTATTTCTGCATAGCTTTTTATCTGCTTGTTGCTTCTTTTCCTTTTTTCTTTTCTCTCACTCTCCTTTCCATCTCTCCCTCCCTCCCTCCCTGCCTCTTTCCTTCCACTCCCTCTCTCTCTTTCTCTCTCTCTCTCTTTCTTTCTTTCCCTTCTATTGGAGTTTATTAATACATACATGAATACATGTATCTTGATGAATGTAACACCTATCCCTCTCAAACTTCCCCTTCTCTTACTGGTCTCAGCTTGTAGGATGTATAGTACCTCAAATTCTTAACTACATTTTTTCCCATTCCCCCACACTGTTTCTCCTCTTCAGGTGTCTGCTCCTCTCCCAATGATCCCACCCCACCCCTTTCAAGTACCCATTTCCTAGGGCTTATTCTGTTGATCTTTGATTTTGCCTTTCTAAGGAATTATGCTATTTGAATTCTCCCTCAAATCTGCCAAATTTTGGTTAATACATTTGTGTATACACAATATTATTCTTTCTAAGGAGGAGTAAAATTCCATTTTGTATTTATACCACATTTTCTTGATCCATTCTTTCATTGAGGGGCATCTGGGCTGATTCCATACCTTGGCTGTGTTGAATAGTTCTGCAAGAAACATAGTTGTGCTTGTGGCTTTACTATATATTCTGGCTTGAAATATTGTGGATAAGCGTCCAGAAGTGAAATTTCTGGGTCAGTTTCTATGTTTAGCTACTTTGGAAAACCTCCATACTGCTTTCCAGAGTAGTTGAACAAGTTTATATTCCCAACAGCATCCTCAACAGCATCTTTTATTAACTGGGATGAGGTGGAAGCTTGATGTTGTTTTGATTTGCAAAGCCTTGGATGTTGAGCATTTTTTCATGTGTCTATTGGCTATTTTTACTTCTTCTGGAAAGAAACTCATTTATTAATTGCATTGTTGGTTCTTCACTCTTTCATGATTCCTTATGTGCTTCCTCTTTGTATTTGTGGAATAAAAATATGCTTTGAAGCTAGGCACTGGTGGCTCATGACTGTAATTCTAACTACTTACAGGGCTGAGATTTGACTATTGCAGTTCAAAACCAGCTCATGCAGGAGAGTCCATGAGACTCTTATTTCCACTTCACTAACAACAATCTAGACAGAGAGCTCAGAGACAGTGCCCAGGCTTTGAGTTCAAGCCCCAGGATGAACACCAAACTAAACCAAACCAAACCAACCCCCCCAAAAAAACTGTATGCTTTGTTACCCCAAGTGTTTTCATTCACCAAGTCATCTGAAGAAGTCCTCATAAACTTTTCCTGGGAGATTATAATATTATATACTTTATATACAAAAACCTTGTGTACTTTATGAAGATCTAGAAGTGCGGAGCTTGAAGCTTTCAAACAAAGAAATTATAATGAAGGGGAAATACTAATTACCTCAATTTGATCAGTACATACTGTATACATATACTGAAATATCACAGTGAACTCCACTAATACAGTTAAGACATGTTAATAAAATGAAAACAAAGTGTTTAGAGCTATACATTGTGTTTTCATGCAAAAATCTACAAAAAGTATAAACATCACTGAAAAAACTGTAAAGAAAAGAGATTTCTGAGTTCTACCTGTGGAGATTTGGATTATGTTTGACCTAAAGCCAGTAGTACCCTCCACCTAGCTTGTCTTTTCTTGTGGGAGCCAATTGTTCGTCTCTTCCTAACTCATGTTAGGAGTTACTTCATGTACAGAGCTTGAAATCAGCTCTGGTGGGATTATTTAGGCCACAGAATTTGGCAAACACTACAAAGTAGAGTTTTTCCCCCAAGGGTAGTTTGTAAAATATGACTGAAAGCAACCTTTCCTGTACTGATCTGATGTTTTAGGAATTTAGTATTTTAATTTCTGGCAATTATAAGCTGTGTTTCTGACAGCACAACGAGTCCTCTCTCTCTCTCTCTCTCTCAAATGAAAGGCTCAAGGAATACATTAGCAATTTATGTGAAATATTGTTGAGATATTTTAATATAAGTTCAAATTTGACTTGTACGTAACAATTAATGTAAAAGACTTTCTTGTTGGCACCTCTGGGTTTTATAAGAAAAACTAGTTCACATAAATTTAACTGCCTCCCCTCCCCAATATGAGATACTTCTGCAAAATTGAAATAATGTATCTGAAAGAGTGGTTTAATCATAGTTGTAAGCATAATTATTTCAACACATCTTAGCCTACAGTATCCTGAGTTTACCCTAATTTAATGAAGTATTGTTTTGCTAAATCTAATAGGTCCAGTGGCAAGATTCATAAGGAGTTTGGAGATAGCAGAAACAGCCCATTAGGGAAGGTGTCTTTATTTATTTTGTAAATACTATAGAGTACAACATTTATAAACAGGTAAAGTTAATTTGGCTCCTGGCTCTAGAGAAGTTTGAGAGCATGGCACCATCTAGTAAAACATTCTGAGCCTTCTCATGATGGAAGGCAGAAAGGCAAAGCAGACCAGGGACTGGTCTTGTTAATAAGTCCACCATAGTATTCACTAACCCTCCCTCATAATTAGGCTTTTGTTTAACTGCATTTTTAAAGCTCTACCTCCCAGTACCACTGCATTGAATATTAAGATTCTGGCACATGAATTTTGGGTGACACATAGTTCTTCTGTTTCTCCTTCCTGTTTGTTTTTCAAATTATTAAACATTAAATTGGGTGAGGTTGCAGATTTTAATATGTATTTACAAAAAAGAAACAATGATTTTTTTTTTTTTTTGTCAGTTGTGGGGCTTGAACTCTGGGCCTGGGCGCTGTCCCTGTGCTCTTCAGCTCAAGGCAAGAGCTCTACTGCTTGAGCCACAGCGCCACTTCCGGTTTTCTTGTGGTTTATTGGAGATAAGAGTCACATGGAATTTCCTGCCCAGGCTGGCTTTGAACCACAATTCTCAGATCTTAGCCTCCTGAGTAGCTAGGATTACAAGTGTGAGCCACTGGCGACCAGCCAGAACAATGATTTTTTGAAGTAGTGTTTCCATTTCTTTACCTAGCACTAGTGATTCTTACAGATTTGTTAGGATCATTTATGCCATTTCCATATTTTATACTGAAAACTTGAAATACAAAAAAAATCACACTTTGATTTTAACATGAAGAGGAAGTGTCAAATTATTCAATGTGTTATAGTATTCTGAAAAATGAATTAGAGATGAGAAAGAAATATATTCAGGCTTTAGTTTCATCATATTCTATTCAAGTGCCTTGGGTTGAGTCACATAATCTCTCTCAGCTTTGATTTCTTATTCTTAAAACTAGTTTATTGATATTACACAGCTTATTCTAAGGATCAAATGGGATAATACATGTATGAGCGCTTTGAATACTCCACATTACTCTTCAAGTGAGAGAAATCTTTATCCTTAGTTTCTTTTATTTTAAAGACATGAGGAAGAATTTTATCTTTTATTAAATATGCATTATTTTGTAATGTTTTATGTAAAAAGGCTATATCACCTAAGATATTTCTGTCTTATATGAATGCTGTATGAATAAGTATAATAGTAGCTAACATTGTGGAGTTCTTATTATGTATAAAGACCTATATACTCTGGGATAGAGTTGGTATTATTAGCATCCTTTGCGTTTTTTCATGATGTGAAACCTAAAACTTAGAAAAATCAATTCATCCAAGTCTAACAGTTAGAAAATAATAAAGGTAGGAAGTAAAACTTCTTCCTTGTGACATTCAAGCTCCACATCTTGCCTCTTACATAATTCATGTTTGCCTTCATTATTATTTTATGTTCATCTATAATGATGAAGATGAAGATAGATAATAAACAATAAAGATCACCCCTATATTTAACACTGGCTGCAAACTACCTAGTATCCTTATAGTTTGTGAGTTCTTTCCATCATATTCATAGTATCAATTCATTGATAACTGTAATAAACAGTATTTTCTAAATTAAATCCACATCTGAAAGACAAGTGGAAAATTATTCCCTGCCCCCAAAAACTATTTTTGGGTTTACTAGAAGAAAGTAAGAATAAGTAAATATTTTATTATTTTTGCATGCCTAGGAACTTTCTGTGTTTATATCCTCATAAAAGCCAAAGATATAGCTGGGCGCTGGTGGCTCACGCCTGTAATCCTAGCTACTCAGGAGGCTGAGATCTGAGGATCGAGGTTCAAAGCCAGCCCGGGCAGGAGAGACCGTGAGACTCCTATCTCCAATAAACCACCAGAAAACCGGAAGTGGCGCTGTAGCTCAAGTGGAGAGCACTAGCCTTGAGCTGAAGAGCTGCGGGACAGCACCAAGGCCCAGAGTTCAAGCCCCACGACCGACAAAAAAAATTGAAAAAAAAAAAGCCAAAGATATAATACCTGGGGCTGGAAAGGTGGCTCAGTGGTAGGGCACTTGCCTTGATGCATGAGGTCCTGGGTTCGACTCCTCAGTACCACATAAGCCAAAAGAAAAAAGCTGGAAGTAGCACTGTGGCTCAAGTGGTAGAGCGCTAGCCTTCAGCTGAAGAGCTGAGGGACAGTGCCCAGACCCAGAGTTCAGGCCCCACAACCGGACCCCCTAAAAACAAAACAAAACAACAAAAAAAGGATATAATAGCTATTTTCAGATAGTAGACTGAGAAAGAAGGAGCCCCCAGTGAGGATTACATGCTTGCTAAGTAGCAATGCTAGAATCAAACTATCCTCACAGACTTTCAAGCCCATCATTTTCTCAATAACAATCCAAGTTACACCATAAATGCAGGGAATCCCCGAGTTAGAGTCACCATCTCTGGATTCCATTGTGATGTTATTCTCAACTGAGATAGGCACATTAGGTCTATGTCACATATAAGATTACTTAATTAATTGAAGACCAAACTGTTGTAATTGTTCACAAATTAATATATTTTGGTTCTAAACTGAGGACTAGTGAGGATAAATCCTCTTAACCCTCTTTCTGGAATTATAATAGGTTTTATTAACACTTTTTTGTGACATTCACAAATTTGGGGTTTTGATCTTGTGATTTTATTCAAAATACAGTTCTGAGATATTTTTCTGTTTGCCATTGCTTATTGTGGTTTCTGCTATAAAAATGTTTACATTTTTGTTGTAGAATTTTTTTATTTTTGTAGCTTTTAGTCAAATTTAAACATATTGCTCTTCTGCTTAAGGATATAAAGACTTTTCTCTCAAATTAAATGCTTTTTTTTTGGGGGGGGTCCAGTCATGGGGCCTGAACTCTGGGCCTTGGCGCTGTCCCTCAGCATTTCAGCTCAAGGCTAGCGCTCTACCACTTGAGCCACAGCGCCACTTCTGGCTTTTTTTCTTTTTGCTTATGTGGTGCTGAGGAATCGAACCCAGGGCCTCAGGCATGCAAGGCAAGCGCTCTACCACTGGGCTACCTTCCCAGCCCTAAATATAATACTTCCATTTTTACAATTGACCCTATAGAACTTGTAGAAGATGAGGAACCTAATATTACTTTCTCTAGATACCTACTGAATGACATTTATTGAATACATCAATCTTTTTTTTCTTGGGATACTTCTTTGTTATATTACATAATATAATTATAAAATAACTGTGGTATATGAGCTATGAATAAAGATTTTTGTTTTATTTTTTATGCTGGCCCTCGGGCTTGACCTCACGGCCTGGCTTCTTTTGTTCACCACTGAGCTCTACCACTTGAGCCACCTCTCGATTTCCAAGTTCAAAATTTCTAATCCTTTTCATAGTCAGAAATTGCCATGTAGCAGTAGAGACAAAATTCCTACTTGTAGACAAAATAGTGGGTTGATTCAAGAAAAAATTCTAGGGAATGTGGACATCAGTTTATTTTCTGAGTAAAATATAGCAAGAAATGAAATAATGACTATGGCCATTTCATACTCAACTGATAGGATCATACTTAGTTAACAGGTTTCTACATCTCTCTTCAACATCATCTTCTGTTTACCATGTTTAGGTGATCCATCTACAATAGCTTCCTATCTATGTCTCCTGAATGACTATTCCAAGGTAAGCTTTATTTAAGAACCTTTGAATTTCCTTTGTTTTTCTCTCTTCTTGGTAAGCCTCCTCTAGGTATTTGCATAGTTGCCACATTTGAAGAGACAATTAATTGTCTCTTCAAAGTGGCTTTCTCTAAGCGCTTTAGGCAAAATATCTCCCACTGTTATCCAAGTTCTTTTTTAACCCATATTAGCTTTATAGTTCTCATAGTTACAGAAACAGTTGTGTTTATAATTTAATTATCTCTTCTCAGCAGAATATGCTTCTTGATGACATGTTGAACAGCCAAGGAAATAGTCCTGTCTCACATAAATCTCTCAAATATTCTTGAATGATTGTGACTAGTTGTAATGATATTTTTCTCAACATTTGCTCCAACTTTTTCCACTCCTTTTAGTTACTTTGGCATATGATTCATTTTCCATTATTTATAATTTCCTTCCTTCTCCCCCATTCTCTTTCTCTCTCTCTTTTTTTCTCTCCTTCCTTCCTTCTTCCTTCCTTCCTTCCTTCTTTCCTTCCTTCCTTCCTTCCTTCTACTCTAAGATTTGAACTCAGGGCCTCATGTTTGTTACAAGCCACCAGTCTCTGGTAATTTGTTATAGTAGCTCAAACTAAGACAATGTGTATTAAGTAACTTTTTACTTTCTTTTTTTTTTTTGGTCAGTCGTGGGGCTTGAACTCTGGGCTTGGGTGTTGTCCCTGCACTCTACCGCTTGAGCCACAGTGTCACTTCCAGTTTTCTGCTGGTTTTATTGGAGATAAGAGTCTCACAAACTTTCCTGCCTGGGCTGGCTTTGAATCATGATCCTCAGATCTCAGCCTCCTGAGTAGCTAGGATTACAGGAGTGAGCCACTGGTGCCCTGCTACTTTTTACTTTCTTTAAAAAAAATTATTTATTTATTTTTATTATTGTGAAAATACCATACAGAGGGGTAACAATTACATGGGCAAGATAGTGAGTACATTTCTTATCAAGCATTGTTGCCTCCTCCTTTGTTTCCCCATACCATCCCTTCCCCTCTCCACCTCCTCACCCCCATCCCCTATCATCACCACCCTCTCCAACCCCCCATCCTCCCACCCCCGCCAAAATTGTAAAGTTGGTTTTTCAACAAAAAAATCGCAGAAGGAAATGTTTAGATATCTAGAGGCAACTGGTTACTATCTTGTGTACATATGTATAAAGAGGATCTGATAGAAAATTTCTTTTTTAGGAAAATTGAAAGTGAAGCTATTATATGATAACATTTGAGACATGATGAATTTATTTATATATGGTACTGAGGACTGAACTGAGTGAGGGCCTTGTACATGCTAGTCAAGCTGTCTACCACTGAGCTTCACTTTCAGCCTTCACTTTGCAGAGTGTATATTTTCTCATATATTTTGTGGAATGAAGAGGTTTAGTAATGTGCTTATCAAATTAAAAATTGCCTTTAAGATTGTTCATTCTGTTGTCTAAACTTTATCACTGATTATAGATACAAGGCACTTCTATCATTTATTTTAAAGACTGTTTATTAACTTGTCTTTAGGCTAGATCAGAATGCATATTGCTCAGAAATTAAATGCTTTGGACAATCAGTAATTTACATAATTATTGTTTTGGAGAGAATTCTGTAGGGAATAGTCTGCATCTATGAATATTTATAAAGTATCTGATTTTTACACATAGGAGCAATGAGTATAAGGTATTGCTATCTAGTTGTTTGAAAGATAATAAAATATCTATAGAGAATTAATACGAGATCTTTGGTGTAGCTCAAATGACTTCATCATTATTTATATAATAGAAAAGATGATACAAGGAAAAGTTTTATTATTTATATTATTCTTTTACATTCAGAATATAGTCTGCAAAATACTCAGTATAGTACTTTATGTCTGACTTCTTTGTATGGTGACATGCTTGTTAGCATGTATATTACGTCTTTCTATGATGAGAGTTAATTTAGATAAAGGTCTTGTACACTTGATACTTCTGAGTTGAATCTAGACCACTGTCTGGTTTTGTGCATACAGTTTTATTAGAACACAATAGTTCTCCCCACTTCTTTATTTGGATATTACTTGTGGCTGCCTTTATGCTGTGACATCAGAATTGGGTGTGGCCTGCAAAGTCCTTCATAAGAGAAAGGTTGTGACTCCCATCCTAGATATTAATCATATAGATTCAGTTGATGTTCACATCCTAGATATGAATATCTATCCTAGATATGAATATCTATATTGTATTTTAAGTGCTACATTATCTGCTTTTATTCCTAACCTATAAAAGACCCAAGAGATCATTTTGATCCTTATCTTGCAAGACTAAATGTTCAAAGTAAATGACTATAAGACACATTAACACAAGTGGTTTTTTCTTTATTGCTATTGTTTCTAATGTATTTATTAGGTACCATGTGATTTCTTTTGTTGCTTTCTATGTCCCCCACTCCATGGTATAACTCCTATTTTCACTGTATTTGTTGTCGGTATAATTTGGGGAGGAGAAGGGAAAAAACAAAATGTTTAAGTGGGGGATACAAGTTGACCCATTATAACAATGAGATGTACAAGGCACTATAGTGAAAACCAAATTTTACAATTTAGGCCAGGTTTGGGGGATGGGAGTGTTGTTGTGGAGGTGGGAGGGAAGGGATGGTAGGGGAAGCACCAATGCTTGATAGGAAATGTACTCATTACCTTGCTCATGTAACTGTAACCCCTCTGTACAGTATTTTCACAATTGAAAACTTATTAAAAAAATAAGAAAGACTGTCATAAAAGTGAAGTAAATCCTGTCAGTGCTTTTTAAATCCTTGGGGCCTACTAAATTACTATTTTGGAAGAAAAACACAAAATTGCCTAGGAGAAAAAAGTGGTGTTCACGAAGACCTTGTTAGCTCCTTTAGTGACATGATTACGAAAAGGAGATGAAATCAAGGGTCCTTTACTTTTTAAGAGAACATATTTTAGTTGTAGAAACCATTGCCACCCCAAAACCCCTTTTTACATGCAAAAATTATAAGAAACTTCATCGCTACATATGCATAACAACTTGGAACAGTCTGCATATGACAGGTAGTAAAAATTTTCTGTTTCTTTTTCTTTTGTGCCAGAGCTGAGGCTCTTATGCTCTTGCTCAGCCTTTTTGGTTTAAGGCTGGCACTCTACCAGTTAAATTATACCTCCCTGTGTAGGGAAGTCCAAGCAAGATTAAGATGCCGACAGATTAAATGTCCTTTGGGGGAGGGGTGTTCTTCATAGGTGGCACAGTTTGTGACTCATCTGGCAGAAAGAAAAAGAGACAGTTCTTTCAACCTCTTTTATAAAGTCACTAATCTTATTCTTTTTTTTTACAGTGTAAAACAATTTTATTTGCAGGAATGCAAAATGATTGTTTGCCATGAGCATTTTGAAAACAAATCTTATTCTTGAGGTGAGAGCCCACAAGACTTGATCACTTCCTGAAGACCTCACCATTTAATAGTATTGCATTGGGGTTAGGTTTGAGGAACATCCTCATTCAGATAGTATAGAGGAAGAGGACAGATGTGAGCTATCTACAGGCACTTATAGCAGCTGGGGGAGGGAAACAGCTGCCTGCAAAAGGACAAGGTCCCACTACAGTGTAAAACAAACCATTCTAGAGATTTATATTGTCTAGAAAGCATAACTACTTCTTCATTTAGGATATTAAAATTCTTTTCTTCTTATGTTTGGCAAAAGCTATTTTTCCCCCGACTTGAAATCAGTAAATTTTGTTAAATTGTGTGTCCCGATTGTAAATTTGGAAGCAGATATCCCTAGGAATTTATTTTTGTCAAACACAGATAAATTTAGGGGCTGGGAAGGTGGCTCAGTGGTAGAGTGCTTGCCTTGCTTGCATGAGGCCCTAGGTTCGATTAGCAGAAAAAACAGTAAGTGGTGCTGTGGCTCAAGTGGTAGAGTGCTAGCCTTGAGCTGAAGAGCTGAGGGACAGTGCCTAGGCCCAGAGCTCAGGCCCCACGACTGACCAAAAACAAACAAACAAACAAAACAAGATAAATTTAAGATGTATTTATTAGTATACTGAACAAACACTAAAGTAACATGCTGCAGAACAAACATTAACATGGAGAAGAAGTGGGGTGCTTTGGAGCATTGAAGGGATGGGTGTGATTTTTCAGTGTCATGTACAGATCGCAAATCAGACTTCATGCCAAAATCTTTCCATTTGCTTTACAAATCTCAATTGTTTTCATACCACTGGAATAGCTATTCAAATTTTCTTTTAATTTCTTTGTAATATGAAGAACTGGATTTCTATTTATCATCTTTCTTTCCAGAAATAGCATTTTATTTGTCTTTTGTTTGCTTATAGGACACTGCTAGAGATGTCTCAGGAAATTTATTCTTCTCCTGTAGGCTGTTATGTCTCCTAATTGTTGTCTATATTATTACTTTTTCACTTCTTTCTCAAACTGAAGCAAACAAGATTATACTTATGTGTAAAAAAGACAATACAACTGTTAACCAAGTGTAATTGAGTCTTATTTTGTTATCATCATCAATTGTAACTCCTCTGATCCTTGCCAACTGTGTTTATGAAGAATCTGTGAGAAAGAACATGAAAGTCTTTGAGCTCTCTTTGACCTGATAACTAATTTAGATTGATTACTATAAATTACTAATGACTCAGACATCTTCACATTATTATTAGTTAGTTACTGAATCTTTCCATAAGTTTAACCTGGTAGGGGGTAAAGCAAAACAATAGTGATGAGGATTTTATCTTTTTTTCCTTACTTTGCATTTCTCATATTCCTAATATTCTTATTTATCTCTTTGTTTTTCAGACTTTAGTTCAGAAAGTTCCTCAATTTCAAATGCTGCTATACTGTTTCTGGAATATATTAGATGCTAATGAAGACTGCCCAGAAATCCCTTTATCTTGTAAAAGGAATCCTTCTGAACCTACCTGTTTTATCCAGATGCAAACATTTGCATAAAAAAATTTAGTGTAATATGCTAGTCTCCTTTTTTTCCCAAGGGAAAATGTATTCATTTCAAGCTTAGGTTTTCTTTTGCTTATGAATCGCCCAGGCCTTAGATGACTTAATGTCTTCTGAGAGGCTACACAAAGATTTCTTCCTGCAACTTCCTTCCCCTTCAGAAGCAAAGCTCTTTTCTGTTTTAGCTTCCATTTTCTTGTCTCCTTTTACCTGGATTTTCAAGGATAGTTGCTGGGACCATCTCTCTTCTCTCAGGCCTGGGACTTTGCTGAGTATGAGTTTCCTTCTCTTTTCTCCTTCTTTGTTGCAATTCTTTCCTTAACCTCAAGTTAAATTTGTCCCCCACCCCTCCACAGTGGAAATTTTGGCTTCCTTCTAAAACACTATCAATATTTGCTATTTCCTTGTCTTTCTGTGTCTGTGCTTCCTGATTTTTGTTTGTGTGTGTGCCAGTCTTGGGGCTTGATTTCAGAGCTTGGACACTGTCCCTGAGTTTTGGTGATTAATTGGAGGTAAGAGTCTCATGGACTTTTCTGCCTAGGCTGGCTTTGGATCGCAATCTTCAGATCTCAGCCTCCTGATCAGTTGCTAGGATTAAAGGAATGCCACTGGCACCCAGCTGCTTACTATGTTTTCTGATAGTTTACCCGGCATAAAACACAAAATACCTTTTGAGCTGGGAAATACTGATTTTTTTCTTCCTTTTCGTTCATGAAGATGGCATGTTTTCTTGGGCTCTTCCAGTATCCATTTTTACTTTTTCAAAATTTTATTTCTCAAATTGGTGACAATAATTAAGTCTAAGTAACATAGCAGTCCCTTTTCTCTTAAGAAACTAGATTAAGAGGAAAATGAACAGGAATAATGAAATCTAAACCATGTACTTAATCAAAAAGCTGAGCAGCAGAGATTAAATAGATTATATAGACATTAATCTATCTGAGAAAGAGAAAAAAATCTTTTTGGTTTCCCAAAATAAATTCATATTTACTTCAGGACTAAATTTCTGCACACTTCACATGATGGCAGTTCACTTTGGTTTATAGCTATGATTTATTGAGCCTTCATTGACCCCAGACCGAATCCTTATCCATTATAGCTCAGGTTATTCCTGAATATTCTTAGCTCTATGAACCTTGTATCTATTATGGGTTTAGTGTTTGAGAGATACACAGTTCAAAGATGCCTCTTCACAATTGCCTATCTACTTTTGAATTATCTTCGTATTAGAGCAGTTCTAATGAAGGAAAATTGCCTTTGTAGATATAATTTTGAACCTAATTTCCAAATGTACATATAATCCTAAAACTTCCAACTGTTGGTATAATTTGCCAAGATACCTGATCATAGAAGAAGAGTTTTAGGCATATGTTCTCTATACATTATTTCTAGCTGGGGCTTGGAAAAACTTTTTGAAAATTGTTTAAACTGATTGGGATATATGTCATCTATCACAGCCATGTTTTTTCTTCTAATCTGAATAGGCTAGTGATTCCACTCTCTTAGGCATACTTGCTTATCTGATTCCCTGGGTCTTAACATTAATTTTGTGAAAAAGAAGTACACAAAATGGTATCTTAAAGACTAATGTTAGGCTTGGAAGGTGGCTCAGTGGTAGAGTGCTTGCCTTGCATGCATGAGGCCCTGGGTTTGATTCCTCAGCACCATATAAGCAGAAAAAGCTAGAAGTGGTGCTGTGGCTCAAGTGGTAGAGCACTTGAGCTGAAGAGCTGAGGGACAGCGCCCAGGCCCAGAGTTCAAGCCCCACAACTGGCAAGACTAATGCTTTTCTAGTCAGGGATGTAACTAACCTGAACCTTCTATTCCACACTGTTTTCTTTCTGGATATCCTCTAAATACATTACACCAGAATTTTTCACGGGGTTCAGAGATGTATGAACAATAACAAGATGGAGGTAAATGGGTTTTGATGGGGAAATAATTAAGTTAGTTCTCAGTATGAACATCCTCCTAAAATTCTGGTAAGTAGTTTGAAGTGCAGGACTGACCTAGGAAAGAACTTAGGACTAGAAAAACATTTAAATCATTTGTATGAAGAATGAAGGTGCCCAGGAGTAAGGTGAGTAATTGTGTAGTGAATGAGGAGTAGTGTGCATTTGAGAACAGAATGCACAAGTTTAGATCTAGTGTACTCATATTTACCTGAGGTGTCCTATGCAAAATGAACAAATCTAAACTGCTATTCTAGCTTTTCTAATTTCCCAGATAGACTTTGCCTTAGGTTCCTTTCTGGCTCCAAAATTCTACTGTCTTAAGAAGTTGTTAAACGTAGAATTTTATAGATAAAATATAGAGAACCTCCTGTAAGTACCCAATAGAATTGAGACTCAAGGCAAACTTCAAAGCTGAGAGCAAGGTAAGAATGTGCATATTTGAATGAGATTATTTGTTTCTTGATTAACACATAAACTTTTTTCTATCTCCCCCCCCCATGAGTATTAGAGCCAAATTTCTATTAACATTTCCTCTTCACAAGGTAAAACACAGTACTCCAAGGAGATTACAATAACTGGGCCTAATGATGGTTTAAGCATCAAAAATTAGAATGAAATGAATGAATTTTAGGCATGATATTTCTACAATAAAATAGCAACTGATTACAACCTGAATGTAGTATGAGAGAAGCAAGTCAATTGGTTCCAAGATTGCATATCTATGAGACAGTATAATTGAAGACATGGCAGAAGAGGAAATGGAAATTAAGGAGTTGTAATCATATGGGTGTTTTTATGAGTGGGTCAAAACACAGCAAGCATCAAATTATTTCTTATTATGCTTTTAAGAGGCAGGTAAGAGAACAGATTTTATTTTCAGTTAGAATTGGTCAGTGGGTTGTTTATGGAGTAAGTACATAGCAAGTGGAGAGGCAGACCAGGGTACGGGGGAGGAGCCATTATTGGAGCTGGAGCTGCGGGCTGAAGACAGATCAAGATGACCACCTCCCCCAAAGCATCGAGATTTCGTGGCTGAGCCCTTGGGGGAAAAGTCAGTAGGGAGCCTGGCCGGGATTGGCTTAGTCCTGGGCAAGAAGCTGGAGGAAAGGGGCTTTGACAAGGCCTTATGTGGTCCTTGGCTAGTTTCTGGTGCTAAACAAAGATGAAGAACTCTTCCGGGAATGGCTGAAGGACACATGTGGCGCCCACGGGACTGCTTTGGGTGCCTTCGAGAGTGGGGTGATGCCTTCCTGCGATGCGCTCCAAAGACCCCTCCACGCCCAGCCCCTGGGTAGGTCTCCAGTGTTTGCAGCGGGGTGCAGTGGAGACTCGTTCCTGTAAAAGAGAAGATTGCTGTTGTCACACTTGTCTCCAACGTGCACCAGGGTCTTTGGGGACCCTCGGCATTTCAACGTTTCTGGAATTCTCACCCTTGCGTACATCACCCTTCCTCCTCCTTCCCCTGCCATTCCACACTGCTGAGAGGGATTCCCGGCTTCTTTCCTCCCTCTTTCCCCTCTGGCCCATTGAATGCCATTTGGCCACCCCCTTTTTGGGAGAAGTCACTGTCCTTATAAAGTTTTTTAGATCAATAAAGTCAGTGGCCTTCAAACAAAATAAAATAAAATAAATGCATGTGCTATTTCATTGAGGAACCTGGCATTTAACCTCCTAAAGCCCCACCACCAGTCATGTGTCCTTGGGAAAAGTGTTCATTTGGGTTTCAATATCCTTGCCTATAAAACGGTCATAAAATAGCTATTAGTAGTGTTGGGATTAAATAATGTCTCTACTTCTAATGATGTCTTCCACATGGTAAATATGGTCAGTATAAATTACTACTACTGCTACTGCTGCTACTATAATGACCATCAAGACTTGGTACTTGTAAAGGAGAATTCATGGCTCTTCATTCATTTTTAGAGTTCTCACGTTTTCAGTGTGATACAAGGGAGGGGAGGGTCAGGGATCATGAGGGTCTTTGTGTTCTCCACCGCACTGATATTAATTATATAACATTTCCCTCCCTTTCCCCCCACTTCCTTCCCTCCCTCCCACCTACCCTCCCTCCCTCCCTCCCTCCCTCCCTCCTTCCCTCCCT